>NW_028274820.1:99740668-100053668 GCF_037043125.1 Eumetopias jubatus
TGGCAGCTCCTTTGATAAACGTTCGAAGAAGCTAGGTTACATTGATGAATAATGCCAGTCCTTTGGGATACAAGCTGAACGTTTCAAAAAAGTTAAAGCAGCTCTATCACTGTTTATGTCCCAACTTGTCACAGGAGGTAATTCCTGTACTCAGTTATTAGTTCTGCTCCTTCCAGGAGGAAGAGAAATCCCTTGTCTTCATTGGAGAAGGCAGAAATGGGAGACAAACCATTCTGTCATCTTGTCATCTAATAATGTCTGATAATATCAGTTCTCCTTTTTTGTTTTGTTTCAAAATGTACTTTAATACTCTTTCATTTTAACATTATATAGGCATTAATTTTTCCATATTTTAGGAATGACCATGGCATTGCCATTTTCACTTCTCTAGCTCATAACAGACATTAATTAAGGACTGGGGCTCTCTTTTCTGGCTTCCAATCAACAACTATAGCCCCTTGGTTGAAGCCTATTCTAGCTCTTCTAAGTAGGTCAGATGCCACACCTTCTAGCTGTTTATGCCCCACTGTAAATAAAATCTGAGCTCATTAGTAGGCAACTTTTTGCACTTCTTCAGATGCTGGGTTTTTTTTATTTATCAATGAGATAATTCTCAACTGTCTACTTAAACTTTATTTTTTCAAATATTGCCTTTCATTAGTCTTATTATTTTAGATCAGCTTTCATTTGTACCTGAAAATACACTTTTAGTGATACTCTTACATTACATATAGTTTTCAATATTCAGAGGGCCTTTTTAATCTGGGGCATCATGACTTTTATTTTTTCTTTGTCAATTTTGAAAAAATTTCAGTCATTACTTCTTCAAATGTTTATATTCTACATATTTGTTTTATGCTAGAACTTTTTAGACTTCTCATTGAAACTCTATCTTTATCCTCCTTGTCTACAAATTTCAACTTTATTGATGTATCATTGATGTACACTAATAGTTACATATTTAAATTATGCAATTTGATAATCATATATGTTATTCCTATGAAAACATCACCCCAGTCAAGATGATGAATATATCCATTACCCCAAGAGGTTTATTTTTGCTACTTTGTAACCCCCTTTTTTTTTTAAAGATTTTATTTATTTTTTGTCAGAGAGAGAGAGCGCGCACATAAGCAGGAGGAGAGGCAGAGGGAGAGGGAGAAGCAGACTCCCTGCTCAGCAGGGAACCCGATACCGGACTTTATCCCAGGACCCTGGGATCATGACCTGAAGCTGAAAGCAGATGCTTAACTGATCGAACCACCAGTCATCCCTATAACCCTCTTTTTTTCCCCTCCTTGTCCCCCTTCTTCCAGCAATTACTGATCTGCTCTTGTTCTTATATAACAGTTTGCATTTCCTAGAATCTTATATAAATGGAATTTACCATATGCACTTTTTTTGTCCTGGATCCTTTCAGATTATTTTCAGATTAATCATGTAGTGTGTATCAGTGTCCATTCCTTTTGATTACTGAATAGTATTCTGCAATATGGATGTACATCATTTGTTTATCTGTTCATCTGTTGATGGACAGGTGGGTTGCTTTCAGCTTTGGGCTATTACAAGGAAAGCTGCTGAGAACATTGTGCACAGGACTTTGTTATGTTCACAGGCTTCATTTTCTCTTGGGAAAATACCTAGGAGGAGAATGGTGGGATCATATGGTGAGTAGTACGAAGCAGAAGTACCTTCCTCCATTCGGATGATTCTTTGCTCAGCTCTGGGCAGTTTCTCCATATATGTATGCCGATCATTACTCAACTGAAGACTTTGAGGAAGACCCCAGCCAACTGGTCTCACAGCTCTCTCTTCTCAACTCAAGGATTCCATCATGTTCTGCCTGGGTTCTTTCTAATGTCTCATCCTGGAAACTCTCTCAAAATAGGAAGCTGAGCAGTAGGACTCACTTCATTTTGTCCCATATCTCGGGGATTCCAGCCCTTAATTGCCTCGTATCTTGTGGTCTTGCAAACTATCATCTCATATATTTTGACTGCTTTTTCATTGTTTTAGGTGGGGAAGTAAATTCAATCTCTATGACTCCATCTTGGTCAAAAGCAGAAGTTCTTGAATTCTAACATGTTTCATTTTTTCCTATGTTGATTTCTGTATGAATCCTGCAATATTACCTTTCAGCTGAGCGATTCTTTCTGAGGTCATATGTAATTTGTGGATTTTCCTCTGGTGGAGTTTTCTTTTTCCTGTCAGTGACTATATTTTTTTATTCCTAAGATTACTCTTTGGTTCTTTGTAGTATCTGTCTGTAAATGCTTTATTTCCCCTGGTTGCGTCTGATCATTACTGCTGTTTTTAATGGATATGTTACTTATTTTATATTGTTAAGAATATAAAACATATTTATTTCCACTGGTCCTCAATGGTTCTTACATCTGGAGTTAATTCCCATTGAACTTTTGACTTTGTTAGCTGACTTTGTGGCATTTGTTTTCTTTTCTGTGTTGAAATTTTGGTTTCCACACTCTTCTTGACAACCAGTCTCCCTGGCTCTCTGGCTCTGTCTCTCACCTCCTTTTCTGCTGGATAGTTTTGTGACTTTCTGTATTCAGCTTCCCACATCCCTAGTCCAGAACCACAACCTACATGGATGACCTTGCGCTTTTGTCTGGCAGTGTTATTAGAGAATCGTAAGTCCAGTCACCGAGTCAGTGGTGCTGAGCTCATATATACCTGTTTTCTAAGTTCCTTTTTTTAAAAGATTTTATTTACTTGGGGGGAGGGGGGAGGGGCAGAGGGAGAAGCAGACTGCCCTCTGAACAGGGAGCCCAAGTCCAGGCTCCCTCCCAGGACCCCAGGATTACAACCCAAGCAGAAGGCAGACACTGACTGAGCCACACAGGTTCCCGCTGTTTTCTAACTTCTCTGGGCACAGTCTCATCTAAGCCATATTTCTAAGTCAGTAGCAGCTGATTTAGTCTTATTTCCCAAGCAGTTAGTCCTGGGCTAGTCTTTATTTTCAGCCCTGACCCAGGCTTCCTTTCTCTGACACACATGGAGAGACTTAAATTTACCAGTATTCCCCAGGATCCAGTGCCCTGCTGCCTCTGTGTTTTCCCAGACCCTGACTCCAGCTAGCCCCTGCTTTGGTCCTACCCATTGCCTTGCATTTGGGTTGCATTTCTTGTGCATGGAGATGCTTATCTTATATTTTATCCTGGCTATGTCTTTTCAATTTTCTTTTTATCTATTTTATCTAAAAATACTATGTATTTATAGTAGAAGGAGGCCTCCAAGCCTGAACTCATAATATGATCTTGCCTGAAAGTCTCCTTTTCAATTTATTCTTTTCATCTGATACATATTTTTCAACCAGTTATTAAACGTAGTTCTACACTTAATTGAAAAAAATTTTTTCTACCTTTTTCTTTTAAATTAGAATCTAGGCTTATAATCTCTGGTGGTGTTTACAACCACCACTTGAACATCATGTTTATGCAGGAAACATTTATCACTAGAAAAGAAATTTCAAGCCCTCTCTTAAACCACCTACTAAGTTTTTCTTTTCTCTCAGAATTACTGGTTTATAAATTATAAAGCAGAAATAACCATCATAATTATAAGCTTTCACTAAGTTTAGAGGGCTAGTTGCATTCATTTCTCCAGGTTCTCTATTACAATGTATCACTCAAGTAACCCCAGTAGAATGGGACACTAGAATATAAACACTATGTATCTTTATAATACACACACACACACACACACACACACAATGGGTGTATGCATGTGAGAGAGAGAAAAAAAGAGAAAAGAGAAAGGGAGGGATGAAAGGAAGTGGAAGGGGAGAGGGAGAGAAAAAGAGGGAGGGAACAGCGTCCTTCCTGTCTAGGGAATGGTAAGAGTTTTACATAAGTGCACATCTTTCAGTTCATGCTAACAACTTTCTAGTTATCAACTGATATTTTTGGTTCTTTTATTTCCAAATAAGAGTTAGTGTTGTCTTCTTAGAAACTAAGAGTTTATGACTATTCACTATCTCTACCTCCTCTACCTTCTCTTCAACTTTGCAGTTTTTTTCCTTTGAGCTATCGCAACATCCATTGGGAATGCATTTGCCCTCGTATAACTCTCCACAATATGCTGGGGAACACTTCTGTCTTATATACCATTTTCCCGAGGTTTTTGTGATGAAAGAGTTATCATCCTTAATCCTTGCATCAATAGAGGCTACACATTTCACAAGCCAAATGAACAAAGTAATCAACTTCCCCAAATTACACTGCTTTATAGATCAAAGAGAAATAGGAAACTTTCCATCGATCTTTCTACCATGTTCTTCACGAAAGCCTGACATTTGCCCTCCCCTTGAGGTTAATCACTATTCTCTCCACGTGTAGTTCTGCAAAGAAATAACTTTTAACTTACATTTTCCTTTCTTTTAGCATTTTGTTTCCCTTAAAGTTGACAATAAATTCTACTTTTTAAAGTAGTGAGATTAATGGGATTAAGTAGTTGTAGTTAATTGCCTCCTCATTGAAAAATTGTAATTCAGTAAAAATGAGTAACTTAAGAAAATTTATACTGGAATATTTTTTGAGGACTAGTTAGAAATATTCTGATTTCACTGAACAATTAATTGCTCACATTTACCCCTCTTCAGTCCCTGTAATAATCGCATATTTACTTCAACGACCAAATCACCCTGTTGCTTTTGGTAACACACAGAATTTTCTATGCAGTTAGCTGTAGAATTTTCCCTAAGTTTGGAACAATATATCTAACAGATAAGAAAGTATATTAATAATCTCTTGATAATGGGGTGTGTTATTATCCCAGAAATTCATCTACAGCTCTTCTAACATTTTACAGAATTCTAGGTAAAATAGGCATGTGGATGATAGATGACTATGGGGAATATCAGATACTACAACAGGGGAAAAACAGCATATAAATAACACACACGGACAGAGACAACGAATTCCCATTGTTAGTGAGCAGATTATCAGGAGATTCCAAGGAAGTATTGCAGATTGGATTCCCCAGGATATAAATTCTAAGATGGAGAAGAACATGTAGGGAATTTATTAGAGTACCTTTGGGATGGAGACTTGTGGAAGGTAAAGGGATGAAGTGGAAAGAGGCAGAGGGAGAAGTTGAGATGCAATCTACTCTCAGTGGAGGCTTCAACCAATTCTACAGACTGCCATGACCCACCAGTTTTCCCAAGTTGGGGCAGGAGGAAGGACTGCCCTTTCAAACTCCTGGTTGACCAGTCACTGCATGTGTACAACCCCAGGAAGGGGCATGCCCTTCATTACAGTGCCTTTTTTTCACTCAGGAAGTTCCTCAAGAGGAATTACAGCTAACGACTGTCTCTCAGCAACTTTGAAATAACTGAGGTAATAATTCCTCCTGTCATAAACGAGGACCTGAATGGCACATCACAGCATCCACTGCTAGAGGTAATGCTTGCAGTGGACATGCTGATACTTGAAGGAGAAGTTACAGTGTCTCACTTTTATTGGAACATGTCACACCCTTATTTATATATCGTCTGTGGCCACTTCAGTGCTACAATGGCAGGGGTTGGTAGTTCTACCAGAGGTGTATGGTCTGCAAAGCCTAAAATATTTGGTATTGAACACTTTATAGAAAAAGTGTGCTGATCCCTGATATAGGGTTACTATCTTCAAAGAATATTACGTCACTCCCTAGTAACCTAAGAAACTCAATACAGAATGTATTTTTTCTTGCCACCTCTCCTTTGTGCTAGCATAGTCTTAGGTTTTACTTCTACATCTGTTATAAACCCTCTAATTCATTGCTCCTGTTTTTCTTTTAAACACTCCATTAAGAAGGGTACCTGGGTGGCTCAGTCAGTTAAGTGTCTGCCTTCGGCTCAGCTCATGATCCCAGAGTCCCAGGATGGAGCCCTGCATTGGGCTCTGTGTTCAGTGAGGAGTCAGCTTCTCCCTCTCCTTCTGCCCCTCTCCCTGCTCGGAGTCACTCTCTCTCACTCACTCTTTCCAAAATAAATAAATTAAAAAATCTTAAAAAAAAAAAAACTCAATTATCTTTTTTTATTTTTTAAAGATTTTATTTATCTGACAGAGAGAGAGAGAGCGAGCACCAGCAAGGGGAGCAGCAGGCAGAGGGAGAGGGAGAAGCAGGCTCCCACTGAGCAGGGAGAGCCCAATGCGGGGCTCAGTCCCAGGACACTGGGATCTTGACTTGGCCAAAGGCAGACGCTTAACTGAGCCACCCATGTGCCCCCACTCAATTATTTTTTAAAGAAATTTGAAAACACAAATATTTTATCTTCACTGACATGTTTACCATTATTAGCATTCATTTCTTCATGTAGAAATGAGTTTTAATATGGGAAATTTTCGTGGAGGCTGAAAAATTTACATTTCTTCTACCTATGGGTGATGAATTCTCTCAGCTTTTGCCCTAAATATCATGTTACTTTCACGTTTAAAGGATATTTTTGCTGGATACAGAATTTTAGATTGACAGACTTGTTTTTTCCTTTCCTTTTCATCCTATCAGATGTCATTCTTTTGTCTTTTGCTTTGCATCGTTTTTGCTAAGATGTTATTACCCTCTGGCTACTTTTGAGATTTTTCTCTTTAGCATTGTTTTTTTACCAGTTGATTATGATGAGACTTGGTGTGTTTATCTTTGTATTGATCCTGTTTTCAGCTTGAATTCCTCAGATATCTGGGTTTACTATTTTCAACCACTGTTTCTTCAAGTGTATTTTTAGGGGTCCCTGTGTGGCTCAGTGGGTTAAATATCTGATCCTTGATCTCAGCTCAGGTCTTGATCTCAGGGTCATGAGTTCAAGTCCTGTATTGGGATCCATGCTGGGCATGAGCCCACTAAAAACAAACAAACAAACAAACAAAAAAAAACTAGGGGCACCTGGTGACTAAGTCGATGGAGTGTCCAACTCTTGGTTTTGCCTCAGGTCCTGATCTCAGCGTCCTGGGACCCAGCCCAGCATCGGGCTCTAGGCTCAGTGTGGAGCCTGCTTAGGATTCTCTCTCTCCCTCTCCTCCCTCCTCTCTCTCTTTCCTTCCCTGCCCCCTCCAAAATTTATATAGTATATATATTATATATATTTCAGAAACTTCCATTTTGTTCTCTTTAGTTGTATATTTTCCCCATTAATATCTCATATTGTTCATTCAATATTTTATATTTTCTTTCAAATAATGGAACTAATTTATAAGCTCAGTTTTAAAGTCCTGGTCAACTAATTTCATCATCTCTGTTATTTATAATCTATTTCTATTGACTGACTTTTCTCTGGTTTAATTCATTTTTTCCTTCTCCCCCAAATGTCTTATATTTAAAACAATTTTTATGCTGGACATTACGGATGCTATGTTGTTGAGCTTCTGAATTTCACGGCCTTCCTTAATGAAATGTTGAGTTTTGTCTGAGCAAGGAGTTAATTTATTTGTAGGTCAGACTGATCTTTTTTCAGGCTTTTTACCAACATTTATTCAGATGTGTCCAGAGTAGCCCTTAGTTTAGGACTAAATTATTCTAATCTTTCTGAGATGTCTGCTGAATGCCTAGCCTTGTTCAACAACTTCTCTCAAGTGTGAAATTAAACTACCTCCCACCCTCGGCTCCCTTTGGTTGTTCATTTCATTATGGCCTTTACCTGGTCTTGTGGAGTCTTGGTCTGCAACTACACAACTTCCAATTCATACAGAATCTGGACTCCAGAGGCTCACTGGTGATCCCATGCAGATTTCCAGAGCTCTTTCTCTTTAGAGCTGCCCCCTCCTGGTACTTGTCCTACAAATTCCAGCTTCCTCAGGAGATTTGATTTTGATATGTCTCCATCTCATTGACACTGTTGTACTCTGGGATGCTCTTTCATATGCCACAATCCAGAAAGTAAACCAGGCAGAAAGTCAGGAAGCTGGCAGGTATTACCTCATTTGTTTATCTTCTCCTGTGGATCAGGGATCCTGTATTGTCCATTGTCTAATCCCTATAAAGGGATTATACATTTTGTAATTTTGTGATTTTTTTTTTATGGCAGGAGAAGTATTCTATCATAGCTGAAAGCAGAAACAAGCCATGTAAACATCATTAAGTGAATGATATATCTGTGATGATTTGCAAAATGATTTCTATTATCACAGTCCTCATAGAATAAATTCTTTTATTGTCTCTTAGGTTTTTTATTTGTGAAGTGCTGCATATATATGTTGATACACTGTACATGGAATAATTTCTTGAATACTTTTCTACCATTCACTCCTATTAGTAGCCAAACTCACTCAAAAAATTATATTGCCCCTTAGCACTAAGCATTATGCCATATTTTCCATAATATATTTATATACAACCATAGTTATTTTATATGGTGGTATAAACTAAGAGTATTTTTCTATATTAATGTTATTTTCCTAAAAATTTTGTTTGCATTTTTATTATTTAACAATTTTTATATTTTACCAAAAGAAGTTTTACTTCATTTAGTTACTGAAATTATTTTCCTCAGAATGTGGTTATCAAGAGGCCTGGGTTGTATAGCTCTTAAGGGTTAGTGAACACATTACCTGAGTAACTATATACCTTAGTTCTCATGAGTACAGGACTTAATATAAGATTAGACCTCCTCTTAAGAACGACTAGTATTCTTTGAACTCTGAACTTTTTAATGCAAAAGAGAGTTTAGAGTTGTGTATAAGTGCTTTTTGTTTCATTTATAATCTACTCAAACATAAAACCTCACATGAGGAATTAATAGATTGTTACATTTTTTTTCCTAGTGATTTTTAGTTGAAGAATTAATGGTAAATTGATCAACCCTCAGCCAATTAGACTTTGACATGTACTAATAAGATCTAATTGAGGAATTATGAAGACATTTGCTCAGGAGAAAATGAGCACATAATTACACTATAAAGAGGTTAGAGTATCAATGTTACCCACCTGGAAGAATATTAGTTGAAGTCCCAGTGGCATCTATAAAGGACATTCCATAATATATCTGTAGAATGTTGCACTGCTAAGGCCAATTAAAAGATGTAGAATAATCCATAGTCAATTGTAGAACTTCAACTCTAAATATCCATTTTCCTCTCTTGCCTCGACCTTCTTCAGGTGCCGGGGGATGGTCTCCATCCGACAGTGACCATTATCAATGGCTTCAGGTTGACTTTGGCAATCGGAAGCAGATCAGTGCCATTGCAACCCAAGGAAGATACAGCAGCTCAGACTGGGTGACCCAATACCGCATGCTGTTCAGTGACACTGGGAGAAATTGGAAACCCTATCATCAGGATGGGAACATCTGGGTGAGTCACTGTCAGAAATGCAAACACAGAACCTTGTGGCAGATTTGTGACCCGAGACCCTCCAAGTCCTGGCACAGTTTGGGGATGTGGAGAGGGTTGGGTGTGGCCTGGCTGAAGGTTGATCATGCTATTTTTGTTTCTTGTCTTTGTGTTTGTGTCCTCTGGTACTTGCTGAGAGAGAAAAGAAATGTGAGTGAAGCCAAAGGGGGGGAAATGGATCTAAATCCCAGTGTGCCTTGCCCCACCCCCTGCCTTTCCTAAATGACAGAAAACCCTTATCTTGCAAAGTGGATGTGTCCCCTTCCCTGGTTTCTAGTATATTTCAAAGAAAACAAAATCTCCCAATAAAACTGTTGAAACCTGGGGGAAAAAAGGTAAATAATTTAATGATAATAGAATACTAGAATTTCTTTAAACACAATATTTCAAGTTACTATATTTTTGTCTGGAGTACAGATCTGAAATGGTACAAATTGTACCAAAATACTGAACCATAAGTTAACGAAGTAGAATGAAAAAAAAATTCCTGACTTAGGTTTTCATTCCTTCCTCCCCCTCATTCTTACTTGCTCAGACTGTTTCTGTTGAAGATATTTAGTTAAATCTTTAAAGAACAACATGGGAAAAGGTCTACTGCCCACAGGGTTTGGGGGAACTCACAGGCACTGGGCAAGGGGCTGTGTACTCTGAAGCACTTTACTTCCTGCCAGAAGCAAGTTCAGTTTTTTATTTTGTTTTAATCCAGGCCTGTTCAGATGAAGTAGCATTCACTGAGCCACTGACCATTTATGTATAAAGTGAAAAATAAGGTAGAAAAAAATGGTTTTCTTTTAAAGAAAAACCTAATGGAAGACCAGCCATAGCTCTGGAGCACATCAAGTACTACGCCGAACATCCCCTCCCCAGTTTTGAATATTTTAAAATATTACGGGTCTTCACTCTGAGGTGTATGCACTTGTCGATATTTGTCTAGTCAAAGCCATCAGGAAGCCATTCATTCACTCATTCATTCATTCTTGTTAATTGAAGAAATAGTTTCCTCTGGCTGCAGTTTCTATCCAAGGTTAAGGGCAATGGGTCTCAATCTGAGCTCTCCATTTGAATCACCTATAGACGCTTTAGAGTATATGGATTCCAGGTACATCCAGACCAGTTAAATCTGAAGCATGTAAGTAGAAATTAGATGAATGTTAATGATTACTTTTTTTGAAGATAGAGATCTTCAACTCAGGTAAAATATTGAAATTACGAGAATAATTTAGAGGAGTAGGAGCAGTGATTTATGGCAAGAAAAGAAATGTCCCATACTATATATTATATATAATTATTATATTAGTGGCTTAGACCCTTACTACAGATCTATATTCATTTTACTCTTTTATTATGAGAGAAAAATAGTTTAAACCATTCACTCTTAAAATATCTCAGTTAAGTTGGAAACTTGTGTGTATCCAATCAAATGTTCAGCACACTTGAATAAATTACTTTAAAATACTAAATTTTGAGGGATCTACTTTAGTTTAACCAAAATTAGGTAAAGCCATCAATATTAAACGGGAAGAAAAAAGAAGGAGTAAGAAGAAAGTCACTTTTTAAGTTGTGTTCTTCACGGTATTAGGTAGAGCACTGGGAATTTTCAGCCTGATCAGGACCCATTCTTAGAGAATTTATGTTTTAAAAAATCCTCAAGTAATTTTTGTGGGTTGACAGAGTTCAGAGCTCCTAGTTTGGGTAGGTGGTCATTTCTACAGCAGTATCCAATGATCATAACTGTCATGTAAAATCAGGATATAATGTTCTGATAATAAAAATTCCTCCAGGGGCGACAGGGTGGCTCAGTTGGTTAAGTGTCTAACTCTTGATCTTAGGTCACATCTTGATTTCAGGGTCATGAGTTCAAGTTCTGTGTTAGGCTCCATGCTGGGCAAGGAATTTACTTTAAAAAAAAGTCCTCCAGAGTTGTTCTTTATTTCATCACACCATGATTGTATGACCCAAAAGTAGTTGTTAACTGGGATGGATAAGCTGTAGGAAGCAAGGAGAAGGGATAATGTCTCTTTATGGAAAGTCTTCATCTGACAATTAAGATAATACAAAGTCTCAAGCCCAACATATAGAAAAGTGATTTTCGACTCTGGCTATACAATAGAATAACCTAGAGAGTTTTAAAATATCTGGATGTCCAGGTCCCACCTCCAGAGGTTTGGTTTAGTTGGTCTATGGTGCAGCCTAGGCATCAGGATTGTAAAGTTCCCCAGGTCTTTCTAATGTACAGCCAACATGGAGAACCATATTTTAGATTGGTTTTTGGCCCATAGGTAAAGTGGGGATGGAAGAAGTTTATTGTAAGACACAAACAAATATTAGAAAATTAGAAAAGACCTTCCTCAAAGCGTAGAGGAGAGAGAGAGACTGACCAAACAGACCAATCAAGTGGGAGTAGACAATTTAAGGCTCAGATCACAAATTCTTCCAGGAAAAGATTCATTATTTTCTAACTCTCTGTGCATTCTAACTTAAAACCAGATTAGCATATTGGTGATATTATTTGAGGGCTGCAAACCAGACTCCAAAGAATCTTCCACATTTCTGTTTTTGTAAGGTTTTCGTCCCACAATTGAGAGTGTCAAATCCTCTCCTATCATAATGTACTAAAGTGGTAATACAGATAGCTGGTAAAATGCAGAGGCATTTGGGTTTTAATTTACTTATCAGATACTTAGCAATTAGGGATAGTTCATTCTGACTAAATACAGAGACATAAGTTCAAAGAGCTAAGAAAGGTCGAATTTTCCAGGTTGACTTGGACTCTCTGGGTTTACATAAAATACTAGGGGTTGAGTGAGAGAGACAGGGCCATGCAATGGAAATATCACAGGTAGGCTCCATCTCCATACATGGCTCTCAGCCTTTTCCCATGGTGTTCAGAGTGTATTTTCCACTGTTTTCTGCCATTCCGGTGTTCCTTTGGTTTCTTCTTTTCAAATCCTGTATTTTTCATTAAAACTAAGTATGTGATGAGTGATTATTTCTAGATGAAACTATAGTGAGCCAATTATGAGATTTCAGAAATCAAAACAAGTTTGAGACACAAACTACATACTGTGAAATGTTTTTTTTAAATGCCAGTGAGCCTACAACATAATGATTACATTCCTTTAATAACCTACGACAGAAATGGTTTAATCCTCATTAATGTGAAAAATAGTCCCTTGGTTTGATGTAGTCTAAAAGAGATAAAACTCATTGTTTTCTAAAAATTCTTGAGTACTTTAAAGCTTGTCTTTTTTTTTTTAAAGATTTTATTTATTTATTTGAGAGAGAGAATGAGAGAGAGAGCACATGAGAGTGGGGAGGGTCAGAGGGAGAAGCAGACTCCCTGCTGAGCAGGGAGCCCGATGCCGGACTCGATCCCGGGACTCCAGGATCATGACCTGAGCCGAAGGCAGTCGCTTAACCAACTGAGCCACCCAGGCGCCCCTAAAGCTTGTCTTAACGTGCATTAGATGATTAAAATTTAGCATTTTCAAATCTTGACCAAAAAATATACTTTGGACATAAGTTTATGAAAAATGTAATTAAATATTAAATTTTCTTTTAATCCAAATACTGCTTAACATAATGTATATTGCACTTAAATAAAGGAGATATCTGAGGTTGCCTGCATGGCTCAGTCAGTTAAGCATCGGCCTTCAGCTGGGGTCATGACCCTAGAGTCTGGGGATCCAGCCCCACATTAGACTCCCTGCTCAGTGGGGAGTCTGCTTCTCCCCCTCCCTCTCCCTCTGCCTCTGCCCCTCCCCTGCTCATGCTCTCTCTTTCTCTCTCTCAAAAAAAAAAAAAAAAAATAGGTAAGATCTTCATAAAAGAAAGAGATTTCTGGCATAGATTTTGAAAGCTGTTTGACGGACAGCACTCTATACAGTGGGAAGTTTCAGATTGTCAAAAAAAGTTTAAGCTGATACAGTTAACAAAGTTGTTTTCCCTATCCATCCCTAAAATGATTAATTACCTGAGAAGGATGAAAAGCAATGTAAATTCAATCACTTAAGTATCGCTTTTAATAAATCCCAGTGGTTAGTCTTTCTATAATTACAGGAGGGATGGACAACACAAGTAATTTTATTATAATATTGTTATTAAATGTCCATATGGAGAATCTGAGTTATTTTATGACCATTGGATAATGTTAAAATAAGTGAAAAAAAGGCATGTCAACGAGAGATTATGACAATTTGACAGGATTTTAAAATCATTATCCTAACTTTAGAATCTATGAAATGATAATGGCTCTTGAAAATATTCCTGAAGAATAGTTTAATTGAATATTTCATACTAAAAGAGGTGAGTTGTTAGATGTGCCTAACTAGTCAAACCTTCTCATTCCTCATTGATAAAATGAGGCATAAAAGAATTCTTTATACTTTATCCACAATGCCCTCTCCTTCTATTCGGAATTTTCTTTCAAATGTAGAAGAAAATTCTGTGCAGATTGGTAAAATTGCCCACCCCCCTGAGAAATCATTGCATTTACATAGTCCACAAAATCTAATTTGCATACTGCTCTGGAGGTGTTTTCTGGTTACCTAAATATAATCTGTAGGACAGAGAGGAAGTATACCGTATGAGCATTTCTTATCAAAAGTCCATTCAGCATCACATTAAATAAGAATTCCAGCAGATTTTTGCTATGAGGCTGCATTTAGTTTTGCTTGGGAAATTCAATTACCAGTTTTTGAATGCAGATATTTGGAGCCAAATTAGGCACTTGAAGTATTAAGAGTGAATGTCTTCCTTACATACCATTATTGTTTTGCAGAATAGTCATATACCACAAATTTACCTGTAATGTAAATGTAGATTTTCTTCTTCTTTTTAAAATTTGTTTATTAAATGATGAGCAAATATTTATATATTCCTAGTGATTTTTTTAAATCAGTTTTTATCCCTTTCATTAATAGTAGACAGGTATCAAACTGGGATTAGTAACCACTGAATATATTAGATGGAGAATCCCACAGAACAGAAATGTTTATATTTAAATTACAACTTTACATATTTGTCAAGAATATAGGAATACAGAGGTTCATATTCTCTAAGCAATATTAAATAGAATATTAATTTGCTAGATAGAATAACAACCTGGGTCACTTACATGCTTTTTTCCACACATATACTCACACAGAAAACGTCATTGTTTCTAACAAGTTTGAAACATTTAAAAAAGCTAAAAAGCAACTAATAGCAGATGAATATATTAAATTCTTTGTTTTCCTGAATATCGGTAGCTTGAATCTGTATTCTCTACCTCCTTTTTAACCAACTATCTTACCAACTCATATCTAAATAATAAAAGTTCCTAAAACTCTTTGTAGATTAGCATATAACCAGGTGTTCAGTAAGTGAAAGCCAAGAGAGGGATTCAAAAGGCCTGATTTCAAGTATCTGGGTTCATGTATTTGGTCTATAAACTTGGAGAGGTCACTCTGTGCCTCTAATTCCTAATCTGAGAAATGAGAATAATGCCTCTTGGGAGATTTACACAAGATTATGTAAGTAAAGAAATTTTGCAAGCTAAAAAGATTTCGAAACATGTATGTTTTCTGTTGCCTATATAGAAGCATTCTATAAAACGGGTAGCATTCTAGTTTGTATACGAAACTAGGTCAGTATTTCTTTTTAGTGAGAATAGTCTGTGATGATAATTTCCGGAGTTTAGGCCCCCTCTATCCTTTTCAGATACATTCTACCTCTGTTTACTCTTATTCATGATTTAAAATATCTGAAAATATTTTAGGTGAAGGAAATGTGACTTAAAATGGGAAGGGGAATGTGGACAAACTTGGTCAACAAATGGAGTGGCCATTGGTAGGCAGTGCAGTGCAGGCTGGCTTGTAAAGCATGGCTGGTAGTCCTAGCTCTGTGCCACGTGCCTTTGCAGTGCTTATAACAAATTATTTGTTACCATAATGATGGCCGTGTGTCCAATGAGCCATGAAAGGGGGGATTGCTTAAAAAGGAGTGGATTATTCTCTCCTATCTTCTCAACCATTTGTTGTAGTTGGTTGCACTAATTTTCCAAATCACTTCAAAATCTGTTCTAGTTATAAATGTAAAACGTAAGTATTTCACAGTTCTATACTATACTATACTTAGAGTCTTTCAAACAAATCTAGGATTTTTTCCTGCCTTTGAAAATAAGGAAGATAACCATCCCTCTTGCTTGCTCATGTGTCTTTCATCAGTTGATAACATCCCTTTCTTCACTTAGGACACTAATGCAATATTTTTTGCCAATAGATAGGATTTGTTTAAAAAATGCACATGCATTGTGGCTGCAATCACTTATGTAGGGAAAGGTACATTCAAAACAATTTTATGGATAACTTATTGAAAAATAAGACACATCAAAATAATCTGCATTAAACCATTTCTAAAATGGTTCTTGATATAAATGGGATATACATCTTTAGGACGTGCATAGAAAAAAATAATAATGTCCAGGGTGAATTTAGAATAAGCTTCTTATTTCTGTGAAATACATTTTTCTGTTTACACCCCTCTTAGGCTGGGTGATATTTTTCAAGTCTCATGAATTTTAATAAGTTGAGTGGATATTCCAGATTCTTTTGCATATACTATAATGCCTCTAAGAGTGAATTTTGATCACCTTTCTAAATACACATTTGTATTAGGAGATTCTCATTTTAAGAGGTCATAGGACTTTTTCCTGCATCAATTTGTGAGTCATTCAATATTCTACACATATACATATATGTAAGAACCATTCTAGCCAATGTGGTTAGTGTTTAATCTTTTTCCAAAAATCTGGAAGATAAAAGTAAGATGGTATAATCTTATATGATATGGCTTCTTACTTCCAACAGTATATTATTCTTCACGGTGTAGTGTATTTTTTCACATATGAGTTAAAATAGGATATATGTAGTCATTGTTCTAAATTTTTAGAAGTTTATTGGATTGCTTGAAGACCAATCTGAAAGAGGAAGTGTTCTCATTAAGCATCATGATATCACCAGGTGTTTTATTTTGCTCTGGATTCAAATAATGGAGATGCTAATATTTTTCTTATTAGACCAAGGTGGGCTTTAGGTGACATGAGGCTAAATGAGTCCAGGTGAATGCAAATTTCTATAAAGCATTGAGAGATAGGTACCTGCAAATATCTTGAATAATAATGATGGACAATATGACTTAAGATGAGTGTCTCTTCTCCGCTCAAGCAGGAACTTAGCAGAAATTAGAGGAATAGCAATATGTCTCTATGGGGGAAAGTAGACATCATAAAGCCTGCTCTTGTATGGCTGCAGGACCCTGAGAGGAAGTGAAAGTAGCAGCTCACTGGTGTGTTCTAGAATTGGACCACCTTTCACAGATATCTGTGTGACTGGGAGATTTCTAGACCTTTCTGTGTTTAAATCTCCTCACCTGTACAATACAGCTAATAACACTACTTACTTCCTTTACCTTAATAGAGATTATTGGTACTAAATTAATAATCCATGTGAAGAGCTTAGGACAATGCCTGGCACATATTAACCACTCAATTATCATTATATCATATAAATTTGTGACTTCCAGATGCATTGCTATAATATTGGATTGGATCTGTCCTTGAAAATTCAAAGTAGCCTGTTACTTTCACTATATAACAGCTTTTCTGTATTAACATATTGACATGTGTATTGTATTACATCTGTGCTTCTCAGCCTGAAATGACTAATAACTCATTTTTAAGTATAATTGAGAATGCTAATTTAATTTATGCCATTTGAATCATGATCTTATTAATTGTCACGTGGAGTCTTATGCATCACAGTAAAAATTGTGTCTGGGCGGTTCTTTTTTTTTTTTTAAGATTTTATTTATTTGAGAGAGAGAGAGTGAGCATGAGCTGGGGGAGGGGCAGAGGGAGAGGGAAAAGCAGACTCCCTGCTGAGCAGTGAGCCTGACCATGGGGCTCCATCCCAGGACCCCAGGATCACTACTTGAGCCAAAGGTAAACTTCTAACCAACGGTACCAGACACCCAAGGCGCCCCTGGGCAGTTCTTCCAGATACTTTTTTTATTAAACATCAGTGAAAATATGACTGTGATGCTTTCATTCTACTTAGTTTAATAAATTCACTTTTATTAATTTTGGAAATCAAGGAAAATAACCTATTTTTACCTACAGTCCCCCTCCATATCTTCTTAGGATAACTCAAAAGAGCAAGATGAGCAGATTACAAAACAGGCTTGTAAGTATGCTTAGCCATGAAAGTGGAAAGGCAAGCAGAGTGAGAGACCACTCTGAATGCCAGCTTCCTGAAGTATGTCTTGAACCAGCAGCAACAGCATCACCTGGGACCTTGTTAGAAATGCAGAATCTCAGGGACCCACCCCATCCCTTTAAAATCAGAATATACATTTTAACAATATTCACAGGTGATTCATGTACATGTTGAAGAAAGAGTGTTTTGTTTTTCATATTTGAGGAGGTCTGGCGAGGAAGAAGAATTAGAATTGGCCCCTGGGTCTCCAAACCAGAAGGCAGAATTAGAATTAGAATTTGCAGTGCAAATTGCAGGCAGACTTACCATGAAAAGAGCATAAGCTTTGATGAAAAGGCACTTACTGAGCACCTAGTGCTTTCTGAGGGTTGGAGACAAACCAGACATAGTCACTGTGTGAAAATTTTTCACTGGGTGAAAAATCTAGAGGTCGTGCTAAGCATATAAATTTAGAATTTTATTTTATGACTGTAGGTGTCCTAATGGGAAGAGGCTTGCACAGGTTGTTCTAGGAACACAAACACACACATGCACACACACACACACACACACAAATGCCTCATTCAGAGTGGTTGAAGGTCATGGTCAATCAATGCCTCTTGAGTCCCTAAGTATTGTTGGCTTAGTAGGTAAGGAACTGGTGATGTAGAAAAGAGAAGCAGATGAATTTTCTACTGAAATAGGTAGGAATGGATAGTGAGACACTATACATAATCACATCTTTCCCAATTTTCTTATTCACAAACAAACAAATAAAAATCTGACCTTTCTTTAAAATTTGGAAATCTAAAGGATTAGATCAGTAATGTTGAAGTTATATCATATAAATATCCAACTTTGAAAGAGCATCGGTGTCTTCTAGGAGAGCACATCTCTAATACTCATAATGCAGAGTTCACTGCCAAGCACATAATAGATGCTTCAGAGTGTACAAATGAACTGAAGTATCTCATTCTGGAGATAAATGGGCTGAAGCTAAGAGACATGATATTACTTCATTTGAGCTACAAATCCAGTTATACTGATCCCAGTAACTTAATAGGGAACCAAATACCTATTTTTGGTTTGTCAAGAAGCATCCTTATTATAATGACCACTTGCTTATTTTGGCTAAATGAAAACAATTTAACTGTATACACAAGATTTCTAGAACAAGATAGCACGAGCTCTGGATCTGGGCTTCAGATACCCTGCTCCAGCACTTAGTAACAGTGAATGTTTAATCATGTTAATCAACTTTTTATAGGCCTTAGTTGCCTTAGCTGTAAAAGGGATAAAATAGTATCTACCTTGTGGGGTTTTGTGAGACTTAGATAAATTAATCAAATTGCTTGGAACAGTGTCCCGTATATATATAGGTTCATCTTCTTCTCATCTCACCTCCTCCTAATTGTTTGTCAGTATTATTATTACTATTATCATTAATAATTACAGAACACTGTATTAAAAGTGGTTTAAAGACCTCAAGTGAGTAGTCGATAGGCCTACCCTCAAAAACACTAACATCGAATTATGAGGACAATGGCAGTAAATAAGCCTGGTCATCTTGGGCAGCTCTCAGTATATGTGTCCCCCTGATGACCCTGAAGATATCTGTACTGTTTGTCACTTGTATGGCCAGTTTTTCCAAGTAACTAATTTAGACAATGTTGACTTTGAGAAAGAACTAATAGAATGTTAAAATGTCTTGGCAAATAAATTTGGATTACTTGAATAAACTGGCTTAATTATAGGCTGTATTATCATGCTGGCAAAAAGATGTCATGTTGATAGGCTGTCTGAACCGTTCACTCAGTTACCATCAATGACTTCTCAGGAGTGTAGCGGGGGGAGTAAAGTATAGACTTCTACTTCCAGAAAAAAAGTGTCACACTTCCAAATGAAAAGGTTATTTGAGATAAACATCTATGTTTCTCCCATGAATTTCATGGATGTATTTTGATGAGACACTGGGTCTACTGTTATTGCCATTTGAATGGTTTATCATCATATTAAGATGCAGCTGTAGTAAAGTCTACAAAAACTGTTCTGTGATTTAGCAGAGACATTCAGAACACTACCTGCCCCAATTAGTAAATAGTAAGGGCCAACCAGCATTTGTTGAGGGTTCATTATGTGTTTGATATGCTTTATTTAATCCCCAGATAACTTTAATGATATAGATTATTGTTATTATTAAGCCCATCCCATAGATGCAAAAGTTAAGGAGTAGAGAAGGTAGCACATTCCCTGGAGCCCATGATGAATTAACAGTGGAGCTGGGACTGGAATCCTGGGCTAAAGACGTCTTCAGCACCATGCTCCTCATCACTATGGCTCACCTCAGCTCTTCCTCTCACAGTGAGCAAGAACCTTGCTGACTACCACATTTTAACTGTAATGTACTGCACATGCGTATAATGGCATAGCATATACAACATACCATTCTTTTTACAAGGTCACCAGTCATATTGGATTAAGTGCTCAGTCTCCCCCAGTGTGACCTCATCTTAACTACTTACATATGCGATGACCCTGATTCCAAACAAGATTAACATTCTGAGGTACTGGGGGTTAGGACTTCAACATGTGAATTTTAGAGGGATTCAATTCGACCCTCAACACCTAACTTTTAGGAAAGCACTTTATAAAGTTAAGCCATTAAAACCTATTTGCTACCACTGCAGAATTGATAGTGTTGTGTATGCACCTGGGTGGCTCAGTTGGTTAAGCATCTGCCTTAGGCTAAGGTCATGATCCCAGGGTCTAGGGATGGAGCCCAGCATTGAGCTGCCTGCTCAGCAGGAAGCCTGCTTCTCCCTCTCCTCTCTGCCTTTGCTCTCTCTCACTCTATCTCTCTCTCTCTCTCAAATAAATAACTAAAATCCTAAAAAAGTAAAATAAAATAAAATAACTAGATACTTAAACCAAGCTTTAAAATAAAATAAAATAAAATAAAATAAAATAAAATAAAATAAAAAAGAATAGGGAATGGTCTTATAAGTAAGACAGTGGCTTCTGAGAAGAGCTGTGCTTCTGTCCTCGTGAACTCAGGAAATATGCCTGAGTCAAACCGTGAGAGATCGGTTGCTGAGTAATTATATGATTCTCTACATTCATTTGTTTATAAGCAAAACTTGAAAGAAACATTTTCAGAATCCTTCTCTCCTGGCTGGCAAACGAACCAAAGACGCTTTTGAAAACCATGCAAATAGAATGAACCAACCCCTCACTCTACCCCATGAAAAGATTTTTGCCTTTAAAAAGTGTCCAAGTTTGCAACCTCACATAGCGCTTTATTCTGAACTAATCACCATAAACATCATTTGGCAGTATAGACGTCATTTAATTCCTTGGGATATAATATTTATTAAAAACCAGATTCTGGAAAACATGCATTCCAAGCAATTATTGACATTTTTTCTATCAGAAAAAAAAAAGAGCTCTCCCAAAGATAAAACACCTTTCTCCAAATGATTCTTGAGATGTAATTGCTAATTGCATTTGGATCATAGTAGTTTCTATTCAAAAACAGCAGGTTTCATTAGTTGCCCTCACAGTAGTCTTCAGAGAAAGTTAAGAAACACATTCCCCTGATCTCAGATATGAAAGAAAGCTGAGTTGGCCAGGGCAGAGGGACTGTTCATCTCAGGCACTCAACAATCACAACTGTTCATTCTGTTTGCGTGGTGACTGTCCTGTTTGTGTATTTCTCAGTTGTGTTACAGTATGCAAAATGGAAAACAGAGCTGTGTAGGATGACCTGAAGCAACAGAAAAAGACTGACTTCATCATAAATTCATTCAGGCTGTTTACATTCAGCCTGGCACAAACAAGTATTTGATAACAGAACTGAAAAAATACAGAAGTTTCCTTTCCCTTGAAAGGATTTTGTGATTGCTATACTGGAAGATATTTACGCTGGGTTTGTCCACATGACTTACTAGATAGTAAGGTCAGTGTATGGTTAAATATCTATAATTTGACAGTTTTATTCCTGGAATAGTAATAGATAGAAGTTACATTTTAGCTTTATTTAAAATAAGCAGCAATATCAATGCTGTCTATTTTTTAAGTTTAAAGTAAAAGACCAAAGAAATTATTATTAAGAGAATTTTATGTTTGGAATCAGGGTAAGTGATAAATAAAACACACAGACACACACCTATCCTCAACCATAATACTAAATAACTCTTAATCTTCTCCTAAATTATATAAAATTTGTGGATAATTAATAGAATCCGATCTTTCACCGGATTCAGTTGAAATGCAAGGGTGTTAAGCATTTTGACTAAGATCAAACACCACTGCTAATACTAACTACCATTCACTGAGTACTTACCTGATGAGCACTTTCTGTGGCAAATACTGTAACAAGAACCTGAAAGGTGAGGGACCAAGTTTGGTCCTTGATTCCTGTGTCCCCCTAGTCTTTACTCTCACCATTATACTGCATTTAAGAAGATATAACAGTGGGTGATCATATATATGTATGTTCTCTGAGAGGTTTATTTGTCTTGTTAAATGTTGGGTCTCACCAGTGAGCCCAGTTTTTTGCACATTGAATGTGTTTAGTAAATATTTGTTAACAGATTAACTGAGTTATGAGATTTAGTGGACATTAGAATAATAGTATATAATTAGGTGCACATTTCATAAACAATAATGTTTATTTTCTTAGTTTATATGTATCTAATGGATACTGATGAATTTTACACATACTTATGTCTATTGAAAGAAGTTAAAGTGTCAAGATGGTATTTGTGGGAACACATGAGATGCTCAGGATTTCCATAGGGAAGAAAATATAGCAGAAGTTGCAATAGCGAGGAGGAAAGAGGGAGGTTGGGGTTACTAACTAAGGCAGCAAAGCTTCCTCTCCCGTCAGACCTGGGGGCAGCCTGGGGATGTGGAGTGGAATTTTAAGGGGCTAATAGTATCAAATGCATATATATATAGCAAACTTGAATGTGAGTTAAGCTCTGGGTCAGTGCAGACAATCTGGCCACAGTACAGAGAGGTCTCTGATCTCATAAAGGCTGAGTGTCAGGATAACAGTATGGTTTGTGAAGTCTACGCAAAAGGAAGATGTGTAACACAGAAGAATGTATAATATATTCTATGTTATCATTTGTGCAAAAGGTAAAAACAGGGAAACGTATGCTGTAAGAAATCTGGGTAGTAGTTTCCTTTGTAGGAGGGTGGTGGCTGGAAGTTCTCTACCAAAGGAGGCTTTGGGGGTGTTTCTTGAGCTAGGTGCTTGTTACACTTGTGGAAATTCATCAAGCCATATATCGATGTGCACTTTTCTCTATGTACATTAAAATTCAGCAGTAAGTTTTAGAAGATAATATAATCAGACTTGAAATCAAGATCCAGCTCTGAGAGAATAGGAACTGAAGGAAACTAGGAGCTATTATCAGAATTGCTCTCTAGTACCAAAAATAATTGCAGGGGAAAACCAGTGGGCAGACAAAAGAGAATAAAGAACAGGGGGAGTTGGCAAAGGGCCTTAAAAGTCTACTCGCAACATATAAGGGAATTATTTGTCTTTAGGTGAGTGCAACCTTTATGTGAGTATGTGGGGCTCTGTTCACACTTCATACATGGATACCTGGGATAGCACAATCTGTTACTTGCTGATGAGGAGGGTATTCCTAAAGAAACATAATGTCTGGTTTTCACTGCCCCTGGCTTGCACAGAGATGAGAGCATATGAAGCAGACATCACTGTGTACAGCTAGTGTTCATAGGGACTGCAGTTAAACCAATCTATAGCTACTCCTAGTTTGTTTGTTTCTTGTTTGTTCTACTTGCAAGATGAATGTCTATGTTACTAAATTTTGTTCACTCTTATAATTGCCATCTACATATGACAGATGTTACTGGTCACAGAGGAAGTTGCCATGTCTAAAATGCCTCTCCAATTAAAATTGAGGAAACCCAGAAATGGGCCAAAAAATATGAATAGAGAGAGAAAGATCACATCATAGATATAAGTGCATTTACTCTTCAGCACAACCATCTCACTTCTAGATATAGCTCCAATGACATGAAAGCACAGATATACGTTACTCACTGAAGCACTATTTGTCATGACAGAATGTTGGAAACTACCTATATGACCAATGACAGGGAGATTGGTTGGATAAACTAGGCTATCTCTGCAAAATGGGTACGTTACAGCTGTAAAGAAAACTGAGAACTATCTCTGTGAGTTGATATGGGGTGGATTTCCTGGATATATTTTAAGTGAAAAGGAAAAGCACAAAGAGCACCCACTATGTGTTGACTTGTGTGTAAGAAATAAGAAAGGAGAAAATATGTGTATATGGTTGAAGCAATTCTGGAAATATTTAAATGTATTCTAGATTGAACAAATTAGTAAATATGGTGATGATGTTGGGAGCCATGGTTCTTACTATGAAGAAAGTAATAAATAAATGGGGAATGGAGGAAAACAAGAAGGAAACCTTTTTAAAAATGTGTGTGTGTGAATATATGCCTATACATACTTGTGTATACAGTATGCATAGACACATATGGATATATATATATATATATGTTTTCCAGCTCACACTGTTTTTTTTAAAGATTTTATTTATTTATTCATGAGAGACAGAGACAGAGAGAGAGAGAGAGAGAGGCAGAGGGAGAAGGAGGCTCCCAAGGAGCAGGAAGCACGATGCGGGACTTGATCCCAGGATGCTGGGATCATGACCTGAGCCAAAGGCAGACGCTTAACCATCTGAGCCACCCAGGCGCCCCCAGCTCAGACTGTTAAATGGGTCTAGAAAAAAGACATTCTAGTAGCAGTTGACATACCTACAGCAGACCTTAGTTACTAATATCATTAGCCTCTAAAGGGAATCAGATTCAATTGGAGAAATTATATCAGGTTTTGGTCAAGTAAGATTTGACTTGAGTTTTGAAGCACCTTTTTGTGTAAAAATGAAAGGAGAAAGAAATGATGGTTGATGACAAAAAGCACATGAGAGCCAGGTTTAAAAAAAAATTTATATTGGCCAAATCTGGACAATTTGAGCATAAAAATAATTAAGGACCGTAATGAATTACAAACCCTTAAAAAATATATATTGTTAAATGCATAGAGATCATAGGTAATAAATCAATAGATAAATATTAGATAGATAAATAAAATGGGAGAGAAGACTCTTGCTTATGCTAGGAAAACAACTTTCTCGTGGTAACTGTGGAAGGTGTGCTGGACGCAGAAAGTCATCACTTTGCAACCATCATAGTGTTAGTTCTGGCATGTGACTCCAATGGTCATTAAAACTGGGGGATAGGAAATATTTTTATGAGGAGGACCATATTTGTATGGTCTTAAAGTATCTCCCAAGAGATACTCTCTCCCAGTTGGTAGAGAAAAAAATAATTATACAAGAGAAATAAGATAACATTTTGAGTGGATGATCAAAATAAATGATCAATAAGAAGCAGATAGACATTGTGTGCCTCCAGATGTGATGGGCTGGAGACCCAACATAGTACTGGTGGTATCCCACTAAACATGTGTAAATGGATTGAGCCTTTCATAGGAAACATAACTCAAATTCAAAGTGAGAAATACTCTGGGGTACCTGGGTGGCTCAGTTGTGTAAGTGACTCTTGATTTCAGCTCAGGTCTTGATCACAGGATCATGAGTTCAAGCCCTGAGTTGAGCTCCACACTGGGCGTGGAACCTACTTTAAAAAAAGCCAAAATGAGAAATACTCTAGGAGGATATTTTATTGAAAAAGGGGTGGAAGGGTAGGATAAATTCAAAAATGTCAATATGATAAAGATAATAAAAGGCTAAAGGATGATTCTAGGTTAAAAATGACATCAACGTGAACTATGTGATCCTAATCTAGATCCCGGAGGGAAAAAAATACTATAAAAATATTATTGGGGGAACCCTGGGTGGCTCGGTCAGTTAAGCATCTGCCTTTGGCTCAGGTCATGATCCCAGAGTCCTGGGATCGAGTCCCACATCGGGCTCCCTGCTCAGCAGGGAACCTGCTTCACCCTCTGCCTGCCGATGCCCCTGCTTGTGCTCTCTCACTCTCTGACAAATAAATAAATAAAAAATCTTTAAAAAAATATTATTGGGTCAGTGGGCAAAATTGGGATAAAGATGGTTGATTAGGTGTAGCAATGTTAAATTTCCTGAAATTGGTAACCGTACAATTGTAGATATATGTCTTTATTTTGAGAAAATATAAACTAAAATATTTGACAGTAAATGGACTTGATATGTAACTTATTCTCAAGTGGTTCAGAAATAAAAGTATGTGTGTGTGTAGGGAGAAGGAGAGAGAAAAGGAAGGATAAAGCACATAGCTCAGAGCAAAATTGGGGAATCGAAATAAAGAATAAAAGGCTGAGGTGCCTGGGAGGCTCAGTAGGTTGAGTATGTGACTCTTGATTTCAGCTCAAGTCATGATCACAGGGTCATGATCTCAGGGTCATGAGATAGAGCCCCATATTGGACTCTGCACTCAGCGGGGAGTCAGCTTAAGATTCTCTCTCTCCCTCAACTCTGCCACGCCCCCCATCATCTGGTGCACGTGCTCTCTAAAGAAAGGAAAGGAAAAGAAAGGAAAGGAAAGGAGGAAGGAAGGAAGGAAGGAAGGAAGGAAGGAAGGAAGGAAGGAAGGAAGGAAGGAAGGAATGAGAAAGAAAGAAAGAAAATCTTTAAAAAAAAAAAGAATAAAAGGCACACAGTGTCTCTGACTCTATCTTGCCACTCTTCTGTAAGCTCGAAAATATTTCAAAAAAGGAGTTAATTTTTTTTTAATTTTCCTGGAAATCCAGTACTGGAAACACATTAATTTTGCCATTGTTTTAACAGGGTTTTCTTTCAAAACCAAATACCTGGTGAGAGCACATAAACATATTACTCTTAAAGCAGTCATTGAAATCTAAACCGGCATGTTTAATTGGTTCTTTCCCATTAACTGCTGATGTATTGAGGAAGTTAGAGATTTGATATAATAAAATAAGGGAAAAAGAAATGACTACAGGAGCAGTAACTGTGGTGCCAAGTGAGGGACAATGAGAGAGCAGCCAACTAGAGTAGGTACCTACATGGACAGGAGGAGGTGGGGTATGAGAAACCCACATACACACACACACACACACACACACACACACACACACACACACACACACACAATCTCTCAACATATGGTGTTACCTGGGATTGGTCCTGATGAAATGGTGTTAGTCATTCAATGTTCCTCCTTTTTTGCTTATTTCTATATCATATGCTCAGAGATACTACAAAAAACAAAATCAACATATTTATTTGAAGATTTACACTATAGAAGCATATTTGTTCAACAGGATTTGTAGAGAGGAAGGGAGAGAGAGCAGTTTCTGGAAAGTAATGGACTGTGAATGTACCCTCAGGCATAAGCAACTCAAAGATACCAACAGGTCACGCTTGTCAGAGTAAATTTGAAAGTAGAAAGAAATAAGACAGATATGAAATTAGCTCAGAACAATTCAATATTCAAAAACATCTGTAGGAAGAGGCGCTAAGGGCGCAGGCTGAAGGAAATAAATCACAATTAGATCTGGTACTGGAAAAACCACCAAGGTTTACATTAGCAAATCAAGTCTGAGGAGGAAAATGAAGGGCTTCTCTTGACAGAGGAATCCTTAGTGTTTCTTGGAGAGGGTTTTTGGGCAAGTACAATTTACAGATCTCTGCATTCATTTGTTCTGTGCAGATATCAGAAAGAACGTGCCTCGGTGAAAGAGATTTATACTTACTTGCAGGGGCTTGCACCAAATCTTTTCTTGTTCCCCTACTAACTCTGAGATTCTTTCATTCCCTCTAAGGTGAACTGTTTTATAAAATGGTAAACTACTTCCTATTTAATGATAACATCTGCTGAAAGGTAGTCATATTTATTAATAACATAATTTCAGTTTTTGACATTTCTATTATGATAATTTAAACTTATTATCTAATATTCCTCTCCTTTAGGTAGAATTTGTTGTACATTATTTATTTCATGTAATGTTGTTCATATCAGCATAAATGCCTTTTTTCCAACCTCAATACATTTAGAACACCAGGGAGACTCCAACCCTGAGAAAATGATAATGTGATAATGTGAATCCGCTGCTCTGAGGATGGACTCTTTAAAGCTTCAGAGATTTTACATTTACATATCAGACAGCTCCCATACCTTCAGAAGAAAGCCCAAACTGCTGACACAGTATGTGGATTCAGATCCTATGGATGAAATGATATTAAAAGTAATTGAGATTGAGCATAAAGGTAAAAGTTTGAGGCAATTCGTGGAAAATTACATTAGATTTTCAGGTTTCCTTCAGCAGAGATTAGGAAATGTATTTCAATTTCCTCAACAAAGAGTGAGTCAAACCTTAGAGAAAAGCAGGCCAGAGTCAAAGTTTATTTAAAAGGGCATCACTAAAATGGCATATTGGCACCAAGACAGTGATCTCTCTCCCCAATTAATGGGACTTGGACAAATTTGACAGAATAAGACCAGTGCAGCCTTACTCATTAACACCTGTAGGTACTGAAAGAGATCAATTAAAATTTGTAAAAAGTTGTTAGAATTAACTCCTAACCTAACCTCTGATCCTGACACCTACCCTGCTTCTCTAAACTCAACTGCAATTCCAATTCTAACCCTAACCTGAACCCATAGTTGCCTACTAAATGCATACTTAAAATTGAATTCTATGATGAAAAACCAGTCAGGTAACAAGAAAACAAACCAAAATGTAAGATCCATATAATATTCTTATGATCACTTAAATATTAATGCACTCTTATTTCTTATTGACCTTAGCTATAATTTAGAACTTTTTAAAGAATAACCAAGTTAGTGAGTTTGACACAAGTGCCAAAATCTTTCCTCAAATCATGTCATTGATAAAATAGTTATTTTTTTTTAGATTTTTATTTATTTGTTTGACACACACAGAGAGAGAGAGAGAGCACAAACAGGGGCAGCGGCAGGGAGCCTGATGCGGGACTCAATCCCAGGACCCTGGGATCATGACCTGAGCCAAAGGCAGACCCTTAACTTACTGAGCCACCCAGGCATCCCAATAAAATAGTTCTTTAAACCTAAGTAAAAGCAAATGGAATTGTAGCATGTATTATTTAAGAATAAGTGATTATCAGGAGATTTTTCTACACATTAACATTATTAAATTTGGATGTATCTTTAGGTTGACAGTACTATAAAGATCCTTCCTTTTTCTCTTTTATTTATTATATTATGTTATTTAATCAGTAAGAAGTCCTACAATTATTATTATTATTATTTTTTTTTTTTTTTGAGAATCAAGAAGCTAAAGGTGTGGGAGTGGATGATTAGTTGTTCACCAAACCCATGTCCTTTTCTTCCTTGTCACACAGACTGATTTCTGGCCTTCCTTGAAGTTAGGCATCACAGATGACTCCTTGCAGCCGATGGAATGTGGGGGGCAGTCATGTCTAACACTTTCAGCCTGGCCCACAGATCGGCTCCTCTGGGGCCCTGCACTCTCTGCTTCTCCATCTGCCAGCCAGCCAAAGGTGGGGGAGCTTCAAGATGAAAGAGCCAGATAACATCCATGCTTCTATCTATGGCCAGTCTCACCATTTATGCATTAAAGCCCATTCCATGTTAACTACTCTGGTAGTTATGTCTCCCTCTCTCTGATCTCATCACATTACCCTCAAGATCTTCTCTTCAGCATACAAATATGCTGTTATTTCTTCCAACTTTAAAAAAATTTCTTGATTCCCCCAGGACTGCTCTATTCCTTTGTTCTCCTTTGTTACACAATTCCTCAAGAAATGTTTTGACTTGCTCCATTCAGTTTTCTTCTGTCCCCTCTGAGACCACTTCAACCCATATATTCATACCCCTGCATATCCCAATCTGGCTTCACTCCCGCTACGCCATCAGTTGTCACTCTTCCATCATCACTGAACTTGACGTGTCTTCAAAATTTAACATCGTGGAGCATTTCCTCCCCCATGATATACTTTCTTTGATGTCTGGGCACCACATTATTTTGGGTTTCCTTCTACTGAATTTCTTCTTTCTTCTTAGTCTTCTGTGTTTACTTTTTTTTTTTTATAACCAGGACTTTTTTCTAAACTATTGAAATACTCCAAGACACAGTCTTTAGTTTTCTTTTCTTTCCATCTACATTCATTCACCTCCTTGGAAATCCCAATCAGTCTTATGTCTTTAAATACCAGGTATTTCTCTTCTCCACTCAGTTACTTTCAACTCCACTATTTTGAGTGATTAGTACAAATTATCATTAACTCCTCTTTATTTCACATTCTCACATCCATTAGATCATCTTCTTGCTCAACTTTGAAAATATATCCAAAATACAACTACATATTACCTCTCTGGTCTGAAACACCAGCTATTTTTTTGAATGATTATAAGAATTTAAACAGATCTCTCTATTTATATCCCTGCTCCCATGTACACCAATGTCAACAGAACAGCCATAGTTCTCTTAAAATAGAAATCAGATCATGTAACTACTGCTCAGAACCTTGTAATTGTTCACCATTTTACTCAGAATAAAAGCCAGTATCTTTATGGCTGTTCCCTATTCTCTCTCTCTTTTTTAATATTTATTTATTTATTTATTTGAGAGAGGGAGAGAAACAGCACGAGTGAGAGGGGCAGAGGGAGAAGGAGAGAGAAACTCAAGCAGACTCTGCACTGAGTGTGGAGCCCAATAGGGGCTTGATCTCACAACCCTGAGATTAGGACCTGAGCCAAAACCAAGAGTCAGAATCTTAACCAACTGTGCCACCCAGGCGTCCCCCCCCCCAATTACTTCATTACTCCTCCTAACTACTGTTCTCATCCTTATTCACTCAGATACAGGCACACTGATCCTGGAACATTAAGCTTTTGTCCTGGATATTTCCTCTATCTAGAATATTCTTTTTCAGATATCCCTTTGACTAACTCTCACCTCTCTTCATATATTTGAACAAATGTTACCTTCTCAATATAGCTTATCCTATCCACTCTATTAATACTGTGGTCTATACACACCTACTCTCAAAATCTTCATGATCACCCTTCCTTGCTCTGCTCTTTCAAAAATTTCACAGCATTTCTGGATTTTTGTCATAGCATATAATGTACTTAAATATTACATTTATTTGTTTTGCTGTCTAGAATTTAGCTTTGAATAAATTGGACTCTGTTTTTAAACTGGTACATGTTGGGTGTCTAACAGTCCCTGATATGTATAGACACTAAATATTTCTTTTTTTTTCTTTTTCTTTTTAAAGATTTTATTTATTTATTTGATAGAGACAGAGATAGCAAGAGCAGGAACACAAGCAGGGGGAATGGGAGAGGGAGAAGCAGGCTTCCCGCGGAGCAGGGAGCCCGATGCGGGACTCGATCCCAGGACCCTGGGACCATGACCTGAGCCGAAGGCAGACGCTTAACGACTGAGCCATCCAGGCGCCCAACACTAAATATTTCCTAAGTGATTATTGGAATAGAAACAAGATTACTTACAGAAGATGATTTCAGCCTACTCTTTCCATATTATCCAGCCATTCTTATGTTGAAGTACTGTTATTGTCCTAAGGCTAATTTCTGGGTTAGCACATTGATTTTATTTAGAGGACTTCAACTTTATCTTCTTGGTTGACTTTAAATGGAAAAAAATATATATTTCTCTATATCTATCTATCTGTCTATCTATCATCTGTCTGTCCATCCATCCTTCTAATTGTGTGTGTGTGTGTGTGTGTATGCACACACATGTAAATGGCAAAATATGATGTATACAATCCATGGTTTAGTGAGAGAAATCTATCTCAAACTATCTCTTTCCACTCATCTTCAAGCTTCAGGTATAAGAAATATCTTTATGAATGATTTAGAGGAAAATGTGCCATATATTCATAACCCTGTATATTCTAACTTCACCTCTGCTTCACTCCAGATAATCAGAGAGTTATTTGCTTACCAGTTTGTTTTGGCTTCCTCCTAAATGTGTGCATAGGAATTAGCATATTTTGCATATTTTGAAATTTGTTAAATACTTTTTTTGTGGGATCTGGTAAAGAACATAGTTTAAAATAATATCATAATAAATGAAAATATTCTCTATGCTATTAGTACCCTAAAAACTTGAAAGGGTAGTTTTCATTTACGCATTCATATAACTATATTAATATGTGAATCCATTTTCTTTCTTTATCTTGCCCACTAAGTAATTTAGGGATCAGTTTGTTAGCTAAAATTTATATATGTATATTTTTTCTCCCCCTCTGTAGTGTTGTTTGGCAGATGGTAAATATTTCTATGTGTTAATTTTACTTATAGTCTTATTATCCCCTCTACATATTTTCTCTTGACTCCAACTCCTCCAACTATTTTTTCAATAATATGTTCATTGGTTAAAAGAATTGTCCTTGGATCAGACAGAGGCAGTAGAGTGAAATGGAGAAGAACATGCATCAGGCTGCCCGTATGGGTGGATTTGATTCTGTCATTGACACTTGCCAAATGACCTTTAGTATATTGCTTGATGTCTTTGTACTTCTGCTCTCTCGTCTAAAATGTGGATTAAAAACAGTGCTCTCATAGGGTTATTGTAAGGACAAATGAATAAATATATTTAATGCACCTAGACTATTTCCAGAAATGTAGTCAAAAATAATGAGTAGCTATGTTTTTTATTATTTTCTGCAATGGAAAAGAGTGGAAGAAGAGTAGATTTAGGGGTAAAACTCAAGCTTGGGGCTTTCTCAGTTGGAGATACTTATAAGGCCTTTAGGCAATTATGGTCAAATATTAGTTAGCAAGTGCTAGCTAAGCCACCAAATGAATTATTGCTCAAAGAGAATAAAATTACTCTTTTTTTCACATGTAACAGAACAGTTTGGGGTTCCTAGAAAGTGTGGGTAGTTCTACTCCAACAAGTCATTCAGAGACTCATGTCAATTCTATCATATGTAGGATATGCTTCAAAAGTCACCTTGGATATTATCAAGATATAGCATCCAAGGTTTATCTTGGGTTCCATCTTAGTTGCTTAGAAGAAGATACAGAATAGAAAAAACAAGCCTGTTTCTTAAATGCAATGACCAGGAAGCAATACACATCACTCACACTAACATTCCACTTTGAGAGTTAGTCATATGGCTACACCCTGGTAAAGGGGTATGCTTAGATATGTAGGTCTGGCTAGTCAGCCATTTCCCAGCTACAACTTTATACAGTGAAGGGGCAGGATGAATTTTGGCAGATGGTTGTCTCTGCCTAAGAAGTGCTCAGGTGAAGGAGTTTACAACTAGTGTGTAGTGTGGACTAGATATATAAATTTAAGAGTCATGAACATGTAGATGGTATTTAAAATCTGGGAACAAATGTTTTTTGTAATAGAGATGAGAAGTGCCTAGTACTAAGCCTTGAGAAACTCATATATTTCTTGAACTAAAAATTTTCAGTTCTTCAGGAAAGGTAGTTTTAAAAGATAAAGAATATTTTCGGGCGATCCATCTCTGCAGGTATTCATTCTGTGGATGTCAATGGAGGAAATTCTGCATTAGAAATTACCAAGGCAGCAGGCGGGGAGCCGTCCTCCAATTGTGGTACTGACACAATACCTCCTCTCCTCGCAATGAATGGCACTCTCTTGGTTATCCTGGGAAACCTCTGTCATTCTCCCCTAATACGGACATCCAGAAAGATACTTCTCTCTGATAGCCCCACATTTTTGTACTTGGGGAAAAAGTGATGGTCCCTAATGCTACCAACTTCTCTTTTCTCCTGTCTTATTTTACTCAATGTCTCCTCCACAGAAACACGGTTTCCTTCACAGTAACACATTATAAAGTTTTACATAAGAGCCCTAACTATGCAGCCAACTCTTTAAGACTTCAGTCATTCCATCAATTTTATTCAACCCTGTTTCTCTGTGTGGACCCCACCTGAGATGAGTAAGAAACGCTGCAAGGAGAGGTAACTAAAGAGATAAGTAAAAACTCAGACACATTCTTACCAATAAATCAGTGAAGAAGGAATCAAAGCACATAGGATGACAAGAAAGATGAACACACATTACCCTGGCTACTCAATCATTAGTGAAAAAGTTAAATATAAATGTTTAAGCAGGTGGTAAAAATGTGAGTTCAAAAGGATTCTAAAACTTAAGAATTTAGGCAATATATGAAAAAACTATGACACCAGTTAAATGTTGTTGAGTCCCACAATATGTCAGGCATTATATTAAGTGCTTGTAATGGTTATGACAGTTGACTGCCCAACAAGAATTAGCCCTAGATGATCATTTTAAGGTTTTCATATTAATCATTTCCCCCACATCAGTAATGAGATTAAGAAGGAGCATATGATCCTCTTTTCAGTGATGAGATTTAAATGGATATCTTCTGGATGATGCTATGGAAAGGTCAATTATCAAATGGCCCAGGGAAAGACAGTCAATTTCCTGTCATCACATATGACACCTGCATCTGCAGCCACCGCCAGTTCTAGAATGAAGACACCTCATAGAGAACTGGAGGAATCCCTATTCTCTCAACCTTGTATATTCCCTACCTCTGACGTCCTTGTAACGAAAGAGATCTCCCTTTCTTGTTTGAGAATATTAGAGACAAGTTTTCTTTTCCTTTTTTTTCTCCAAATTTTTATTTAAATTTCAGTTAGTTGACATACAGTATAATATTAGTTTAAGAATTTAGTTATTCATTACTTACATACAACACCCGGTGCTCATCACAAATGCCCTCCTTAATATCCATCACCTATTTAACCCATTCCCCCACCTCCCCTCCAGTAATCATCCGTTTGTTCTCTATAGGTAAGAGTCTGTTTCTTGGTTTGCCTCTCTTTTTTCCCCCATATGTTCATTTGTTTTGTTTCTCAACTTCCACATATAAGTGAAATAATACGGTATTTTTCTTTCTCTGATTTATTTTGCTTAGCATTATACTCTCTAGGTCCATCCATGTCATTGCCAATGGCAAAATTTCATTCTTTTTATGGCTAATATTCCATTATATACATATATACCATATCTTCTTTACCCATTCATCTGCTGACATTGAGAACTGATTTTGAATCACTGGGGAGACAGCCAAAGGATGAGTTTATAAATAAGTACTTTGTAAGTTTCTGATATACTCAAAGTCTGAGAAATATGACATAAGTATTAAAAGATCGGAGGAGAACATATTTGTACTTTGGAATATGAAAGACTTTACCTCAATTTTACTTGTTAAAACATCATAGATGAAGGGGCATATAAAATATATGTATAGTTCTTAAATAGTAATACGATGAAAACATATATACCCATTACAAGGTTAAGAACAAAGCATAGAATATACCTGAAGAGTTTCCAAGTCATATCACCTTTCCCATCCCAGTGGTAACCACTATCCTGAATTCTATACATACCATTTATTTTATGTTTTACTCAGTTGTATTCTATGAAATTCCCTGTATTTGATCAAGTTTGCTATACCTACTGACATATTCATAGAATTCAACTTCATCTTTCTATCACCCCTGTATATATCCCTATGCAATTTATTAACTATATTATACAAATAAATTCCCTCTTCTTGAACTTATTAAAAGTTTAATCTTAAAGTTCGAAAAAAATGGTAAAGAATATTTTTAGAAATTTTCTTTAGCTCTTTCAAAGTGCAAATAAACTTGCAAATAAGAAGTAAAAGTAATTAAACTTACAGAAATGTAATTCAAACATTTTCATGTTGCTGAGCTTCAGTTATTAGTTGATGAAACCAGAAGTAATTCTCCTGTCCTCAGAGAATATTGGCAAAATAAGGCACTAATACCAAAGAGATCAAAGGTGTTTGGAATATCAGAATGAATAATATCGTTGGGGGAGGGGGAGGAAGAATGGGAATGAATGAATATGATTCTGTAGTTGGATCATAATTGAATTAACCAGAGATTAACTAGATGAAATGATGGAATACATGGCAATGTTTGGTATGTGCTCCTTCTGCAAAAATATGTAACGCAGAGAAAATTTTAAAAAGACAGGTAAAAACCAAGAAAATAGACAGTTAAGGACAAGTGAAAACAAAGCCACAACTATAAAATTATCATTGGTATGATTACAGTGAGTATCAAGATAAGGTAGCACATGGAAACCTGAAAAAGCTTAGTTTGAACAAAGTGCTATACCACACTGAACCATTCTCATCCTTAGTGCCCATATAGATACTACTGTTTGATTACTGCAATCTTTCCCACTGAGCCTGGAGGTAACCTCAAAAGCTATTTCAGCATATATCTCCAGGCAACAACTACCAACCACTGCCTATCACTTAGGATGGGAAATTGAGAAAAGTTTTTTCCCCATCAACTCCTCAAAACTCTTCCAAGACACAAATATCCTTTATCAACAGTTTGAAGCAGTTGTTACCATATGGACTTGTAAGCATGTTTGTCTTCATGGGTACTGACCTCCACAAGGCATGGATGCTAAGTCCTGAAGGCCTGTCACCTCCAACCAACCACCTCTACTTTTCATAGCCAAGATACATTTTTAATTGAAATATGCACATATTTATAGACTGAGTGTTTGCAAAGGTAAATATAAACAAAGTTACAGATGTTTGGAAATAGTTTAAGAAATGTAAATTATTATTTATATTTGAAGTCCATGCTTACTTTGACTGTTTCTTCCAATAAGACCTTGTTTAAGATCATGTATTATTTCCTCATACGTTTTATGTAAAGTCTCTTTAAGCTATGCTCTAGGTATATCCTTAGAAGAGAGGCTTTTTGTCACTCATAGCTCTGAAACAGGAAACACGTAGGAACAATTACTAATCAGGATCAGAGTGAATGAATAATGTGGGATAATATGAAGAGCCTGAGATGAGAGAATGGCAAGAAAAACAGTAGGAAGGAAACTAACAGAAATGTTCAGCTTCCATGTAGAGAGGACTAAAATGAAACTATGAGAGTCCATAGGTCTGAACTGAAAGCAGATACCTAGATGAGGTGTATAGCAGGCAGGGAGAAACTGGATTCTCAAGCTCTGGAGAAAGATGTGGGCTGAAAGCAGAGATACTGAAGCCGTAAACCATGAATGATCAACGAAGAGGAAAAGACTGTATGTGGTCACTCAGTGAGTAAATAGAAAAGAGAGAGCCAATGATAAAGAGATTCATCAAAATTAAATTGATGTGCTAGGAAAATATGCAACAGACAAATAAAACAAAAGAAAAAAATTTTAAAACGTCATCAGAAATACTAGGAAAACCAGCTACAATGGAGGAGGAGGGTCAGCTACTGTAGTAACCAGAGACTTGAGATTACCTTTAGAGATGTGTACCTAGCCAAAATTTAAAACAGGATTTTTAAATAGAATAATGCTTGAGGAAGGCACATAAATGCAAGTATGTGGTAAGAATTCATTTATTTAGCAAATATTTCTCAAATCCACTCTTATTGTACAGAGGATACAATGAACAATGGGCGATAAGAGAGAGATATTCTCTACCCTCCTGGAGATTACAGCTAATTAGGATGAAGGTGTGATTATAAAGTGTACATTAAAAAAATAGTGGGGGATGGTGTGAGAGAGGGGTGGAGAGAATAGGAGGAATCCTTCAGGAGACAGAGAGGTAGGGGAGAAGACAAAGGAGGTCAGGAAGGCTGCTGCAGTCGAGGGAGGCTGGTTTACTTCTTTCTTTTCTTTTTTATAGGTTAGGGGAAAAAAGCTGAACATGTTTGTAGACTAAGAGGAGAAGCCAGTGGAAAGAATCTGAGGGTAAAAGAGTTCATGAAGTGACAACAAGGCTATTAACATTTATAGAGATCCTCCCATTTGCCAGGCACCGTGCACATAGTATTTGGTCTTAGGAAAGTTCTAGAACAGCTTCTTTAGTTCAGTAAGTACACCAACTAGGTAAGAGCATATTTATCTGAAAGATATTTGTCTTCTAGTCATTCCTATGAAGATTGAAGAGATAATATATAAACATATACTAAATGTATAAACCTACATTACTGAGTTGTATTAGTATTAAATATATTTTCTAAACTTAAATAAAACACCTAAGTTCACTTACAGTATTTCCTTAAACAAATGAAAAACATCTCTTGAAACAAGACAAATAATTCCTTATTATCTTCGTGGTTCTGTTGGTCACATCTGCTAAAATATATGTATCAGGGATTCAAGAATAGTACTAGTCCCAGAGCAATAAAAACCTCCAAATGACAAGAATTTTAATAACCATGATGCATATGGGCTTGTTTTTCTATTTCTTCTTATTGACCAGCAGTTCACACTCATAAATGGGAAAACCATGGACTGAACTTGCTTATTTGCTTATTTTTGCATTCTGTGAATATCTATTTTCACATTTTCCTTAATCTCTCATTTTCTTAAATGTATATTACAATGCAAAAATTTAATAATTATAATGAGCTGCTTTCTTAACTGTACAATTTTTTGAAATTGCCTTACTTGATAAAATCAACACAAAGCCTTTAGTAAAGAATAAAGTACTATACTAATGCATTAAAATCTTCTAAGTAAGCCTAAATTCCTGACACCTGAAGATTGTCAGTCCATCTCTAAGCATTAGGTAACTAAATGAAAATCATTTAAAAACTATAATCAGAAGAATATCAACATTCAGTGAGACTGTTTTAAAACATAAACTCCAGCTCAAATATTCTATGGCCCTTGTATTAAGGTTATAAGGGTTGTGTTAAATTGCTTCACTTGCCTACATGAAATGGCTAAAGAATGAAATTATATCTGATCAAAGAACAAATACTTTTACATAATTTACTGGATTTTGGAACTTTGGTGTCTCATGAATATTTAAAAGATAAATGTATTTAGCAATCTGAATATAGATGCATGTGGATAATCCTTGAAACTTTGGCAAATCAATTAACCTCTGGGCATTCAATTTTGAATAAAAGGGTTATTATTTGTTGGCAATTGTGTAACCATTCTAATTAAAAGGAAGTTGCCAACCCTTTTAATTATTTATCCTTTGAGGCATCCTCTTGTGGATAAAAGCTAACATGCCCTTTTTATCAGTTAGTATATTGGGAAAAATAAAGGTAGAATAATTGATCTGGTGCAAAGTCCGTGATAGTGATTAGACTTTAGAAGCCAGAACTCCCCCCACCCTTCCAATTCTTTAGATTACTCATTCATATTAAAGCCATGTATTCTATTTTAATTAATTTTGTATTTTGAGAATTAAGGAATTATATATTTGATATATTGGATGAGTTATTAAATCTTATGCTACATTTCAAATATCATGTTCAGATTCTGTAACATTAAAGAAGCTATGACATTTGGACCTTTCCTAATGAAAACAAAAGTGGAAAGATTGTGTATTTTGGCAACTTTTGCATCCTAGTGTGTTATTTCTTGAAGAAATGGTAACAAATCACTTTTTCTTGCAATAATAGTACCTCAAATGCCCCATGACATCTGGGAATCTTTTCCAAAAATAATAACACTCAATGCAACACATTCAGTTTCCTTATGAATGAAAACTAAGATTTATTCATCATATTTGTATTTGTACTCTGGGCAAAAGGCATGATGTTAGTTCATATCTATCAAAGACTTTATAGAGAGCCCTCAAAGGTTGAAGCAGATGCTCTTAATCAGATGTTATTTTCATTTTTTTATCTGAAGATTTTGTTAAACTTTGCTTGGCTAGGAATCCAAAATTCTATGAAACCTACACACTCACATTCTTACACTTGAGTACAGCCATGTACGCAAACATGGCCCTATCCACATGGCCTTCCATGGGTGAGTGCTGTAATAGAGACTCTGAGGAATAGTGTGGTCATTCCAGTGCCTCCAGGTATTACACTGTCTCAAACAGACTCAGAAATAAGCCAGTGTTATAGTCACTCTTGGGCTTGAGTAAACTTTAATGAATGCAGATTTTTCACTTGGTTGCTCTTGTATGGAATGTATATGGTCTCATACCGTTGGCCTTAAAAATGGAAATAATTAGTGAACTTATTAATTGGGGTCCTGCTTAATGTATCTTTTGTAAAAAAATTTTGATAACTTGAAAAGTCTTTCTTTAGATCAGTAGTTATGTGAAAGTGTACAGTGAACAGTGACCCTGGATTTCAAAGAAAAATAGTGACTAAAAAATTCACATATTCAAATCTTTAAATATATCTTTCAACAGAAAATATAACTATACTTAATGGTGATTTCTTTTGCTCAAATAGAGATATAAATAACACAAGAAAAGAAAGTGAAAGGAGAAGTTTCATTAAAATATCAGATAATTACTTGCTTACAATCTTTATTTACCACTACATAATCATACTACTAAAAACTTTATTTAATATTTATTAATAGGTGACAGTTATCCAAGATAAGAAGTATGTCTTTCATATGACTCTATGCTTTAATTAAAATATTAGTCAAATGTCCACAAGGTATTTCTACAGTTAACTTGTAAAATGAGAATAGCGTCAATTCAAAAATACTAATTAAATACAGAATGTGATTCACTAAAAGTCACTGATGGCTAATTAAGGGAAGAATTATCAGTATTGAATGAAAATATATAATACATATAATCCTAATGAGAGGATATGTTATTTGCTTTCCTCCCCTGTTGCTAGACATTCACCAACCGAGTATTTAACCTTGAGAAGTTTTCCTGAGCACATACCATTTCCCAAATACTGAGCTAGGCAATTTAGGGTTTCTAAAGACAGTTTGAAGATAAAATGGTTGCTTGTATTTCCTTGCAGACTAATTAAGGAGAAAGGAGTTAGTTAACTATTAAAGAATGGGAACACTAATTCAAGAAACAAGACCTACCTTAAACAAAATGTCTAAAAGCTTACCTATGTTTATCAAGGGCTTTTCAGTGCTTTTTTCCCTTCCTTCTTTTCTGCCCTCTTTATTATTTATTTGAGGTTGTTGAAGTTATAGTGTTTTCTTATTCCATTTTTTGTTCTAGAATGTAAATAACATTTTTGGTAGTTACTGTTATACATTTTAAAGTGTGTGTCTTTCTTAATATGTAATATTCAATGTCTTTACACTCCTTTTTAACAGTGTAGGGTCTTAGAATATTTATGAAAACCAGACAAAAATTATAAGAAAAGGAAATTACATATCAATATTTGTAATAGACACAAAATATAATTAGAAAATTAAATCCAACAATACTTGTACAACAGTAATACGTTATGACTGAGTGTGGTTAATCCTAGGAAAGCAAGATTATTATCAATAATATTATATCAATAATATCAATAATATTATCAATATTAAAAAATCAACCAATGCAAATCACCACATGTGATTATCTCAATAGATATATTTTTTAATCAGAATATATTTTTATTATGTTAATTACCATACGTTACATCATTAGTTTTTGATGTAGTGTTCCATGATTCATTGTTTGCATATAATATCCAGTGCTCCATTCAGTATGTGCCCTCTTTAATACCCATCACCAGGCTAACCCATCCCCCCATCCCCCTCCCCTCTAGAACCCTCAGTTTGTTTCTCAGAGTCCATAGTCTCTCATGGTTCATCTCCCCCTCCTATTTCCCCCCCTCCATTTCCCCTTCCTGCTATCTTCTTCTTTTTTTTTTTTAACATATAATGTATTATTTGTTTCAGAGGTATAGGTCTGTGATTCAACAGTCTTATGTGCTATGGTGAGTGCTGTGAATTGTGTAAGACTGTTGAATCAACAGATATACATCCAGTGACGATAAAACAACTCAACGAAAATGGAAAGGAAGCTTTTGACTTTTGGCTCACAGGAGGCAAATGTGCAGCTGTCTTCGGTTGTCCCGAATCCAGGTTTATCCGACACCAGCCACCTCTACCATTGGCCTAAGTTCAACCACAAAGAGATCAAAGTTGTGTACCTGAAATGCACCTGTGGGGAAGTTGGTGCAACATCTCCTCTGACTGCAAAGATCAGTCGATGGGGTCTGTCTCCAAAAAAGGCTGGTAATGACTTGGCCAAGGCAACTGATGATTGGAAGGGTCTGAGGATTAGAGTGAAACTGACCATTCAGAACAGACAGGTGCAGATTGAAGTGGTACCTTCTGCCTTTGCCCTGATTACCAAAGCCCTCAAGGGATAGCCAAGAGACAGAAAGAAGGAGGAAAACATTAAGCACAATGGAATTATCACTTTTGATGAGCTTGTCAACATTGCCTGAGATGTGGCACTGATCTGTAGCCAGAGAACTCTCTGCAACCATTAAAGAGATCCTGGGGACTGCCCAATCTACATTGATGGCACCGCCCCTTGTGTCATGATAGATGACACTGATAGTGGTCAGTGGAACACCCAGCTAGGTAAGAACTACAAAGGAAATTATTTCAATAAAGGATCATTTGACAATCAAAAAAAAAAAAAGGAAGGGAAGAAAACTATATCAAAATGATAATGGGCATCTATGAAAACCTATGGATAATCCAATACTTAATGGTAAAAGACAGAATGTTTTCCTATTGATTTGCAAACAAGGATATGTTGTCACACTTTTATTCAATGTTGTGCTGAAGATCCTAGCCAATCAATAACAAGAATAAAAAGAAGCATAAAGATAGGGAAAGAAGAATTTGATTTGACCGTATTTCTAAATGATATTATTATTCATTTGGAAATTTCTAAGCAATCTTTAAAAAACATTATTCTAAGTAATGAGTGAATTTAGCAAGGTAACAGGATGTAAGCAAGATTAATACCAAAAAAAATCAATTCCACGTGCTAATATTAAACATTTGGAAAATGTAATTATAAAAGTAATACTATTAAAAATAACATCAAAGACTTAAGGGGCGCCTGGGTGGCAGTCGTTAAGCGTCTGCCTTCACTTCAGGTCATGATCCCAGGGCCCTGCGATCGAGCCCTGCATCTGGCTCTCTGCTCGGTGGGAAGCCTGCTTCTCCCTCTCCCTGCTTGTGTTCCCTCTCTTGCTGTGTCTCTTTCTGTCAAATAAATAAATAAAATCTTTAAAAAAAATCAAAGACTTAAAATACTAACAGACATAATCAAAATTATGCTCACTTTATACAAAAAAAATTACAAAATATTTCTGTAAAAAATATATCGAGTAACTGGGGAAATATATCATGTTCATTGATTGGAATACCCACGATTGTTAATTTATCCATTCACTGGAAATTCATCTGTAGATACAATATATTTTCTGTCATTTTTCTAGCAGTCTTTCTTGGAGTCTTTAAAATACATTTACAAAGTGATCTAAAACTTACTTGTAACTGCAAAAGGCATACAATATCCAAAACGATTTTGAAAAAAAAAGAGGTTTATAAGAATCTCAAAACTTGTTATAATGCTATAGTGATACAGTGTACTAGAGCTGTAAAGATAAATATATAGGTGGAGAGTACAAAACTGTCTATAAATAGACCACACATATATGAATAATTGATTTTTTAAATTTTATTATGTTATGGTAGTCACCATATAATACATCATTAGCTTTTGATGTTGTGATCCACGATCCATTGTTTTGAAAAATTGATTTTTTTAAATTTTTTTATTGTTAACCACCATACATTACATCACTAGTTTTTGATGTAGTGTTCCATGATTCATTCTTTGTGCATAACACCCTGTGCTCCACGCAGAACATGCCCTCTTTAATACCCATCACCAGGCTAAGGCATCCCCCCACCCCCCTCCCCTCTAGAACCCTCAGTTTGTTTTTCAGAGTCCATCATCTCTCATGGTTCATCTCCACCTCCAACTTACTCCCCTTCATTCTTCCCCTCCTGCTATCTTCTTCTTCTTCTTTTTTTTTTCTTAACATATATTGCATTATTTGTTTCAGAGGTACAGATCTGTGATTCAACAGTCTTGCACAATTCACAGCGCTCACCATAGCACATACCCTCCCCATGTCTATCATACAGCCACCCCCTCCCTCCCACCGCATCCACACTCCAGCAACCCTCAGTTTCTTTCCTGAGATTAAGAATTCCTCATGTCAGTGAGGTCATATGATACATGACTTTCTCTGATTGACTTATTTCACTCAGCATAACACCCTCCAGTTCCATCCATGTCCTTGCAAATGGCAGGATCTCATTCCTTTTCATGGCTGCATAATATTCCAGTGTGTGTGTGTGTGTGTGTGTGTGTGTGTGTGTGTGTGTGTGTGTGTGTGTGTGTGTATACCACATCTTCTTTATCCATTCATCTGTTGATGGACATCTTGGCTCTTTCCACAGTTTGGCTATTGTGGACATTGCTGCTATAAACATTGGGGTGCACGTACCCCTTCGGATCCCTACATTTGTATCTTTGGGGTAAATACCCAGTAGTGCAGTTGCTGGATTGTATGGTAGCTCTATTTTCAACTTTTTGAGGAACCTCCATACTGTTTTCCAGAGTGGCTACACCAGCTTGCATTCCCACCAACAGTGTAGGAGAGTTCCCCTTTCTCCACATCCCCGCCAGCATCTGTTGTTTCCTGACTTGTCAATTTTATCCATTCTCACTGGTGTGGGTGACATCTCATTGAGATTTTGATTTCGATTTCCCTGATGCCGAGCGATGTTGAGCACTTTTTCAAGTGTCTGTTGGCCATTTGGATGTCTTCTTTGGAAAAATGTCTGTTCATGTCTTCTGCCCATTTCTTCATTGGATTATTTGTTCTTTGGGTGTGGAGTTTGATAAGTTCTGTATAGATTTTGGATACTAGCCCTTTATAAGATATGTCATTTGCAAATATTTTCTCCCATTCTGTCGGTTGTCTTTCGGTTTTGCTGACTGTTTCTTTTGCTGTGCAAAAGCTTTTTATCTTGATGAAGTCCCAATAGTTCATTTTGCCCTTGCTTCCCTTGCCCTTGGCAATGTTTCTAGGAAAAAGTTGCTGCGGCTGAGGTCAAAGAGGTTGTTGCCTGTGTTCTCCTTTAGGATTTTGATGGACTCCTGTCTCATGTTTAGGTCTTTCAACCATTTGGAGTCTATTTTTGTGTGTGGTGTAAGGAAATGGTCCAGTTTCATTCTTCTGCATGTGGCTGTCCAATTTTCCCAACACCATTTGTTGAAGAGACTGTCTTTTTTCCATTGGACATTCTTTCCTGCTTTGTCGAAGATGAGTTGACCATAGAGTTGAGGGTCCATTTCTGAGCTCTCTCTACTGTTCCACTGATCTATGTGTCTGTTTTAGTGCCAGTACCATACTGTCTTGATGATGACAGCTTTGTAATAGAGCTGGAAGTCCAGAATTGTGATGCCGCCAGCTTTCCATTTCTTTATCTACCTACATTCCTCTGGCTATTTGGGATCTTTTCTGGTTCGATACAAATTTTAGGATTATTTGTTCCAATTCTTTGAAAAAAGTGGATGATATTTTGATGCGGATTACATTGAATGTGTAGATTGCTCTAGGTAGCATTGACATCTTCACAAAGTTTGTTCTTCCAATCCATGAGCAAGGAAAGTTTTTCCATTTCTTTGTGTCTTCCTCAATTTCTTTCATGACTATTTTATAGTTTTCTGAGTACAGATCCTTTGCCTCTTTGGTTAGATTTATTGCTAAGCATCTTATGGTTTTGGGTGGAATTGTAAATGGGATTGACTCCTTGATTTGTCTCTCTTCTGTCTTGTTGTTGGTGTATAGGAATGCCACTGATTTCTGTGCATTGGTTTGATATCCTGTCTCTTTACTGAATTCCTGTATGAGTTCTATCGGTTTTGGAGTGGAGTCTTTTGGGTTTTACACATAAAGTATCATATCATCTGCAAAGAGTGAGAGTTTGACTTCCTCTTTGCCGATTTGGATGCCTTTGATTTATTTTTGTTGTCTGATTGCTGTGGCTAGGACTTCTAATACTATGTTGAATAGCAGTGGTGATAGTGGACATCACTGCTGCGTTCCTGACCTTAGGGGGAAAGCTCTCAGCTTTTCCCCATTGAGAATGATATTCACTGTAGGTTTTTCATAGATGGCTATTATGATATTGAGGTATGTACCCTCTATCCCTATACTCTGAAGAGTTTTGATCAAGAAAGGATGCTGTACTTTGTCAAATGCTTTTTCTGCATCTATTGAAAGGATCGTATGATTCTTGTTCTTCCTTTTGTTAATGTATTGTACCACGTTGATTGATTTGTGGATGTTGAACCAACCTTGCAGCCCAGGGATAAATCCCACTTGGTCGTGGTGAATAATCCTTTTAATGTACTGTTGGATCCTATTGGCTAGTATTTTGGTGAGATTTTTTGCATCCATGTTCATCAAGGATATTGGTCTGTAATTCTCCTCTTTGATGGGGTCTTTGGTTTTGGGATCAAGGTAATGGTGGCCTCATAAAAAGACTTTGGAAGTTTTCCTTCCATTTGTATTTTTTGGAACAGTTTCAGAAAAATAGGTATTAATTCTTCTTGAAATGTCTGGTAGAATTCCCTTGGGAAGCCATCGGGCCCTGGGCTTTTGTTAGTTGGGAGATTTTTGATGACTGTTTCAATTTCCCTAGTGGTTATAGGTCTGTTCAGGTTTTCTATTCTTCCTGGCTCAATTTTGGTAGTTGATACATCTCTAGGAATGCATCCATTTCTTCCAGGTTATCCAAATAGCTGGCATAGGGTTGCTCATAATATGTTCTTATAACTGTTTGTATTTCTTTGGTGTTGGTTGTGATCTCTCCTCTTTCATGCATGATTTTGTTGATTTGGGTCATTTCTCTTTTCTTTTTGATAAGTCTGGCCAGGGGTTTATCAATCTTGTGAATTCTTTCAAAGAACCAGCTCCTAGTTTCGTTGATCTGTTCTACTGTTCTTTGGGTTTCTATTTCATTGATTTCTGCTCTGATTTTATTATTTCTCTTCTCCTGCTGGGTTTAGGCTTTATTTGCTGTTCTTTCTCCAGCTCCTTTAGGTGTAGGGTTAGGTTGTGTATTTGAGACCTTTCTTGTTTCTTGAGAAAGGCTTGTATTGCTATACACTTTCCTCTCAGGACTGCCTTTGCTGCATCCCAAAGATTTTGAACAGTTGTATTTTCATTTTCATTTGTTTATATGCATGTTTTAAATTCTTTAATTTCCTGGTTGACCCATTCATTCTTTAGTAGGATGCTCTTTAGCCTCCATGTATTTGAGTTCTTTCTGAGTTTCCCCTTGTGATTGAGTTCTAGTTTCAAAGCATTGTGGTCTGAAAATATGCAGGGAATCATCCAAGTCTTTTGGTACCAGTTGAGACTTGATTTGTGACCTGATGTGATCAATTCTGGAGAATGTTCCATGGGCACTAGAGGAGAATGTGTATTCCGTTGCTTTGGGATGGAATGTTCTGGATATGTCTGTGAAGTCCATTTGTTCCAGGGTGTCATTGAATGTCTTTATTTCCTTGTTGATCTTTTGCGTAGATGATCTGTCCATTTCGGTCAGGGGTGTGTTAAAGTCCCCTACTATTATTGTATTTTTGTCAATGTGTTTCTTTGCTTTTGTTATTAATTGCCTTATATAATGGCTGCTCCCATGTTAGGGACATAGATAGTTACAATTGTTAGATCTTCTTTTTGGATAGACCCTTTAAGTAGGATATAGTGTCCTTCCTCATCTTTTTTTACAGTCTGTTTTAAAATCTAATTTTCTGATATAATGATTGCCACCCCAGCTTTCTTTTGGTGTCCATTAGCATGGCAAATGGTTTTCCACCCCCTCAATTTCAATCTGGGGGTGTCTTTGGGTCTAAAATGAGTCTCTTGCAGAGAGCATATTGATGGGTCTTGTTTTTTAATCCAATCTGATAGTCTATATCTTTTGACGGGGGCATTTAGCCCATTTACATTCAGGGTAACTATTGAAAGACATGAATTTAGTGCCATTGTATTGCCTGTAAGGTGACTGTTACTGGATATTGTCTGTGTTCCTTTCTGGTCTATGTTGCTTTTAGGCTCTCTCTTTGCTTAGAGGACCTCTTTCAATATTTCTTATAGGGCTGTTTTTGTGTTTGCAAATTCCTTTAGTTTTTGTTTGTTCTGGAAGCTTTTTATCTCTCCTTCTATTTTCAATGAAGCCTAGCTGGATATAGTATTCTTGGCTGCATACTTTTCTCATTTAGTGCTCTGAAGGTATCATGCCAGTCCTTTCTGGCCTGCCAGGTCTCTGTGGATAGGTCTGTTGCCAATCTACTGTTTCTACCCTTGTAGGTTACAGATCTCTTCTCCTGAGCTGCTTTCAGGATTTTCTCTTTGTCTCTGAGACTCATACGTTTTACTATTAGATGTTGGGGTGTTGACCTAATTTTATTGATTTTGAGGGGGGTTCTCTGTGCCTCCTGGGTTTTGATCCCTGTTTCCTTCCCCGAATTAGGGAAGTTCTCTGCTGTAATTTGCTCCAATATACCTTCTGTCCCTCTCTCTTTCTTCTTCTTCTGGGATCCCAATTATTTTAATGTTTTTTCACCTTATCATATCACTTATCTCTCAAATTCTGCCCTCGTGATCCAGTAGTTGTTTATCTCTCTTTTTCTCAGCTTCTTTATTTTCCATCATTTGGTCTTCTATATCACTGATTCTCTCTTCTGCCTCATTTATCCTAGCAGTTAGTGCCCCCATTTTTGATTGCTCCTCATTAATAGCCTTTTTGATTTTGACTTGGTTAGATTTTTGTTCTTTTATTTCTCCAGAAAGGGTTTCCCTAATAACTTCCATGCTTTTTTCAAGCCCAGCTAGTATCTTTAAAATCAGGATTCTGAACTCTAGGTCCGACATTGCACTAATGTCTGTATTGAGTAGGTCCCTTGCAGACGGTATAACCTCTTGTTCTTTTTGTTGAGGTGATTTTTTTTTCATCTTGTCATTTTGTCCAGAGGAGAATAGATGAATGAGAGAACAAAATGCTAACAGGTTAACAACATTCCCAGAAAATATACTCTAAACAAATCAGGAGAGACCTGAAACTGGGGGAAAGTAAAGGGAAGGAAAGATAAAAGAAAAAAAAAAGAAAAAGATAAAAACAAACAAAAACAGAACAAAACAAAACAAAAAACAGAATATGATCAAATATGATCAGGCTGGTGCATAGATCAGTGCCACACACTAGATTTTGGGTGTATTTTGGTCTGTTAGAAGAAAGTGACTCCTAAAATTTTAAAGAAAGGATGAATTATATATGTATAAAATATGGGTTGATATGATGAAGGGATGGAATATGATTGTAAAAATGAAAATTATAAAAAATTTTAAAAAAAGGAATTGATCAGGTGTTTGAAAAAATGAAGAGGATTAAAGAAAAAGGAAAGAAAGAAAGAAAGAAAGGGAAGAGAATGTGATCAGGCAGGAGACTGGAAAAAAGGCATACACTAGAGATTTAGGGTATATTTTGATAGTTAGAAGAAACTGTATCTCAAAATTTTAAAGAGAGAGCAAGTTATATATATATATATGCCAAAAATAAAGGTAACTACTATGAAGGGATAGAGTATGACTCTATAAAGCAAAAATAAAAAATGTTTTTTTAAAAAAAGGGATTGATAAGATGTTTGGAAAAGGGAAAATGAAAAATTCAAAAAAAGAAAAAAACAGTTAAAAAAAGTTAACTTTGAAAGACTAATGAATCATGGTAAAAAAAAACCATGAATTCTATGTGCAGTATTCCCCTAGTGCTGGAGTTCTGCCGTTCTCATTGATCAATAAACTTGGTCTTGGCTGGCTGTTCATGCTGATCTTCTGGGGGAGGGGCCTGTTGCCGTGGTTCCCAAATGTCTTTGCCGGAGGCGGAATTGCCCCGCCCTTGCCGGGTCTGGGCTAAGTAATCAGCTCTGGTTTGCTCAGGAGCTTGTGTTCCCTGCAAGCTCTCTGTGCAGCTTTGGAGGACGAGAGTGAAAATGGTGGCCTCCCAATCTCCGCTCAGGAGGAGCCGAGAACTCAGGGCCCCGCTCCTCAGTGCGCCCCCAGGGAAAAGCAGTCACTCCCTTGTCCCCGGTCTCCGGCCGCACTCCGTGCTCACCTGGCCTGTGACCGAGCGTTTCTATCTCTGGTACCCGACCCCGTGTGGAGTCTCCAAACCCAGCAGATCCCTGCGGTGCGCTCCCGCGCTGCTCCTCCCGGGGGAGGAAGGGGAGTCTCCCCGGCTCTGCCTCTTGTTGGGTCCCTGCTGGAGGAGCAGTGGCCCGACTGGGCCGCGGATCACAGTTTATGGCCACCCCGAGCTGAGAGCCTGCGCCTCGGCTCTGTCTCTGCAGCCGGCTTCCCCGCTCCGATACCTGGGAGCTCTGCCGCACTCAGGCTCCCCCGGTCTTTCTGTGACCCCGAGGGTCCTGAGACCACACTGTCGCGCGAGGGTTCCACCCCCCGCTTAGCCACTGGAGCGACGTCCCTCCGCGGAGCCGACTTCTAAAAGTTCCGATTTTGTGCTCCGCGGCTCTGGCACTTGCCAGAAGCGGCCGACGGAGGCCCCCTCCCCCGCCGTCTATCCTCCAGAATATCGCCTCGGATTCACTTCTCCGCACGTCCTACCTTCCAGTAAGTGGTCGCTTTTCTGTTCAGAGAGTTGTTGCTACTCTCTTCTTTGAGCTCCTGTTGAGTTCGTAGGTGTTCAGAATGGTTTGATCCCTATCCAGCTGAATTCCTGAGACCAGACAAAATCCAGGTCTCCTACTCCTCTGCCATCTTGCTCTGCCCCCGGAATAATTGATTTTTAACAAAGCCCCCAAAATAATTCAAAGGGAAGGAGAATAGTCTTTTCAACAAATGGTGTTGGGACGATGATATCCATATGGAGAAAATGCACATTGACCCTTACCTCACACTCTATCCAAAAATTAATTAAAAATGGATCATGCACCTAAATGTAGGAGCTAGTTATTTTTTTAAAGATTTTTTACTTATTTATTTGAGAGAGCAAGCGAGCGAGAGCATGACAGGAGGGAGGGTCAGAGGGAGAGGGAGAAGCCGACTCCCCGGTGAGCAGGGAGCCTGATATGGGGCTTGATCCCAGGACCCTGGGATCATGACCTGAGACAAAGGCCGACCCTTAACCACCCAGGAGCCCCAGAGCTACTGTTTTTAAACTTCTGGAAGAATACACAGGAGACAATATTCACAATCTTGGAAGAGTCAACAATGTATTAGAACACAAAAAGTATTAACAACAAAAGAAAAATTGGTAATAATGCATAAATACTGAAAACGTCTATTTTTCACATGCCACCATTAACAAAATGGAAGAACAATCCAGACTGAGAAAGCATATTCACAATACATGAATCTAGCCAAAATCTTGTTTCCAGATAAACAATGACCTCTTTTCTCTGAAAAATCCTTGCACAATTAATACTGCCTTGGTGTTGGTTTCTCAGAGGACTCAAAATGACACATTATTCTCCTTGTATTTCTTATCATATATACCATTCTGATAAAATTCACCAATTTCTGTTCTCATTCTGAGGTGCTGTCCTAACATAATAACAAAATCTTTTTACATACTCAATTTAGTACTACTTTTCATTGAATTTTCGTGTTTTCCCCTGATAGTTTCCCATCTACTTGTTTTACTTTCTTAATGATAAAAAATCGGTGTGGCTTCAGGCCAATGTATCTAAAGTACATATACAGGTTTAAGGAAAGTCTGAGATGAAAGTAAAATTTTCCACTGGAAATGAAAATTTCAAATCTTAAATGTTAGGTAGTTCTATATGTGCCTTTGTAATTAAATAATATTTTACATTACCAAAATAATTTTCCTTTTAATTTTGTTCATGTTTCCGTTCATGATAGAGTTCAGAAGATTAATATTTGAGAGATTAGAAAGGAAAATATTCTTAGTTTAATTCCTACCTATAACAAAGCAAATACTAATTTATTATTGATTGACAATTACGTTGAGCCAAGTAAAAAAAAATTAGCAATAGTAGTATCATTGCCGCAACTTTTTCAAAATTAAATGTATTCAAAGTAAAATTTATAATTTCAAAATAATTTGTGTAAATTTATAAAAATTTATATATTTTTTAAATTTATACAAAATTTATAATTGCAAAATAAATGTATAAATTTCAAAAATAAAATGTAAAATAAATAAATGAATAAAATAAAATAAAATGTAGTGCTATGTCCTTTATTTGTGAAGGACAGTCCTTTTCATGACTTTACATATAACTGGGCCAGCATTTGGCTGAAGGAGTAACAAAAGTTGAAATCTTGAATGTGCTTCTCTGTGCAACTATGAAATAGTTCATTTATGCCCTTCATGCTTCTTTAACTTTTGGAAGTATAATTTATAGAAATCCATGTACTTAAAGATGTTTTCATAAATGTCACGAAGCATTATTTATCATAGAGCAGAGTTAGAAACTTGTCCATCAATAAAAGTTTGTGAAATAAATTACAGTGTACTCATATGGTGGGAAATAATGTAGCTGATAAAAATAAATGAGAGAGTTGTATATATGTAATAGAAACATAACCTTGATATAGCCTTAAGTACAAAAAGAAAGGTACACTAATACAACACTGTATGTTAACTATACTGTAATAAAAATAAAAATTAATAAACATAAAATGGGAAAAAAGGAAGTTGCAATATCATGTATTATATGATATGGTTTTGTAAATAAATTATTTTATCTCTAGATGCATATAAAAATCTGGAAAAATATATAGAAAACTCTTAAGCATTAAGGGAATGGCTTTAGGGAGGACATTTACTTTTAAAATTAATACATTTATATTTTCAAATCTTTAAAACAAGCTTATTTTATAATCATTTTTTAATCCCCATGTGGAAAACAAAGACTGCTCATTCCTCACTCAGACTAACTTAAAGGTACATACATACACTAAATGTTTTGCAATAAATCACTGTTTTAAGTTTCTAGGTATATTTTTCTTGGAGTATGAAAAAAAAATCAGTATTTTTGACATTGTGTTAATCAAAGGAGTTGTGATTAATAGTAGGTACAATAAAAATTATATTAAAAACAAGCATATTAATATTTTTTGCTATTCTAATGTCCTTAAGAATTATAATCTTTCTCAACTACTTAAATAAAATATGAGTTTCTAGACTGATAGTAGATACTCAAATGTTTGGGATAAGAAGAATACCAACATAGCTGTATGATGTATTCAGTAGAAGGAGGGGAGAAGACTAAGAAAAGCATAATTTTCACAGATTGTCAGGTTATACATATGCTGGTAAATATACATGAGTAGGTGGACTCATTCATTTTAAAGACTTGTATGAGAAATGGCTTGAAATGGATTATAAAATTTTCCATTAGGACACATCTGTTAACAAGGCATTTCAGGAGTGATTTTATATGTATGTGATAAGTTATGCACCTTTTGATTGAATGTATTAGAAATATATAATGTATATATATAATGTATTTTTTTTTTTAAGAGAGAGATCATGAATTGGGGGAGCAGGGAGGGCAGGAGTAGGGGCAGAGGGAGAGTGAGACTCTTAAGCAGGCTTCACGCTCAACACAGAGCCCACCACAGGGCTCGATCTCATGACCTTCCTGAGCTCACGTCTTGAGCCAAAATCAAGAGTCAGACTTTTAACCAACTGAGCCACCAGGCACCCCAAAAATATTAGAAATATTTAATAAGGATTCCTAGGGGCATTTAATTCTTACTAATTTTGTTTCTTCATGCCACTTCATAAATAGCTACTCTAGCTCAGTCATCAAAGATGAGCTAATATGAATAGTTACAGATAAGAAAAGTTAGTGTATCTCGAGCACAATGAAGTAAGTTGCTGTATTTTGAGAGGAGACTTAGGAACATTGTCTAAGAAATATTTTCTTGTGTGGAGCGTTTTTTCTAGATTATCTGTTTCCAGGATGATCACTTTCACCTTTGATATTCCTATTCTTATGATATTTGCAAGAAAGTATTTTTTCAGTAAGATAGCAACATCGGCATTATTTGTAACAATTAATAAAATTTACAATTTAATTAAAAATTATTCTAAGTCATTAACAGTAATCTGTTTGCATGGAGAAACTGGAAAAAGATGTAGGATATTTTGCTTCTAATATGTTTTATCAGCATAAATAAGTTTAAACAAGTAACACAGAACTGTAAGTCTTTTGCTTTGCAACTTAATGCATCATATTTGCTGTTCCCCAAAGAATTTCCTTCCTAATTATGTTTTGTTCTAGATAACATTAAAGTTCACTGACATTCCCATAATATACTCCAGGATATCTGCATGAAAATTCCCTGGAAGCAATGTTGGCTGATGGGAGGATGCTAGTTTATATTAAAAAGTAGCTGTTAAGGATTTATCAACAACAAAAAAAGAGAGAGTTAATTATATTAGTACTTATCTCTCTTCCTTTTTGGACAGGTTAAATTATTGGATTCATTTTTTTATAAATTGAATTCTTCATTGGAAGATATGTCATCCATCTGTAAGAAACAGATATCACAAGAAAAAAGGGTAAATATATATATATATATAAAACTTCCCCAAAAGTAAATTTTAAAGGTATGTGTTTCAATAACCTGAATTTAAATAAAAACTTGATACCAAAAATATGTGTTCCAAATATAATTATGTTTCTTACTGTAAAGAAAATTTAAAACTTTGAAAATGTGTGACAGAATCTGGGCTTTGCCTGTACTTTACCATAAATCAGCCCTGCACTTTATCCTTACCATTTTGTGTTCTTGTTTAAAAAAGAGATTCTAGAGGGCAGTGGCTTCCAAGCAGCTTAATTGTAAGTGTCAGTTCAAAGCCCTACACAGGCACTGTCAGTTACTGGCTTTCTTATCAAGCTAGTAATGTGGTACGGTTGTTGTACTAATAATGAAATTTTAATTAGCTCTCAAAAATACTGAGAGCTTATTTAAGGCCTCCAAACTGAATAGTGCATGCTTAGCTGGAAGGCATGAATGAATCCCAAACATATTAAAATAACTGTCAAATATATTGCATGCACAATCCGAGATAATAGCTAGGAGGCCTAACATCTACCTTAGAAGAACTGTGTGGATAAAATGTTCAGGGAAGTTTTCGTATACTTAAGTGATGGTCTTAAGAGTACTGTCTTTATTATTTTAGCAAATATGATAGACAGGCACATGATTCAGTGTCTCTGTTTACCTGTGGAGTATTGTCAGCAGAAAAACACATTTTAACCAAAGTTTGAGTTATCTTTCTTTCAAATGGGAACATTATTCATAGCTATTCCAACATAACACTTCCATTTTAGTTATAAATACTAATTGCTTTGTCCCAATATTCTGAGCCATGAGAAATTGTGCCAGACCCCTCATTCCTGATCCTTGGGTAGCTCACAGCTAACAGAATTTAAGTAATTGTTGATTTAAACTCCCAGCAGTGGAGAATTCTTGATGTCTTTTTAATGCAGCAGGTGGATTTAGACCATGTCTTTCTTGTGTGACTGTTTACCTATGCTGTGCATGGATATGGCCTAAACTAATTATTACTCAAAACAACCCTTCTCACTCCTCCCCACTCCTCCCTACACACACAGAGTAAGAAATGTGAAGCAGGGGACAGAGAAAGAAGGAACTAAAATGAGTTGCTGCTGGAAAGAGTATCTGTGTTATTCGTTCTGTTATTTTCATTTCTTCTGAAATCATCTCTTTTCACCAACCTGATCTGGCTCTTATTTTAGTTATTTCAATACTAAACAGAGAAACTATGTTTCTCTGTTGCCCTTACAGATAGTTGTTGAACGAATATACTAATTATTACCTGCTGTGTATTGGGTACCTTGTGAAGCTTAAAAGTTAAATGTGAGACCCTAAAAGTACCTATAGTTCAGAGGCTGCACAGTGACCCTCTTGGGGTTGGAGGTGGGGTCCCAGAGGATCTGAATTATGATCAAGGGACTGGGGAATGGGGTGTGTGTGAAGAATTGTAAGCTCAAAGAACAGCACATACACCTTGTGTGGGGGAACTACAAGACGTTCCCTAATTTCTGTATGACAGCACACGCAAATGTGAGGGCAGAGCGCTGAGGTACCATGATTATAATTGGAGGGGGAAGTGATTTCAGAGGGCATAAGTCATGTTCTTTTTCAAATGTTAGTATACTAATAACTTCTCTTCAACTTCATATTTCTAAAAGGCCACACAAGTAGAATCTTTTCTTTTGTCATCACTTTAAACATATTGGTTACAAATATATTATCTTTTTCTAGGACATGGCCGATGCTATCTGTTTAGTAGATCAGGATTTGGAGGGGGTGCCAAATTAAATCAGGGATTTCTCTTTTTTTAAAGAATTACAACATTTCAGGAGAACTAAAACAGAAAGAAGTAGATTTCTTGGTAAAGGACCAATTCAATGCACCAAAATGAGAACCATTTTTCAGTTGGGGGAGAAATGACAATGCAAGATGGAGATTACCAAGTTTGAAGTTGAAATCTGAGTCCAGGAATTAGAAATGTGTATATAAGATACTGAAGGTAACATGTCTGGGGGAAAAGTCCATTAAGGTGAACTCACATACACATATTGTAGAAAACAATGTGGCATCTTTAAATGAAAAAGAGGGTCCATTAGGGCTTAGTCTAGAAAAATAAGCAAATTATACCAGAATTTTGTTTGTAATCTTATTTATACACTAATTTTTCAAATTAAATTATGTTCTAAATTTTGACATGATTTTTGTAATAAAATTGGTAACATAATGTCTCATTCTGCTTTTGTAGCATTTCACAATGAAAATTATTTTTACAAAAAAAATTAAGAGCACTATCAATTTTTCCAATTAACTCTTGCTTATTTGATATTCATATAATTTAATTTTGAAATGCCTATTATCTTATCATTCTTGTCAATTTCTCCTCATTAGCATTAATCTAACCATTGTGTGTGTGTGTGTGTGTGTGTGTGTGTGATTTGAACTGTTCTGTTTCTATCATCAATAACAGAAAGGCTACCATCTATGGAAAAATTTGCGATTTCGTTTTATAGTCAATTTACATTTTTTTATTTTTATTTTTTTATCTTTTTTTAAAGATTTTATGTATTTGAGAGAGAGAGAGCATGAGCAGGGGGAGAAGAAGAAGCAGGCTCCCCACTGAGCAAGGAGCCCTATGGGGGACTCAATCCCAGGACCCTGGGATCCTGACCCCAGCCAAAGGCAGACGCTTAACCGACTGAGCCAACCAGGCACCCCTAATTTTTATTTTTTAAGTAACCTCCACTCCCAGCATGGAGCCCAACACAGGGCTTGAACTCAACCCAAGATCAAAACCTGAACTGAGATGACAAGTCAGAAATTTAAGTGATTGAGCCACCCAGGCACCACCAATTTACATTTTATTTGCATTATAATCAGTGAATAACTGACTAATTCAATAGAGATGTGAAAGGCAGAGGTAGACTCTAGGATAGAAAAGCAGAAATGAATGGAGACTGAGTTTATAAGTGGCAATTTATTATATATACATAATAATCATGAGCAGTTGAATTTTGTTCTCTACCCAAACTCAGAACTGAGGGGATTCAGGTGAGTAATGATCCTATACAGAGGACTTTGACATCAACCGGCTTATGTCTTAGGGACTTACCAAGAAAATCTGAAGCTTCCCTCAGCCTAGCTGACCTTTAGACAGCCTCCCTCGGGGCTCTAGGCTCTGGCTCCTTTCTCTTGGAGGCTTTACTTTAGAAAGCTTGTTCTTGTAAATTCTTTCTGTGCCCTTTTGAGATGTAAATCTTGTAAAACTGGCAAGGGACCAGTTTGGCAACCTAAGACTCACCTCTTTCAACTGTAAGCATCAAGCATGATAGAGCCCCTGTCTCCCAGTTTCAGTTGGGAGAATAGGTGCCTAACTTTGACGAGCCCCTTACTTCAAGGTGTAAAACTACCTTCAGTTATGAAAACAGGAGAAAATATACTTTTGTTGGGGGTGGGGGGAGAAGTAAAATCAATTAGCAAACACAAGTGGCCTAAGATCTATGCCCATCACCCTGGCTTTTAAAAATATTCTAGCCCTTTTTGGGGGATAGAGCTCAAACTGAGTTTTAGCCTCTCTTCAGGATTGCATTAGACTTCTTTGCCTGTTTACCTTTGTCCAGGGCAATTTTTGCTTCGACAGAACCCATAAGAAACCACAATCAGATAAGCTGGGACTCTGAGAACTTAGATTTATTTGGCGCAAAGAGAAATTGTGAGATGTTGGGCCAGTCCATCCTTGCATCACTGAATCTCCCCAGGCCCGAGAGCAGCAGAGACCCTGGTGGTTATGTTCTTACTGTGACTTAAATACTGCTGATAAAGCCCACAGGACATGTTCTTCACACTTGTTCTCTACATTAACTTGGATTTCATAAGTCATTTTGTGTTACTTTGTTCCTGTCTTTTTCTTTTAAAACAACTCCCTAGTATAGAAAACCTATTTCTCACATTATTGTGATTATAATGTCAGTTTCAAAAAGTGTGCAGTTGAGATATAAAACAAAGGAACTAAAACTATATAGTACAATAAATTTATTTACCCTATGAGGATATTTGCTTTGGCTAAAACTTCAGTAGATATCTAGAAAAATTGTAATTTCATTTTGCCTCAAAATGTTGTTCTGATCCTTTGATATTATTCATGCCTTCAACAACCATTTACTGAACCTTTAAATCTGTGCCAGGAACCATTCTAGAAATATCAGATTTAAAACACGTATCCTCAGGTTGCAGAATCACCCTCTAGATCATTTTTATATTGACCCAATTGTAATGTTAACCCAATATACATTATGCATTGCTGACCCAAAGAGTATGAAAGATTCAGAAAGACTATGGGGATGATAGAACTTTTTTTTTCTTTTTCCTCTAGTAGATCCATATATATTCTTGTTCTGGCTTAAATAGAAAATTAAGTAAACTTAGTATAAAAATAAATTATTTTCTTTTCTTATTTCACCATTCCACTTGTTGGTATGTTTGTAATTTTACACTCTTAGCCACTACTGTGTTTAACTTTCATTGATGACATCAAAATCTAAGAGATAAAATTAACAATATGCTCAATCTGACTAAAGATGTCAGACTCTTATTATGTGTTTTGGGTAAGAAAGGGCTTGGTTAGCAAGCAAGAGATAATAAAAACACTGCATCCAAAAACAGGAACAGGATTAATAAAGGGAATGTAACTAATTTTTTCAGCTATTAAAAAGATAGGGATAGAATTTTAAAATTGTACAGCTTTTAGTGTTATTTGGATTACTTACTTTGCATGGAACAAGATTATTTGAAAACTGTTTTGCCTTTTATGATGTCACCTTCCATAATAGTTTTTCTATTTTGGGGGATTCTCAGTTCATTACCTGGACAGAATGAGAACTGAAAATTCTATGAATTGTTTTTATTAGACCAGCCTATCCCTCTTCATAGTATACATTTCATTAATTATTCCTGTTCAGCATATTGTTTTAAGATGCACATGCATCATTTTTAGTAATTATTTGTACACTTGAGGTAATTCATAATAAAATGTTTAATGAAACACATAGAAAAGGATTCACAACTTTACTGTTGCATTTTAAAATGGCTCCTGCAGACACGCTTGACTTTTTTATTTTGGAGTGTCTGTGGTGTTTGTTCATGTCCCTTAATGATTACAGCTGCTAAAGCAAAGTCTGTCACCTTACTCTGAGTTGCAGGTATCTTCCATTTATTCGTCCAGATCTGCTATTTATCATATCACTCACATATCTAGTCAAGAGCTGACTTCCATGGATTACGTTAATTGACTTACTTTGTCCTCAAGTTTCTCTTTGAATTTGGCCAGCAGATAACCCTGGGAGGAATTTGGAGGAAGGGAGAAAGGGATAACATAGTATCTTCTTTCTACAATCCTCCATTCATTTCCCTAGTAGTTTAGGAAATCCCAAGTTAGATTCTTTTGCCGCCTCACCCTCTCTGAGTACTATTGCTGGTTTTGTTAATGAGATTATGGCAGCTCTGACGGTATGTTAGGAATAGATGATCTAACTAGGAGTTAGGAGGCAAACATCTTTTTAAAAACATACATCCAGCTCTGTCATTTCTCTTTGTAAAACTCTCTTAACAATTTAACTTCACCCTCTGGATAAAATCCAGACTCTTCACTGTCACAGGTCCTTCACAAGTTGACTGGTGTCTGTTTCCAACATCATTTCTTCTCTCTTCGCTTTTTGCTTGACTCTAAGCATGTCAGCCTTCTGATGCTCATTTCTTGAGAAGAGGAGCTTTTTTCTGCCTCATGACCTTTGCTCTAGATTGCTCTCCTTGCTAATCTTCATTAGCCTGCTTCCACCCCACCCACTCCTATTCAAACACCACCCCTCAAAGAAACTTTGGCTGGTCCCTTCAATGTATCCCTAGTCCCTCTAACACCTTACTCGGATTTATTTTTGTTTTATGACATGTATCTTGTGTGAACTTTATTCATTCATTTGTTTGATACCGATCTTCTCTAAAATAATACATTAGTTTTATAAAGGAAAGGGCTTTGCTGTGCTTACAATCACATTTTCAAACCAAGAACCATGGTAGGCCTATAGTAAATGCTTAATAAATATTTGTTGGAAAAATGAAGTAGCAGAAAGAGAAATTAAGAAAACAATGCCATTTATAGTGTTACACAAATAATAAAATACCTAGGAATAAACTCAAAGAGGTGAAAGATCTGTACTCTGAAAACTATAAAACATTAATGAAGGAAATTGAAAAAGACACAACAAAGTGGAAAGACATTCCATGCTCATGGATTGGGTGAACAAATATTGTTCAAATTTCTATACTCCCCAAAGCAATCTACAGATTTAATGCAATCCCTATCAGAATACCAACGGCATTTTTCATAGAACTAGGACAAACAAACCTTAAATTTGTATGGAACCACAGAAGACCCAAACAACCAAAGCAATCTTGAAAAAGAAAAACAAAGCTGAAGGTATCACAAAATTCCAGACTCAAGTTATATTACAAAGCTGTAGTAATCACAACAAATGGTACTGACATAAAAATAGACACAGATCAATAGAGTGGAATAGAAAGCCTGGATATAAACCCATGATTATATGGTAAATTAATCTTCAACCAAGGAGGCAAGAATATACAATGGGGAAAAGCTAGTCTCTTCAACAAATGGTGTTGGGAAACTGGAAAGCTACATGCAAAAGAAGGAATCTGGACCACTTTCTTACATCATACACAAAAATAAACTCAAAATGGATTAAGGGCCTCATTGTGAGACCTGAAACCATAAAAATTTTAGAAGACAGCACAAGCAGTCATTTCTCTGGCATTGCTGTACCAACATCTTTCCAGATCTGTCTCCTCAGACAAGAGCATCAAAAGCAAAAATAAACTATTGGAACTACATCAAATAAAAAGCTTCTGCACAACAAAAGAAATAATCAACAAAACTGAAAGAAAACCTGCTGAATGGGAGGAGATATTTGCAAATGACTTATCTGATAAAGGGTTAGTATCCGAAATATATAACGAACTGATACAACTCAACACCCCCCAAAATAATCCAATTAAAAATAAGCAGAAGACATGAACAGACATCTCTCCAAAGAAGACATATAGATGGCCAACAGACACATGAAAAGATGTTTAACATCACTCATCATCAGGGAAATGCAAATCAAAACCACAATGACATATCACCTCCTACCTGTCAGAATGGCAAAAATAAAATGCAAGAAACAACAAGTATTGGTGAGGATGTGGAGAAAAAGGAACCCTCATGTACGGTTGGTGGGAATGCAAACTGGTGCAGCCACTGTGAGAGACAGTATGTAGGTTCCTCAAAAAACTAAAAAATAGAACTATGCTATGATCCAGTAATCACACTACTGGGTATGTACCCTAAGAATATGAAAATACTAATTTTGAAGGGATATATATATATTCTTATGTTTATTGTGGTATTATTTACAATAGCCAAACTATGGAAGCAGCCAAACTGTCGATCCATAGAAAAATGGATAAAGAAGATGTGCATATTATTCAGCCATAAAAAGAATGAAATCTTGCCATGATGTACAACAACATTGGATGGAACTAGAGAGTATAGTCTTAATCAAAATAAGCTAAAGAAAGACAAATACCATATGATTTCACTCATATGTGGAATTTAAGAAACAAATGAACAAAGGGGGAAAAGAGAGAGAGAGAGACCAAAAAAATAGACTCTTTTTTTTAATTTAAGATTGATTGATTTAAGAGAGAGCAAGAGAGATCACAGAGGGTGAATCAGACTTGCCATGGAGCGGAGAGCCGAACACAGGCCTCCATCCCAAGACCCTGGCATCATGACCTGAGCCAAAGGCAGACGCTTAACCGACTGAGCCCCCAAATAGACTCTTAACTATAGAGAACAAACAGGTGGTTGCCAGAGGGAGGGTGGGTGAGGGGATGGGTTAAACAGGTGATGGGGGTTGAGAAGTACACTTACTGAGGTGAGCACTGGGTGGAATTGTTGAATTGCTATACTGTACACCTGAAACTAATATGACACTGTATGTTAACTACACTAAAATTAAAATATAAATAGGTAGGTAGGTAGATTAGGTAGGTAGGTAGGTAGATAGATAGATAGATAGGTAGATAGATTTGTTGGATGAAATACAATGGCCAGTAAATGCATTAATGGATTTGATGAGCAAGTTCTGTGCTATCATTCCATTATCCTGTGGCAGGCATCACACTTGTCAATCACTGCATACTTGAGTTGATCTAAATAAAACTCTTCTCACAAATTCTGGTCCAGCAGGTACGTGTTGACACAGAAAATGAGATCTACCTCCATCTTTTTCTAGAGCATTTAAAACTATTCTTGACTTTTAAAAATTAAAATTAAGTGAATCGGTTTATATAAAATATTTCTAACTCTGATATATCATGTTAATGAACATTTTTCAAGTTATTTTTAATATGTTTAATAAGTTATAAGAAGGAAATGAATCAATTCTTCATTATTATTTTTTATGATTTCTCTTGTACTTTATACCAAGATTGTAATAGTAATCATAAAATACATAATATTTATTGAGGTTAGCTATGTTATAGACATTTTTATAAGTGTGTTACAGGAATTAGCTTATTTAATTTTTATAAATACTCTGTGAATTCAAAATTCTCATTTCCCAAATAGGACTGAAGCACAGATAGTTTAAAAAACTTACCTGAGTTGAAATTTCTACTCAACAGTGGAGTTGGAATTTGGATACAGAGGCCAGATATTGAGCTCTTTATCATTTCATTATGCTTTCCCTCATTACCTAACCAGGAAGCTTGAGGAAGATATTTTCTAATATCTTCTTAACAATTACGTCTTCAAGTTAAAAAAAAAATATTTGCATCCTTGGCTTTCTTATTTATATATTAGTGGAAGGATAAATAATTTTTGTCATTTTTTTGAAACTGCAACACCCACAGAGGGCTTATGATTTGGTTTATAGTATTTTAATCTGGTGCCTGAAAAGATTTAGGGAATGAAATGTATCCTCAGATTCACAAGGACTTAATAACTTCAGAAATGTCTTAGGCAATATGTTTGCAAAATTCTGATTTTGTGTTTGCATAATAAACCAGCAGCTTTTAAATGATATTTCTAAATCTGTTGAAGCTATGAAGTGAGCAAAATTAATTTTCAAGAGATGTTTATAAGGAATTATTTTTATGACTAGCCAACTAATTATTAGAACTAACTAGATTCCAGGGAACTCTTTGAAAAAATCCTTCCAGAATTTTGGGCCAAATATGTTCTCTTTGAACTGCCATCCAGTGGACATGATATGAAACAATTCTAATTCTACTTACATGACACCAGATCTTAAGTTCCTGAACCAACAGAATACATACTTGCTATAGGGAAGTAATGGTTTTATCAAAAAACAATATATGTCAGTTTACTTTTCCATGCCTCAATTATAAAAGCAGGATGTAGAATTACACTGTGTCTAATTTTTCTTAGAGTTTCAAAATTTTGAAACTCATTTGAACATGGCAATGTCTTCTTCAAATATAATGTTTTATTGTATCCAGACACTGTAAAATAAAGAAACTGGGTTTATAAACTTGCTTTAAGTTCCTGCCTGATTTTCAACAAGGTCTTCAATTATTCAGACATCTTCTTAGTTTTTGGGTGAGATGGGGATCAAGATCCTGGACTGGGAAGAAAGATCAGAAGCCACCATTGATTATGTTTAACTTGCCGATGAATATTCTTGTCACAAACATTGATATCCCCAATATGAGAACAGCAGGATTATGATCCCAGACAGATAACCTAATGAAAGGGATTTAAAATTATGAAAAAAATCAATTATGAAGGATAGCAATGGATATCCCAAATGCATCAATGGGTAAAAAAATAGAGCACAACTAATAACCAGAAATATACTAGAGATAGGAATCAGTAACATTTGGGTCGGCTCTAATGTCTGTCACCATGTTGGGCTATGAGGACACAAGATGAGTAAGACAAGATTTCTTCTTTTGAAAGCTTTACAACCTAGAAAAACTTTCCTGGGGATAAAATAGATTTTAGAGTGCTCTTTTTGAAAACTTTCTGTGTTTCAAGAAAAACAAATCATTATAACTAACTTCACACCATCTTTGTGAATTAGAAAAAAAAAAATTACGTAAAAGCATCCAAGATGGATGAAAGGTATAATACAAATTCTCAAAAATTTGTAAAAAAAAAAAAAAAGTATAAAAAGAAATTATAAAAAAAAAATTCTCCACACTACTAGATGACAGTTTATAAGGAAGAAAGATCTATGGAATACTGAGGGGAAACATTTACTATTCAGTGATTCCAGAGCTAGCCTATTTGTAGTTCAAACAGTGAAAACAATAGAAAGATATTCCATAATTTTTAAAAACCAAGAAAAAGACACATCCTAAAAAACTCAAGCTGACAGGAAGATGCATAAAAATTCACAAATATGAATGAGCAAATCCTGCCTAAAACAACTTGAACTGAACATTGAATTTAGATATAAATGAAATCTAGATAATTTTTGCAAACTTTGCAAATTGTGTGTAGTTAAATACAAAATGAAGACTTACTGGAATAGATAGCTTCAAATTGAAGAGATAATATCGTAGAAATGAAACTTTGTACTTCTGGATCACCTTATCTAAGACTATTTAATCACAGTGCTTAGAGTCTTATTGTTCATAATATTCAGAGAAATATGAATCCATCTATATTCTCAAAAAGCAGTAGAATTGAATATCCTTAAAGCCTTCACTTGATACTAGTGAGTAAAAGCAAGCAAGGGGCCGCCTGGGTGGCTCAGTCGATTAAGCGTCCAACTCTTGATTTCGGCTCAGGTCATGATCTCAGCATCCTGGGATCAAGCCCTGCATCCAGCTCCATCCTGAGTGTGGAGCCTGCTTGAAATTCTCTCTCCCTCTCCCTCTGCCCTTCCCCGCCTTGTGTCTTGCTCCCCCCACCCCGCCCAAAAAGTGTGTGCATGTTGGCAGCATGCGTTTATAGATTTGAGACGAGAGAAGCAGAGCAGTAGGGACACATGCATTTGCTGGATTCCTACCAATTTTTGTCTTCATTGCTATGAATTTCTAAATTAAAATAAATCTAGTTGTTCTGGGGATTAATATTCTAAGGAGAATAAAAACTATCTCAGGATACCTTCCCTTGAAAACTACCACTTTAATACACAGAAAAACATTTTATTTCCTGAGAATTACTACTAACAGCTAAAGGAGAACATACTAACTTTTTTAAGTTCTGCTTTCTGCTAATACGTAAAATAATTCTTCCATATTTAAAGCATCACTTATTATCTTAAATAGTTTTTTTAAGAAGCCATAGCTCATGACCTATGTCATGACCTTGATTAATACTGATGCACAATGAAGTTTAATTATGTAAATAAAACATTTTCCATTGAAACATTCATCTGATTCATGATATTATACCAGTAACAGCCTCATTATATTTATGTTAGTAGCCCAGTCACTCTTATGTTCAATAAAGTTTTAGATAAAATTAGGCAATCAGTGATTTATGGAAATTAAAATTGTGTCAGAGTTTCAAAAGAATGGGGGAGGAAGGTCTCCAGACAGGTCCCTTTTAACTTCCTTCCTGGAACCAAGAAATAGAACCACCAGAAATTCTGCAGGGATGAATAGTTTTTCTCCTGTATCTGTCAGCTGGTAGGATACTTCTTACTGTTTTCATTTATAGGATCCAGAAACAGCCTATTGCAATGGCCTACAATTTTGTTTGTGGTTATAAAAAAAATCACATAATTTGGGGCGCCTGGGTGGCTCAATCAGTTAAATGTCTACTTTTGGCTTGGGTCATGATCTCAGGGTCCTGGGATTGAGCCCCAAATCAGGCTCTCTGCTCAGCGGGGGTCTGCTTCTCCCTCTCACTCTACCTCTGTGCTTGCTCTTTCTCTTTCTCTCTTCAAGTAAACAAAAAAATATTTTTTAAAAAATCACATAATTACAAAAGAGATTTGAATTCATATTTTGTTAACTGATTCATCTATTGAATGCTGTGAATTATTGTTTTCATGAAAGGATTCAGTTATATGTTAAGTTATTGGAATTCTATGGATCTGAGTACCTATGAATGTTTGTACATGAATGAGTTAAATAGTAGGGCTATGTGTCTGTTCCTTTAGCCAGTACCATAAAACCCATACCACATGCCTAGAACACAGGCATTTCTGAATGTTGTCTACATTCTTCTCTAGACAAAATCCCTCATATAATGTGAAATTGCAATTATAAAAAATCGTAATGTATTTTTATTGATGAATGGGAAAAGGGTATTAAGTTCTTATAGTATATCATATCAAAATTTAAACCAAGATTATGAGTAACACAATTTTTTTATCTGATTCACTATCAACCTCCTTCATTTCAGCCCTATTTTGTGTAAATACTAAATAGATCCTAAAGTTTTTCTTTACCTAAAGTTTAATATAAGAGTAGAATTAAATACACACACACACACACATACACACACACACACATGTACCTTTTATGTTATGCAGTCTGTCTTAGTTCTTAGTTTGGGCTGCTATGACAAATATTTATTCCTTGCACTTAGTTTTCACAGTTCTGGAGGCTGGAACGCTGAAGATCAGGGTACCAGCATGCTTGGGTTTTTGGTGAAAGCCTCCTTCCTGGTTTATGAACAGCCAACTTCTCTTTGTATCTTCACACTGGAGAGAGAAAGGGCTAGCGCTCTTCCTCTTCTTATAAGGACACAAATCCCATCATGGAGTCTTCACTCTCATGACCTGATTATCTCCCAAAGACCTCTCCTCCAAATAGCATCATATTAAGACATCAATATATGAATTTTAGGGAGACACAAACATTCAATTCATGGCAGAGCCCATAAATAAAGAGAAATCTACAGCAAAATATGTATACAAACATATTTCTAGTTTCTTTATGTTATTGAATTTTTTCCCATTGGATAAGGTTTCAGAAATAGCTGATATTTTAGATATCACTTACTGTCTTTGGGGACTCCTGGGGTTAATATTTAACAGCATAAGAAATGGGATTGTGGTTCCAAAGAGGAATAGACATTTGATGGAAAAGTACTACCATGGAACCACAGAAATAATGTTAAAACTGTAAGAAAAAAATCTTGAGAAATCATTTTATTTATTCTGGTGATTTGAATTTAAAGATGACACTACTAACTTTTAATGATAAATCTGCCTTTAAAAGGTTTTAAAATTCAGCTTTTCAAGCATAACAACAGGTAATATATGTGTGGCAAGGGTACTGAGAGTCACGGAGTCTAATTGATTAAAGTTATGAAGAAGGATTCCATATTGTGTCAGAAGAAATAAGACGAGATTGTAAAAAGAGTTTTATAGATATGACCAAGAGTTAGACAAGAAATAAAATAATAGACTTTCTGAATGCTGTTGTTTAATCCTTACATAACTGTAGAAATTGTTTTTATTTAAGAACTTTTGTCATAACAAATTCACTCATTCATTAAGTAGCTATCTTATTAAAGTTTTCCTTAATTCCAGAAGTTTCTCAAGGCTTGGAGATACATCCATTAGAGAAACAGCTGCCCTGAATTCAATTTTTCCAGATAGCAGATTTGCAAATTACATGTAGACAGCGCTGATGATGACCGTGTGTGAACTGGGAAGATTACTTGATTATTTCAGGGTAAGTTAGCAGAAATGAATAGATGGCAAGACTTGAGGGCCTATAAAATAATCACTAGTATGTCACACACACACACACACACACAAACACACATACCTGCATTTACTCCTTCGACAGCTATTTTTTTGACTCTGTTATGAGATACATTGAGTACAGGGCCTAGAGAAGGGGTCAAGAGGCACGGGGCCAGGTAGAGACAGACAAGGATTCTCCCTTGGAGCCTACATCTAAGTGGGTAATATGAACAATAGCCTGAACAGCAGTAATGATACACACACACACACACACACACACACACACACACACACACTTATAGATCATTATATGGAGAAAATAACAGAGTGATGTAAATGAGAGCAACAAGACCCAGTTAGATGGGAGAGTCAGGGAAGTGTTCCTTGAGCAGATGAAATTTCATTTGTGTTCCAGAGGATGGAAGGGAGCCATCCTTGCCAAGAGCTGAAGGAAGCAAATTTCAGGCAGAGGGAGAAAAGAGTAAATTCCTGGAGGTGAGAAAGGTTTTGGTGAATGAGGCCCTAGTGTGGCTAGAGTCTTGGGAATGAACGAGAGAGGGTAGCTCAGAAAGGTTTTGGACAGCAAGATCACAAAAGGCTTTACTAAGCCATAGGTAGGAGTTTGGATGGATTCTAAAATAATTGGGAAATTCATTGGAGAATGGTAAACTGGGGAGTGACGTCTGATTTATATTTTTAAAAGAGCACTCTGGCTTTTAAGTTAAGAATGAGTCAGAAAGGCAAGAGTAGAAGCAGGGAAACCAACTAAAAACCTAGGCAGTGGATATTTATTGAGCATCTACCATGTGCTTGACAATATTTAAATTTTGGATTACATCATGATATCTACCATAGATTTATAAAGGTCAATCAGAACAATTACAATGGAAAATGTTATAGAGATAAGTCATTTTGTCCTTGTAATATGATATGTATATCACGGAACCAGGGGGAAAAAGTCTCCCTTTCGTGCACGGTATTTATTTGCAGCTCTGTTGCAGCTAAATTGGAAGGGAGAGGGAAACTGACAAGGAGCAATGGAAGAGTGAAAAAATGTTATGCATTGGCTATATGATGCTATCAAAGTGCCTTATCTTCTAGGGCATTGGTAAGCCTCTGCAAGTTTAATCACTGCATTTGATAAACTCAGAAGAGCACTTATGATCAATGACCGTCTAGTGAGATTTTTTTACGTATTTATCATCATATCCACAGACCCCAGAATGATGTTTTATGTGGGAAAATGTGCAAAATTGTTAGATTAGTTATGTTAACTACACTATATTTATTATAGTTTTGTGCTGATCGGTTTTGTGGTTATTCGGGGAAATAAGATTTTCAGGGGAAGCAGAAATAATGTAAATAAAATGGAATTATATTTTCATTCCAAAATATTTGTGTTACCTTTAACATCTTTCCATGTTTATATTGTTAATCTTTCCAAGAAAAGTGTTCAGTTTCTATCAAATATAGCCTTTTTCCCCCTTTGGCATAAGAAAAGTATTTTTTTTTTAAATTATTAAGTTAGTGGCAAGAAGCAAGAACAAGGAGGTAGTAGTCTAACATAAATAATTGCATGGAGAAAGTCACACATAAGTAGATTAATGTGTGGCATTTCCTGGAGTTCAAAAGTATCAAGAATTTAGCAAAACAAGCCCTATTTATCTATGTAAAAATGCACACACGTTACCATTGTTTAAATCTAGCTGCTCCCTTTGGCTCTCCCTTAAACAATGCAGGAACAGTAAGTGATAGGTGTAGATAATATGAACGGATAACTTTAATTCTTTAAGGTTTTAATCTTACATGGAAAGTTGCAGCAATTTTTTATTACCTTCAGAACTGACTTGTGTGCAAGGAAAGCAGTATAGCTGAACAGGGAGAGAAAAGAACCAAGGAGAATACATAGGTGATTATACTTGTCATTTTTTTTAATTACCATATCCTCTTAGATTGTGCTTTATTAGTGTTGTGACAACTGGCATCACTGGAGAGATTTTTTTTCAGCATTAATTGTAAACTAAGCATTTCAATAATGCTTGTGCTTACTTTGCATAGGATAGGACTTGTCATATTTCATTATGCTTTTTTATCTCTTCGTGTATGTGTGTGTGTGTGTGTCTGTTCATTTTCCCTTTGTTTCCTAAATTTTAAGAATAGATGCATTCAAGTATGAATTATACTAAGATAAGTTTTTGCAAACTTAAACCAATTTCCCTCTGGCTGCCTTTATAAAAAAATGATAGCTTATATCTTCATGCACCCCCCCCAACCCTAAAGTCTAAGTTGTTTTAAAAAGGAAGAATTTAAAGCCAGAAGCCCAAGGAGGGTTGATTTCATAGTTTTTTGGTACTACTTTTCTAACTCCCCCAAACTCCTCTGACTCTCAGTTTCTGCTGCCTACTTTTTTCTACATCTCTAAAAAGTGTAAAAAAAAAAAAAAAAAAAAGTATTTCTTATGCCTGAATCATTTACCTAACCTCACATTCAAAGCTATCAAATTCTGATTTCCTACCTTTTCTATAGCTTTCCATGTTTCATTCTAAAATGGATAAGCAGACACAAGAACTTGCAGCACCATCATTATTTTTGGTAGATATCTACAGTGATTCCTACTTGTGGCCTCCTGTGTGCAGCAAGACAGTGAATCCTTGCCTCACAAATACGTGGCAAGGGGGATATGGAAGAATGTGGGGAGTGCCTGACCCATAAATATGTGTTTTCTAGAATGTCATCCAATATTCTAGCAGTTTCTAATTCCTCCCTTTTAAAGTGATTTGATGCTTTCATCTTTTCCTTCTGTACAAAAATTACTTATCATCAATTATTTCATTCTGACTGGACTTCCCATATGAAATAAAGTGTATGTACCTGTTACCAATTTCTAATTGAGTCCTAACCATTGAGTCTTGACCATATTTATAATTTTATGTATACCTTCCTTTGTGAAAATCAGAATACTTTGGTCTTCATCACATATTCTTAGTATATAGATGATAGAGATCATAAAAAGTTTCCCTTAAGCCCTTTCCTGTTATATTATCATATAAATTACTGGGCATGTCTGCCTTGATTATACTTTCTTCATCATTCCCATATCTGTCTTGGTATCTGGTTATATAATTTTATCTGGGACTTTTTCCCTCTTTCTGATTCTAATTTAGATCTGAGTCTTATTGATGAAACTGGCAAGTCTCCAGGCAGACATTACCTTTCTGTTCCTCATTAGAAGCTCTCAGGTACCCTAGCCAAGTGCCTATCACTCTGGCTTTATTCATGGGATAAAAAGCCAGATCACATTACGTGCTGCCAGCCAGCAATTTAGCCAGATAGTCACACCCCACAGCATCCTTTATCTTTCAAAGTTCCAACTTTCATTGGAAGCGAAGATGAAAACACCACCTGTGTCCCAAGGTTCTTCATTTCCAAAACAGGACATGGTAAAGAGGAGGTCCCAATTTTGTCTTCAACCAGGGCACATTTATAGGATGTCTTTAGACTTCTAAAGTATTATATTTTGCACATTATCTCGCCCCTTAAAAATGGTGAGTTAAGTCTCCAATCATTATCCTGGCTTGTCAAATGAGAAGATAGGTGAAGTAATGAAGTGATTTACCCAAAGCCCCAGACTGTTACAGGCAAGAAAGATTCAGTCCAGCTCCCATGTTCACCTTCATTTTGAGGTACTATCTTTTCAACACAGAAATGGCTCCCATTTTTTTTTCTCCTGTCAACTATCATTTATGTTGTCCATTTCACCTACAGATGGCATGTTTTGAGACGTTTTTCTATCAAACCTCATGTATTCAGTTAGAATTAATTTCCCACATTTGCTCATCAAGCATGTGTAACATGTAATCAGAATTTCTGTGGAATGTGAGTTAACAAAAGTTAAAAGTTAAATAAACCCAGCCAAAATCCATGAATCTTGATATTTACATTAGTCTTTATATAAGGAAATGTAACATTTTCTGTAGGTTTTTAAATGTTTTGAAAGTCTCAGAGACTTTGTTCCTAACCTGGGGGACCTCACTTGCCTACCACTGACCCTGACAGCAGTGTGTTAACTATGATCACACATCATCAGTTAATATTAGTCCTGGAATTAAAAGATGGATTTGTATAATGTTTTACCCAATGTGTGAGCTAGAAATGTGAAATTTCTTAGGTGAGAAAAAGTCAGAAATTACTCAGAAGATAGATTTCACAAAAATTCTCAGCAGAGCTGAAATATCAACTGTGTATATGGTTTTGGCAAATCCAAGTGTCTGACTGAATTTTAATAGTTTCTGTTCTTTTTCTAGTGAATTTTTTTATAGTAAAGTGACATTGTGGAGGATCTTCTAACTTGAAATATATACCAAATAGGCCAATCCCTAGAGATTGTTAACGACAAATACATAGCGCTAATCAATCAGAATCTGGTTTCCCACTGAAACCAGCTGTCATAACAATCCTTGTCAACATAGCACTCTAGAAAGCCACAACTTATCCATGAGGTTGGCACAAGAACTCATCTGTATTGTTTATCCCTATTGTAAGTATCACTACTTTTGTATTGCTGAAATTTTGTGATACAATTTTACGTAGACTTCAGATACAAATTTAATCCTCATTGCTACTTCTGCCCATCTACTGATGTTTGGGGCAAAAATATGACTTCCAGTTATCTACTGCTGCATACTGAAAAACCCCAAAGTGTAGTAGCTTGGAACAACAACATTCATTCACTCATGAATTTGCAATTTGGGCAGGGTTGGTGGCAGTGGCCCATTTCTGTTTCACCTGGCTTCAGGTATGAAGCCTGGTATGAAGGAGCCTCTTTATAAAGGTTTCCTTTTCCATGGTTGGCAAGATGATGAGCTCACCTGGGCCTTGGTTCCTCTTCGTGTGGGTCTCTCCAAAGGGCCTCTCTATAGGTCTCCTCTATGGGACCTCTTCATAGGTCTTGCATAGTCTTTACTGGGTGCTTCCCTGTGACTCTGTTGGTTGATTCACCATGATATTTTTACCTCAGGTTAAGAGCTGAGAGATGAGGAGGTATAATTTGTTATGGTGGCTACTACCTATCTGGTCTTCAAACATTTAGCCATCACTCACCAAACATCTTGCCAGACAGGAAACTAGGAACTATATAATTCCTTTTGTGATTCCATCATTTCTACGTAAATGGTACAACTTAGTGAATAAAATGACCATTTGTGAAAACATTCCAAGTATACACTTCTGAATGTACGTTTCTTGAAGACTCAGATTTTGGAACTTTAATCTATAGATGCAGGGACAATACCTGGGTTTTTGTGAACATATCACATATATAAATTCATAGGAAAAGTTGTGACAGAAATTGGTAGAGAAAAATACATGTATTGCCCATAAGAATGTTTTACACATAGGAGATTTGGGGTATGATAGGTATATAGTTAACAGAAATGCATTTGTTTTATAGCTTTTGCATTATATTATCTATTTCTGTGCTGAAAGAGGTGATATTTTTCTCCCTTTGTTCTTTCTACCTAAGACCTGTACATTATCAGCTATTTCATATGCTGTTTTATAATAATGATCAAGACATCCTAATACATTCCTTTCAGCATATTTAATTTTGGGCTTCAGATGTTATAGATTTGACTGGCAGGTCTCTTCCAGAGAACATTTATAATGCTGAATATAGAGAATCGAAAATGCAGTGATGTCTTGTGTGTGTGAAATAGATATATGTAAATACACACACACACACACACACACATTTTTTTTTTTTTTTTCCAGGAGGGAAAAGTTTTTCTCTCTCCTGAAGCAAAATCATGTACAGGTTAAGAGAAGGACCTTTCTGGGTGGGCAGAGTAGATGACTGGCTATGTACCTAGCTTCCTGTGTGGCAAGAAGCTTGGTGAAAGATGGTTAAATATTTGAAAACTGGATAAGCAGCCACCATAACTAGTTATATTGCCTGTCTCTTTAAGATGGTCATCAAAGAATCCAAATATCTTACCTACCATCTTATATTTCTACCTTCGGAGATTATTTATGTGTCTGTGAGTTGAGGATTAATACACTAAGCTCCTATCAGCTAACAAATGGTTGAGTTAAAAGAAAAAGCCCTAAAGCAAGATATAGAATGATGTCAAAAGTGACTTCTTTCACTTTGTGGAAGACAGATACTAATGAGCTATATGAACACTTAGGAGAATTTAGTATTTGACTATCCTTTAAAACAATGTTCTTGGAATTTCTGACCTCATACCCCACACCAAGGGACTTTTTGAGCCATTTATTCCAAACACTTGTACAATTTACCCAGAAAGGGGCAGTATAAACAATATTTTCTCTATCTCCCAAGTTTCCAGTGACATATTAATGCCTTTGGGATATTTTAGTGCTCTGGGCAACTCTTTTTTAACCCAGGTCAGTCTACAAAATAAGGGCCAAATTGCTTTATATAGGAATCAATACCCTTCAAAATCTGTCCCCGTTTATATTTCCAAATTAATCTTCTGTTCCTAATCCATCTTGCACTCTCTGCTTTAGCAAGTTTTAACTCATGGTTGGTTTGTTTTCTGTCATACTTTTTTTAAAGATTTTATTTATTTATTTGAGAGAGAGAATGAGAGAGAGAGTGAGCATATGAGATGGGGGAGGGTCAGAGAGAGAAGCAGACTCCCTGCTGAGCAGCGAGCCTGATGCAGGATACAATCCTGGGACTCCAGGATCATGACTCAAGCCAAAGGCAGTCGCTTAACCAACTGAGCCACCCAGGTGCCCGTTTTCTGTCATACTTTTAACTGGTTGTGTTTCTCATGTCCTGATCTTTTGCACATACAGGTTTTGAGCTTAGAATGCTCCTACCCCTAGAGTTCAACATGAAAAATAATTCAATCTGAGGTGACAGCTCTGAACAATTTTCTTCAACTGTATATCCCCTTTGGAGAGTTGGTTTTGCCTTTTACTCTGCTATTTTACTACCTTGTACATATCTTAATTAGAATAGGTAGTAACATGTTCTTTAATCCTTAATTTACTTGTCTCTATAAAGAAGACTTATTTTTCATAGGTTATCTTTATATTCCCATAAGCTACCACATGATTGGTGCTCAATAAATATGAATGAATTGGGTTTGCTAATGGTTGACTTTTACTCAAGAGTATTTAACATTTGGGTGGTTGAGAATTCTAAAGAAATCCTTGAAAACACTATAGAAATTGTCAGTCCTATGGCTGGTCTTGTGAGGAATTTCTCCTTGCCTTAGGTAACCACATGCTCCTAGGTTAAAACTATTATAATAAACATCTTTGGTATTTATGCCATGCATGGAGTCATATGTATAGGGAATAGCTTTTCCTTCTCATACTGCAGCACATATTGTACTATAAGGAAAGAAGAACACATGATTCTAACTCTAAAATTTTAGCTCTGCATTAACATCTTCAATAAACTTACAATTTATCCAACTGTTTTAGGCTTTTATTTTTCTTTCTTTGAAGTCGTTCTTTACACTGCAAAGGCTACCAAATCAAAATCATTTTGACTGATTTCTACTGAGATCCACCATTATTTAAAGGTTCAAATACTGAGGAAGGATGCAATAGCTGGATGTGTTGAGTACAATTAAACCTTGTAACCAATTTGTATATCTGTAGTCATAAAAATACAACATTGACACTCTTTGATATAAATGAATTTAGAGCAATTTGGAAATATATAAAATTATTACTAGATGAAAGATAGTTATTAGAGGAATACAGTAGAATTATGGACACATGTAATTTTCCAAAGAAAGAAAATTCTTTTTTTGAAAAATGTAGTGTAGTGAGATACCCTCAAATTGTTCATATTTCAAAAGTTAGTTCATATTTCAAAAGTTAACCTATAATATCCTGGCTCCAAAAGATATGATTAAAACTCTTTTGGCAGAAATCAATTCCCATTTCCACATTAGTGGTTGTAACTATTCAGCGTAATCAGATTTACTAAAGTATCTGTTTGTGAAGTATTTTATTTATCAGAAAATGTTGCATTTTTACAACTTCTGGAGATTTGGGTATGAATGAGGAATTCTAAGTAAGACCTTGGATGATCAGTTTGCTTCCTCCAAAAACTGAGTTTTTCTCTCCAATGTAAGGTGAGTTATTGGGATAAATTATGATCTGAAATGCCATAAATATAGATAAATTCAGATCTGGGAGACAAAATGTGCCTCATGAGTGAGGGAATAGGTACAGTTCACTCTAGAATACAGACTGATTAGTTTACATATCCAACATAAGTAACTTCATCTGCTAGTCTGTGGTTTTTTATAATTACAGCAAATGAAAGGCTCATTTACTGTCACTCCACTCATCTCTCATCTACACATACACTTCCAGGCAATGCCTGCTTCTTGCTTCTGCAGGAATGACTTCTTGGTTCTCTAACTTTCAATAGCATGATACCTACTCATCCCTTATGTTGAAAGCCATTTCTTATCTCCCCTAGGAAGCCTTGCTAATCCCCTAACACACATTCAGTTTAGGTACATAATATTCTCCCATTCTCCATACCTTGTAAATATCGATCTCCACATTTAACATTTTGCATTATAACTACTATCTTTTTATAGTAATTGGAACTCTCGAGAACTAGACTGTATCTTCACAGAATACAATCAAGAAAAGTTTGTTAGCTAACTGACAAACAAAACAGTATTAAGTTGAATAGAAACTAAACCCAGCAACATGCAATAAGAAAATATAATCTTTTGCTTAAGAAACCCTGATAATGGGGCTAATTATCTTAATTTCTACCATTACAGTGTAAGTTTAATAAGGTAAAATATAACTTCTAGACAAACATAAAATAAACACTAGTCAAAGATTTTATTTAAATGATTAATTAACAAGGGGACTTTTGAGATATTAAAACCGGGCTGGAGTTCATTTAAGGAGTTAGATGTATAGAAAGTATTAATGAATGTATATATACTAAGATAATATTTTGGGATGAGATATAAAACTGGGCAATATTGGAGCACCTGGCTGGCTCAGTCAGTGGAGCATGACACTCTTGATCTCAGGGTTGTGAGTTCTAGCCCCACACTGGGTATAGGAATTGCTTAAAAATAAAATCTTTTTAAAAAAATAAATAAAACTGGAGCAGGATGGCGGAGGAGTGGAGTCCTAAATTTTGTCTAGTCCCAGGAACTCAGCCAGATAGGTATCAAACCATTCAGAACACCTACAAACTCAACAAGAGATCAAAGAAAAGAATAGCAGCAATTCTATGAACAGAAAAGTGACCAATTTCTGGAAGTGTATATTTTTCTGAGGTCATTGTTACCCTATTAGCATTTTGTTCTCTCATTCATCTATTCTCCTCTGGACAAAATGACAAACGAAAAAACTCACCTCAAAAAAAAAAAAAAAAAAAAAACAAGAGACACAACCAACTGCCAGGGACCTAATCAATATGGACATTAGTAAGATGTCAGAACTAGAGTTCAGAATGATGATTACAAAGATACTAGCTGGCTTGGAAAAACATGGAAGATAATAGAGAATACCTTTCTGGAGAAATAAAAGAACTAAAATCTAACCAAGTCAAAATCAAAAAGGCTATTAACGAGGTGCAATCAGAAATGGAGGCTCTAACTGCTAGGATAAATGAGGCAGAAGAGAGAATTAGTGATGTAGAAGACCAAATCATGGAGAATAAAGAAGCTGAGAAAAAGAGAGAAAACAACTACTGGATCATGAGGGCAGAATTCGAGAGATAAGCGATACCATAAGATAAAACAATATTAGAAGAATTGGGATCAGAGAAGAAGAAGAAAGAGAGAGAGGGACACAAGGTATATTGGAGCAAATTATAGCAGAGAACTTCCCTAATTGGGGGAAGAAAACAGGGAACAAAACCCAGGAGGCACAGAGAACCCCCCTCAAAATCAATAAAAATAGGTCAACACCCCGACATCTAATAGTAAAACGTATGAGTCTCAGAGACAAGGAAAAATCCTGAAAGCAGCTAGGGAGAAGAGATCTGTAACCTACAAGGGTAGAAACATTAGATTGGCAACAGACCTATCCACAGAGACCTGGCAGGCCAGAAAGGACTGGCATGATATCTTCAGAGCACTAAATGAGAAAAGTATGCAGCCAAGAATACTATATCCAGCTAGGCTGTCATTGAAAATAGAAGGAGAGATAAAAACTTCCAGGACAAACAAAAACTAAAGGAATTTGCAAACACGAAAACAGCCCTATAAGAAATATTGAAAGGGGTCCTCTAAGCAAAGAGAGAGCCTAAAAGTAACATAGACCAGAAAGGAACACAGACAATATACAGTAACAGTCACCTTACAGGCAATACAATGGCACTAAATTCATACCTTTCAATAGTTACCCTGAATGTAAATGGGCTAAATGCTCCAATCAAAAGACACAGGCTATCAGATTTGGATAAAAAACAAGACCCATTGGTATGTTGTCTGCAAGAGACTCATTTTAGACCCAAAAACACCTCCAGACTTAAAGTGAGGGGGTGGAAAACAATTTACCATGCTAATAGACATCAAAAGAAAGCTGGGGTGGCAATCCTTATATCAGAGAAATTAGATTTTAAAACAAAGCCTATAATAAGAGATGAGGAAGAACATGACATTATACTTAAAGCAACTATCCAACAAGAAGATCTAACAATTGTAAATATTTATACCCTTAATTTGAGCACAGCCAATTATATAAGCCAACTAATAACAAAATAAAAAAAACACATAGACAATAATACAATAATAGTAGGGGACTTTAACATCACCCTCACTGAAATGAACAGATCATCTAAGCAAAAGATCAACAAGGAAATAAAGACTTTAAATGACACACTGGACCAAATGGACTTCACAGACATATTCAGAACATTCCATCCCAAAGCAACAGAATACACATTCTTCTCTAGTGCCCAGGGAACATTCTCCAGAATAGATCACATCCTGGGTCACAAATCAGGTCTCAACTGGTACCAGAAGATTGTGATGATTCCCTGCATAATTTCAGACCACAATGCTTTGAAACTAGAACCCAATCACAAGAGGAAGGTCAGAAAGAACTCAAATACATGGAGGCTACTAAAGAATGAATGGGTCAACCAGGAAATTAAAGAAGAATTAAAAAAATTCCTGGAAACCAATGAAAATGAAAACACAACTGTTCAAAATCTTTGGGATGCAGCTAAGAGGAAAGTATATAGCAATACAAGCCTTTCTCAAGAAACAAGAAAGGTCTTAAATACACAACCTAACCCTACATCTAAAGGAGCTGGAGAAAGAACAGCAAATAAAGCCTAAACTTAGCAGGAGAAGAGAAATAATCAAGATCAGAGCAGAAATCAATGAAATAGAAACCAAAAGGACAGTAGAACAGATCAACGAAACTAGGAGCTGGTTCTTTGAAAGAATTAATAAGATTGATAAACCCCTGGCCAGACTTACCAAAAAGAAAAGAGAAAGGACCCAAATAAATAAAATCGTGCATGAAAGTGGAGAGATCACAACCAACACCAAAGAAATACAAACAATTATAAGAACATATTATGAGCAACTATATGCCAGCAAATTAGATATAATCTGGAAGAAATGGATGCATTCCTAGAGACGTATAAACTACCAAAATTGAACCAGGAGAAATAGAAAACCTAAACAGACCTGTAACCACTAAGGAAAGTGAAGCAGGCATCAAAAATCTCCCAACAAACAAGAGCCCAGGGCCAGATGGCTTCCCAGGGGAATTCTACCAAACATTTAAAGAATTACTACCTATTCTTCTGAAACTGTTCCAAAAAACAGAAATGGAAGGAAAACTTCCAAACTTGTTTTATGAGGCCAGCATTACCTGGATCCCAAAACCAGACAAAACCCCATCAAAAAGAAGAACTACAGACCAATATCCCTGATGAACATGGATGCAAAAATTCTCACCAAAATACTAGCCAATAGGATCCAACAGTACATTAAAGGATTATTCACCACGACCAAGTGGGATTTATTCCTGGGCTGCAAGGTTGGTTCAACATCCACAAATCAATCAATGTGATACAATACATTAATAAAAGAAAGAACAAGAACCATTAGATCCTCTCAACAGATGCAGAAAAAGCATTTGACAAAGTACAGCATCCTTTCTTGATCAAAACTCTTCAGAGTATAGGGATAGAGGGTACATACCTCAATATCATAAAAGCCATCTATGAAAAACCCACAGCGAATATCATTCTCAATGGGGGAAAAGTGAGAGCTTTTCCCCTAAGGTCAGGCACATGGCAGGGATGTCCACTCTCACCACTGCTATTTAACATAGTACTAGAAATTCTATCCTCAGCAATCAGAAAACAAAAAGAAATAAAAGGCATCTGAATTGGCAGAGAAGAGGTGAAACTCACTTTTTGCAGATGATATGATATTTTATCTGGAAAACCCACAAGTCTCCACCCAAAAGCTGCTAGAACTCATACAGGAATTCAGTAAAGTGTCAGGATATAAAATCAATGCACAGAAATCAGTTGTATTTCTATACACCAAGAACAAGACAGAAGAGAAATTAAGTAGTTGATCCCATTTACAATTGCACCCAAAACCATAAGATACCTAGGAATAAATCTTACGAAAGAGGCAAAGAATCTGCCCTCAGGAAACTATAGAATACTCACGAAAGAAATTGAGGAAGACACAAAGAAATGAAAAATGTTCCATGCTCATGGATTGGAAGAACAAATATTGTGAACAAGTCTATGCTATCTAAAGCAATCTACACATTTAATGCAATTCCTATAAAAATACCATCCACTTTTTTTAAAGAAATAGAACAAATAATCCTAAAATTTGTATGGAATCAGAAAAGACCCCAAATAGCCAGAGGAATGTAGGAAAAAAGAAAAAAAAAAAAGCAAAGCTGGTGGCATCACAATTCCGGACTTCAAGCTTTCTTACAAGGCTGTAATCATCATTACAGTATGGTACTGGCACAAAACAGACACATAGATCAGTGGAACAGAATAGAGAGCCCAGAAATGGACCCTCAACTCTATGGTCAACTAATCTTCGACAAAGCAGTAAAGAATGTCCAATGGAAAAAAGACAGTCTCTTCAACAAATGGTGTTGGGAAAATTGGACAGCCACATGCAGAAGAATGAAACTGGACCATTTCCTTACAGCACACACAAAAATAGACTCAAAATGGGTGAAAGACCTAAATGTGAGACAGGAATCCATCAAAATCCTTGAGGAGAACATAGGCAGCAACGTCTTCGACCTCAGCCACAGCAACTTCTTCCTAGAAACATCGCCAAAGGCAAGGGAAGCCAGGGCGAAAATGAACTATTGGGACTTCATCAAGATAAAAAGCTTTTGCACAGCAAAGGAAACAGTCCACAAAACTAAAAGACAACCTACAGAATGGGGAAGATATTTGCAAATGACATATCAGATAAAGGGCTAGTATCCAAAATCTAAAAGAACTTATCAAATTCAACACCCAAAGAACAACTAATCCAATCAAGAAATGGGCAGAAGACATGAACAGACATTTCATTTCTGCAAAGAAGACACCCAAATGGTCAACAGACACATGAAAAAGTGCTCAACATCGCTTGGCATCAGGGAAATCCAAATCAAAACCTCAATGAGATACCACCTCACACCAGTCAGAATGGCTAAAATTAACAAGTCAGGAAATGACAGATGTTGGCAAGGATGTAGGGAAAGGGGAACCCTCCTACACTGTTGGTGGGAATGAAAGCTGGTGCAGCCACTCTGGAAAAGAGTATGGAGGTTCCTCAAAAAGTTGAAAATAGAGGTACCCTATGACCCAATAATTACACTACTGGGTATTTACCCCAAAGATACAAATGTAGGGATCTGAAGGGGCATGTGCACCCTAAAGTTTATAGCAGCAATGTCCACAATAGCCAAACTATGGAAAGAACCTAGATGTCCATCAAGAGATGAATGGATAAAGAACATGTATATGTTCTTTATAGATATAGATATATAATGGAATATTATACAGCCATCAAAAAAACGAAATCTTTCCATTTGCAACAATGTGGATGGAACTAGAGGGTATTATGCTAGGCGAAATAAGTCAATCAGAGAAAGATAAGTATCATATGATCTCACTGATACAAGGATTTTGAGAAACAAGACAGAGGATCATAGGGGAAGGGAGGGAAAAATGAAACAAGATGAAACCAGAGAGGGAGACAAGCCATAAGAGACTCTTAATCTCAGGAAACAAACTGAGGGTTGCTTGAGTGGAGGGGGGTGGGAGGGATGGGGTGGCTGAGTAATAGACATGGGGGAAGGTATGTACTATGGTGAGTACTGTGAATTGTGTAATACTGATGAATCACACGCCTGTACCCCTGAAACAAATAATACATTATATGTTAATTTTTTAAAAAATTTAAATTCAAAAAACAGAAAAAAAAAATAAAACCAGGCAATATCTAGCAGAGAAATAAAGTATGAACTTTCAGGGTTTATGTTCCACTGGACAGAAATTAGTTTCATATGCATTGTAAGTAATTCACTCAATTAGGAGAGTGTCTCCACTAGACAAAACTCTACCAGGCACTCTCTTATTCTCAACCCCATCAGAAGTGTGGAATAACCTGGTGACCAGGAAATCAAGCAATGTCACACTGAGATAATATCCAATGACCTATTTTACCTACTTTCAAGTTTGAACTAATTTTTAATGACCCTTCTGGGGCACCTGGGTGGCTCAGTCGTTAAGCGTCTGCCTTCAGCTCAGGTCATGATCCCAGGGTCCTGGGATCAAGCCCCGTATTGGGCTCCCTGCTCTGCCAGCAGGGAGCCCTCGCCAACATCTGTCATTTCCTGACTTGTTAATTTTAGCCATTCTGACTGGTGTGAGGTAGTATCTCATTGAGGTTTTGGTTTGTATTTCCCTGATGCCAAGTGATGTTGAGCACTTTTTCATGAGTCTGTTGACCATTTGGATATCTCCTTTGCAGAAATGTCTGTTCATGTCTGCTTCTCCCTCTCCCACTGCCCCTGCTTGTGTTCCCCCCTCTCTGTGTCTCTCTCTGTCAAAAAAAAAAAAAAAAATTAATGTCCCTTCTTATTGTTTAAGCTAAGAGTCTCAAAATCAAATGCCAACATACATCAGAAGGGAGTTGAGGTCCTGGAATGAGGTGGGTCATTTGTGAATTTGGAGTCCAGCATTGTCAAATATGCCAGTGTTTTAAGAAACTCCTAATACCAGGGGCACCTGGGTGGCTCAGTTGGTTAAGCGACTGCCTTCGGCTCAGATCATGATCCTGGAGTCCCAGGATCGAGTCCCGCATCGGGCTCTCCGCTCAGCGGGGAGTCTGCTTCTCCCTCTGACCCTCTTCCCTCTCGTGCTCTCTGTCTCTCATTCTCTCTCTCAAATAAATAAATGAAATCTTTAAAAAAAAAAAGAAACTCCTGATACCAGAATTTTAGTGTAAACACTTACAATTTTATTTTTTTTCCTTTGGGTAAATACCCAGCAGTGGTAGAACACTACAGTTTTAAATTATTGGCAGTAAATTAAAAATATTTTAAAACATTGGGTCAAACAGTCTTGTTTGTGGGTTGTGAAAACTGAGAACCAGCAGCCTGAGATCTCTCTAGGAGAATTCAACAATAATAAAGCTTTCCTGCTCAAACTGGATTTCACACATTGATTTCTTGCTTGGTACACACAATAGATTTTTTTTCTTGGCCTTTAGGAAACACCTCTGCTCTGGAAACCTTTGAGAGCCGAAGTTTCCCCTTACAAATTTGTCTCTGCTCTTTCTTAGTACTTATCAGTGATGACATTTTCTACTAGAGTAGTATCTCAAAAAATCAATAGCCCCACCCACCCACCCCTCAGAGTCAATTGACCATAGTGAAATTTTCAAGTCAGGCAGCCTTGTTATTTCAAGTCTATAAGAGATATAGTTGTGGAAGTTTAGTATGTTTCTAAGAACTTTCTATTTCCCAGGAGATCAGGGAAGAAAAAGTTTTAGAGCATGCCTCAGTTTTCTCTCATTATATATATATATATATATATATATATATATATACACATACACATATATATATATACACACACACATACATACACACACACACATATATATACACATATGCATATATATGTATTTCTGTATATATATGTGTGTGTGTATATATATAATATATATAAATAATATATATATAATGTATATATATAAAGTTTTCCTCCTATATATTAATCCTAATATTAGTGAATGTCAATTACAAATGGTTTGAGACATATAAAATTCATTAGCTTTCCAAAAATGAATTAGAGCTGCTATTAAGTAATGGTTCTTAAAATTAATCATATAATAATGTACATGAAAGTCCTAGTACTCCTTTTGAAAAATCAGTAAAAAATTGAGATGAAAAATTAACTATAAACTGCATATAACTTACTGATGATTCAAAAATGTTCTTCTATATTTTAGTACAGATACATAATATTTTCTGAAGGTTTAGGGATTTATGGGATAAAAAATATAGGGACTATCCACTCTGACTAAAATTAGCCAGAAAGGTACAACTGTACCAATATTTTTATTTGTTTCAATTTGTTTCTTAGTAACTATAAAAATACAGAGCAAAGAAATAACTAAAGAGTAGGATCTAAGGCATATATGTATGAATCAAAATTCTCAAGATAGAAATGTGTATTTGCTCTTCCTGGTTTACTGAGAATTTCAAGCACTTTATTTTAAATCAGTTGCACTATTGGTATTTTAACAATAAACTCCTCTTACTGCCTAATGAAATGAAACTTGTGTTTGTGTATGTATTTTTAAATGATGTTATTGGTTGTATAAACTAAATATATATCATCTGATGTATACGTATATATGATATATAGCTGATAATATACAAATATGTGATATATATCTAATATATACATACATATGATATATATAGATAGATAGATATAGATTGATTGATTGATTGATTCTTGACACCTCTCCCTTTCACTGTCCCTACATGGAAGCTGTATTCCCTATACTTCCTGGTCCTCATGACTGTGTGAGCTCCCCTACTACCCTCCATCTGTGACTTTCTTTAGCTAATAAAACACAAGGCCAGGAGAAGTGGCACTGTACTCTTCCTAGGCTTAAACCTTAAGAGGGTTTGGCCTCCTCCACTTTTGTGTCTTGGGAATCCCTGACAGCTTTTATTAAAAAATCTGCCTCCTCTGCTGGAGAGACCCCATAAAGAAGGAGGGATTGCAAAGAGATACATACATGCTAAAGCACTAAAGTGTATGAAGATACAACTGAGGATGTCCCCCAGGTCTTCTCAGTCATGTCCGAATCCCTGATTCACAGAATTATGAGAAGGAATAAAATGGTTGTAATTTGAAGCCTCATATTTTAGATAGTTTGTTGTACAGCAAAAACCAAAACATCTACTTTCCTCAAAACTAGTAGTTCCAGATTTACTGACACACCATTAAAGATCAGTTTTATCAGCATTGCAAAGCTGTTCTGAGGATTGCCTAGGAAGGCATTGCACAGCAGTTAAGTTAGAAAATACTCCCCTTGTTTCACTGCAGTGTTTGGCCAGTTATTTTTCATTTTGGGCCATTTCTCCTTTCTTGCTCCCTCTTGAGCACTCCACTAAAACTGCCAAATCATCTGTCATCTCTTCATTGTAAACCATTGAACACACTGGAGTGAGTTGCTTATCAGACCTTTGTGTGTGACATGAGGCTCTTTCCTTCATTCCCAGATTCTTAAAATATCTTCTCCCCCAATTTCTTCCAATCTCTGTCTTTGTTCAGTTTTCCTCAGCTTTGTCTGTGGTTCATCTTTTCTAGAGAATGTTGGTTATTTCCCACAGGTCTGTTCTCTGCTTTCTCTTCTCATTCCACACATTGCTCTTCAATAATTTTTGGGCCCACGGCTTCAACCACATGCTGCTCACTTCCCAAGTCCCATCTGCATTCCTGTTCATTCTGCTCAGCTCCAGAACCACATACCCAGTTGCCTATAGGATGAGTTTATTGGACTTAATTTGTGGTCCTGAAACTGACATACTCAATTAGAACACGTCCCCATTTCTCCCCATGCTCCAGGCCGGACCCCAAACCTGTTTCTATTCAACACTGCATGCTTAGAAGTGGAGCATGCAGTCACATTAACCAGAATCAATTGATTCTTGACACCTCTCCCTTTCACTGTCCCTACATGGAACCTGTATTCTGTGACTCTTGTTTTAAATTTGCACCTTAGCAATTGGGCTTACTCTTTTTTAATCCATTTTTTAAAAATTTTATTTATTATGTTATGTTAATCACCATACATTACATCATTAGTTTTTGATGTAGTGTTCCACGATTCATTGTTTGTGTATAACACCCAGTGCTCCATACAGTACGTGCCCTCTTTAATACCCATCACCAGGCTAACCCATCCCCCTACCCTGCTCCCTTCTACAACTCTCAGTTTGTTTCTCAGAGTCCATAGTCTCCTCATGGTTCGTCTCCCCCTCTGATCTCCCCCCTTTCATTTTTCCCTTGCTACTATCTTTTTTTTTTTTAATATATAATGTATTATTTGTTTCAGAGGTACAGGTCTGTGATTCAACAGTCTTACACAATTCACAGCACTCACCCTAGCACATACCCTCCCCAATGTCTATCACCCAGCCACCCCATCCCTACCACCCCCCCAACACTCCAGCAACTCTCTAATTTCCTGAGATTAAGAATTCCTCGTATCAGTTAGATCATATGATACATGTCTTTCTCTGATTGACTTATTTCGCTTAGCATAATACCCTCTAGTTCCATCCAGAGCCAAGATGTCCATCAACAATTGGGCTTACTTTTAACCTAATAATTCCCAATAAGATAGGGTGGCTTGTGGCAGAGAATGCACAACAGTCAATAATTGAGTTATGTTCTTCATGCATAACTGTGTAGACTCTCCAACAAGCTCCAGATAGACAGCCCGAGGGAAGAATAACTGGAAAAGCTAAGGCATTGGGCAGATCCTCTGCTGGAGGTTTTCTTTGTCTCAGTAGTATACAACCATGTCCAGAGGACTCTGAGTGAGTTAGAAGCAGAAAATAAAATGGGAATTTTGTCAACATCTAGTGCACATAACAAGTTCTCAGCAACTGTTCTATGTGATAGTACATTGTAAGAGCAAAGTGGTACCGTTTATGGGAGCTTTTGAATATTAACCAGCAACTAATCCCCTTAAAGATAGATGTGCCTATGGTGATGGATGGGGGAAAGGTTGGAGAAAAACCGTCGTTTTAATCTATATCAAATTACTCTCAAATAACCAATTATAAATCACTTATGTTTTTATTTAATATTTAATTATATTTCACAAATAAATAATTAAGCCTATAATTTCAGTACTTCTTAAATGGCTTTTTAAAACTAGAAACAAAAGGGTGGTGGTTTAAGTATCCTGTCAGGAGCTTGCTGGTTGCCAGGATATTTTCTTTTCTTTTCTTTTCTTTTCTTTTTTTTTTTAAGATTTTATTTTATTTGACAGAGACAGAGAGAGCACAAGCAGGGGGAGTAGCAGGAAGAGGGAGAGGGAGAAGCAGGCTCCCCGCTGAGCAGGGAGCCTGATGCGGGGCTCGATCCCAGGACGTTGGGATCATGACCTGAACCAAAGGCAGACACCCAACCCACTGAGCCACCCAATTGCCCGGCCAGGATATTTTCTAATACTGTCCCATAACGTACTCAATCATAAAGTCCTATCAATTCTGTTATCACGATACTTATAGAATGGATCTAATATGCTCTATCTTTCTGTTCTGGTTTAAGTCCTATTAGGGTCCACCTCAAATTAATTAAGTAATTTCCTAAATAGTTTTTCTGCTTCTAGTCCTGACCATCTGCAGCAAGTCAACATTAGAGATCTTTCTAAAAGGGGATTATATTCATGTAGCCAACCCTTTACTCTCCCCTCCACCATCCCACTCCCAGCAACTCTAGGCCCTCCAGCTCCTTCTGGAATAAAATCCAAATTTCTTTGAATGGTAGATAGGACCTTATCTAATTAGGCCCTCGCCTAAGAAGATGAATCTCGTCAACTGACACCATTCGTATCCCTACCTCACTGCCACCCTCCACACACACACCCCTTCCCCCGTCCTTTCTGGTTATCTTCCCCCTAAACACATTCATATACCTTCGTCTGATCTGCTTAACTTCTGTGTTTCCCTCCAGACTTCCCAGAGGCAGCAGCTCTGTCAGTTTTCTCAGAACCTTGTTTGGAATTCACAGAATACTCTACGCAAACTGCTCTCCATGCACATGGTACCTAATGAATTTCATTATACTCATATGCTTACTTGGCTCTCATGTCTACCTGCACGAAGGCTCTTGGGAATCTACTCTGTCTTACCATTCAGTGCTTAGCGTAATTCCTGTCAGTAATAGACACATAATAAATATCAACTTATTATTCAATGAACAAATGAATCCCCTATCCTCTGAATAACATGTTGTATTTTGTATTCTAAAGCTATCTTTCAGAAAACATAGAACCTAATAACTGCTATTCTGATTAAAATAGTGATAATACTAATAGTAATAATGTTGCTTTATTTCTGGGCCAATGCTGTCAACAGTCTGATAGAATAAAAACCTATTTTTGAAGATATTACACTGAGGCTAAAAGACAGGAAAATCCTTTTGGTGCAAATAGCAGCTACTTACCAAAATATAAATAGATCAATAATACAGAGAAAATAATTCTCTATTGTGCTTAATTCACCCAAGCCTTAGCAATTATTGCTGAGTAAAAGCCATATGGCCAATTAAGTGTTGTACTTCCATAGAAAACAAAATAAAAATTATTTCCAGATGTTCACTAAGAAATATCTCATCTATATTAACTCATACTCTGGTCTCAGAAAAAAATGAGAAGCAATTAAAAATAGCTTTCTATATAATTTCTCAGATGTTCTGAATGCATGAGCATACAGGAGAGAATTGGATACCATTACAGTTTATCGATATTGTAAATAATTGACCATGCAATGTATGTTCTGGAAAATGAAATCTGACTTAAAACTGAAAAATAAAATCAAAGCCCAGAGAGATGAAATAAACAAAAGCACTTTCTAAAATTGTGTCTTTGCTCTAAATCTTTTATGCAATTTTCAATAGGAAAAACATAAAGTGAAGAAATATTCAATGAATATACTGAATGGGTAGTGAAATGTGGGGACTTGGATTGGATGCTGAAAACTAAAAGACAGGTAGAGTCGGCTGTATTAGATGGTTGACAAAATATCAGGGTTCTGAAATCAGTCGTTTGAAAAAAAGAAAATTGGATAATTTATTCTCCTGCTTTTTGCAACATGAACTTCAAGGAAATATATTTGTTGTTCTTTGAGCCCTTTCAAGTTTTGCATTTAAGTTCTATTTTTTACTTTTTTTCTTTCTCCACAATCCTTTTGCATTATAGAACATTTTATCATTTTGACTGAATTAATAAACTCAACTTACTTTCTCCCATAAATTTTATTTTCTTAGTCCACTATTTCCTGAATATTTCCCTTTCTTTAATATTTATACTAAGGTGTATACCATGTTGGCTAACATTTGCTAAAGTAAATACATCTGTGTACAGACATAACTTTTGAATGTGTATTTAAATATTTTTCAGTGCTCAGACTATGTCTACTTTACACAGCAGAATGGATATTATGAGCCATATTAATCCAATCACATATTAAAAAGCAAATAATTAAATAGAAAATGTAGACTGATGCTGGACCACAGTTGGTTTTACCTGTCTTCAGTGGGATAATACAGATACTGGGATTAAGAGTTTAGGAAACATTTTCATCATTTCCACATTGCTGCAACATACAAGATGATGATCTATGGAAATTTTACTAACTATGGATTTTATTATGCTGGTCACAAATTTGGATGCACACCCAATTTTATATAGTCATGTATACCATGAGGACACGGAAGGAAACCAAGAATAGCATTTCAGGCTAATCTATTTAGAAAACTTCCTTAAGTCTATATATACTATGGACTTTATTATGCTGGTCACAAATTTGGATGCACACCCAATTTTATACAATCATGTATACCATGAGGAGACAGAAGGAAACCAAGAATAGCATTTCAGGCTAATCTATTTAGAAAACTTCCTTAAGTCCATATACACTATAGTTCCATATTGGATGTGGCAATTAAGCAGAACACTAGACTAGAGTGATGTTTGTAAACTTCAGTACTATTGACAATTTGCACTAGATAATTCTTTGTAGTGGGGGATTGCCCTCTGCCTGGTGGATTGTTTAGTATCTCTGGCTTCTATCTACTAGATGCCAGATGCCAGTAGCCACACCCATCCCCTGTTGTGATAATCACAAAGATCTCTTGTCATTGCCAAAGTTCCCTGGAAGAAAGAGGGAGAGAATTGCCCCTCACAAGGAGCATCTTGGATTCTTCCATACCTTTGAGGGCTGTGAAGATTTCTTTAAAGTTTTTATAATTTTGCATTTACCCATAATACCCTTCTGCCTGAAACCCAGAAAATTTGGTAACCTTTCCTCTTAGGGACTCAGATTTCATCCACATTCTTGTTTCTTCACTTTCAATTTCTCTTGATATAGAATTCTTTCTACTTTTCTTCCCATTTGAAAGGACCTTCCCTTTTATCTCTCCTGAGTTCGTTCTAGCAAAGATTGGAGTAATATTCTTTGATCAGAGTTGGCCAAGTCTAGCTCTTGATTTTTAAAGGAAGCTTATAGAATTTGGAAACTGCTTTTATCTTTCACAAAGGCTAGCTTTCAAGGCCTTTTCATGCAGAGACTCAAAGAAATCTAATATGACAGTCAGACAACTTTCTTTTATAGCTGTCATTTACCCTCCTTCTGAAGCATGGGAACCCAGCAGGCAATTGGATGACAAACCAATGGGCATTATTATAGGGAAATAAAACTACAACAATTTTTAACATTTACTAAAATTTAGTTTACATTACATAAAATTTAGTTTATGATCTTCAAGAACATTATAACTATTATGTATATAATACATAGTTGGTTTTCAAGTATCTCAAACATTTTATTTCATAGAGAGGAATAAATAATTTTGGTGAGACGTGTGGTGTAATGATTTCTTTCCTTCAATTAAGAGACATTTTTATAGTGATCATCATTAAATGAAATAAATGGTTGCATATGATATAGCATACAATCTTTAATTAAGAAATATTGTTATTTTAAAAATATGTACTGGGTCCTGAGTCATGATGTTTTCTAAATGTTTGATTTTAATGAGTAATTGAATATGTATTTGTTTTCATGAGGTGTATATATTTGGAATATGGTTGTATTTGTCACCATAAGGATGATTCAAATTTCCTTAAAATAGACTATTAGGATGCAGATGTTCTAGTTGACAGGTGCTTCCAATACATTAAAAATAGACGTAACCACAATACTTTTTGAAAATGTAATTCTCTTGCCTCTACGCCTATTATATTAAGCAAATTTCCTTACTTTTCTCAAATATATATGTATATATCTGTCCTATAATCAGTGTGTATCACTTATGACTAAAAATTAGAACACCGCATGTCACTACCCAGAATAAGGAAGATAGAAAGCAATGTCATATTTTTGTGAAAAATGCTACATTAGCTATGGAGTGATGACTTTGCTGGGGCCTCAGGATGAAACTTTGTTTTAAAGTCATGTTTGGGGAATATCTTAAAGGTGACATCAAACTATCATGAAATAGCACTAGTGCTAAAACCATGTTTTATCTTATTTGTAATATCTTCCTCAAACTTCAAGTAACACACCTAAGTCTAGTTTCTGTGATTTACTGATAAAATTTACATTTATTTTTCCTATTTGCAGCATAATTTTCTTAGACTTCAAACATTAGTTTTCTAGACAGGAAAAATGTAAATATTTTAATGCAACTCATTTGAGAGTGGGAATGAAAACAACACTGTTGAGTGCCTACACCAAACCAGGCACTATGCTAGGGACTTTACATATGAAATGTTACTGCCTTTTTATTATTATTTCATTGCACAGCAATTGATGTACTTATGGATTACACAGTGTGTGCTTCCTTCATTTGTTGATTTTCAATTCTGAAGTTATATGGAATTGATATCTTCAGGAAAATTATTGGCTCCTTTGTTATTGGTCATGAGGATGTTCCTAAACTCTCATAACAGAAGTGTAAGGGGCAATGGGATCTATAGAAAACATTGGTTTAGGTAAATCAGCAGAGTTTCATAGAGAATGAGGGCCTGAACCTTGAAAGTTAACTGAGCTTTGAATAGGCAGATGAGGAGGGGCACTTTTCAGAAGTGTAGGTGGAAAACTTAGGGTTCCTCCAGAACTTACTGGTTATGTTAGATGGAGTGCATGGTGTCTGCAAGGGTGTGGCTGGAGGGAAAGGGGCAAGACCACAATATCTGTGCCTCCTCCACACAGAAATGGCCCGTGAATGCCAGCTTAAGAAGATAAGGGGTTTGAGCTTTTTCCTATAGGATTTGGAAGTTGGAAGTTGGATGGAGATTTTTAAACAGAGAAGAACAAAAAGTAAAGCTTAATGAAATCATGGTTTCCTAAGTGGGTAAGAAAGCCTGACAATAAGAAATAGGTTTAGTTATTTTAAAAATAATAGCTGAGGGGTGCCTGAGTGGTGCAATCTGTTGAGCAACAGACTCGTGGTTTCGGCTAAGGTCGAGATCTCAGGCTAGTGAGACTGATTCCCCCCCCCCCCCGGGAGGCCTCCACGTGGCATCTACTTGTGCTTTTCTCTCTCTGATCCTCTGCCTCTCCTGCTTTACATGTTCTCCTTCTATAATAAATAAATAAATAAATAATCTTTAAAAAATAATATCTGAGGTTAAAGTATTTTAAAAAAAAAGTCTTAACTGGAATGGAAATGTAAAGGAAGTAACATATAAAAAAATAAAGTGATATATAAAAACATATAGAAAAAGCATTATATGCTCAGATTCTGATGAATGACAGCATATGAGACTGAGATTATAGCGAAAACAACTTGGTATACATTACAGTGTGGTTCTGAGCCTGGATGAAATTAACAGAAATATGCAACCAAGGGTAGGTTTTGCTTGGAATATGTTATGTATTATTTACACGAGTCTCTGGAGTATTAGATAGATGGATGGAAGGATAGATAGATAGACAGACAGACAAATAGATAGAAAGAGATGTGTTAACTTGTCAAGCAGGAAGAAGAAAGAAAAAAATAGGCTGAGTGTTGACTTTGGTTTATCCCTATTTGAAGAGTGGAAGAGAAAAGGAAAGATGAATTAATGCACACATATACACATGAGGAAACTTTAGAAAATTAATAGAGAAATCAGGACAGCATAACTGTGGACCATGAAGTAAGGCTTTATGAGGTAAGGATTATACAACCTCATAAAATAATTTAGGGAAAACAAAGAGAAATAGAATGAGGGAATAAATCAATTTTGGCAATTTTTTTCTCATTTATTATGTATTTCTTTCAAATGTGTTGCTATGGAGGTGTAATAGGATAAGATGGGAGAAAGATTTTAGAAATGCCCTTTACTAATCCCATGTAAATATCCTAGAACACTCTGCTTTTTAATATCGGGGTTATAGACACTTCATATTTTGTTGTTTACTTTTGGCACCTTCGATGAAACTGAGACAGAAAATATCCCTTTTAAAATACCTTTTAGGGAGGCTGGGTGGCTAAGTCAGTTTAGTGTCTGTCTGCAGTTCAGGTCATGATCTCAGGGTCCTGGGATCCAGCCCCGCGTTGTCTGGCTCCCTGCTCAGCGGGGAGTCTGCTTTTCACATTGCCACTCCTCCCTCCCCCCTCCTCCTGTTTGTGCTCTCTCTCTCTTTCAAAAAATAAATAAAATCTTTAAAAATAAATACCTTTTAAATATACAAGATTAATAGGTAAAGAGTATCTAGGATTGTATGTAAAACTCTTCTATACAGGGGCACCTGGGTGGCCTAGTTCGGTTAGGTGTACAACAACTTTTGGTTTCAGCTCAGGACTGATCTAAGGGTCATGAGATTGAGCCCCACATGGGGCTCGGTGCTCAGCACAGAGTCCACTTGAAATTCTCTCTCTCCAAAGAGTGGGAGATTGACTTCTTCTTTGCAGATTCGGATGCCTTTGATTTCTTTTTGTTGTCTGATTGCTGTGGCTAGGACTTCTAGTACTATGTTGAATAGCAGTGGTGAGAGTGGACATTCATGCCGTGTTCCTGACCTTAGGGGAAAAGATCTCACTTTTTCCCAATTGAGAATGATATTCGCTGTGGATTTTTCATAGATGGCTTTTATGATATTGAGGTATGTACCCTCTTATCCCTATACTCTGAAGAGTTTTGATCAAGAAAGGATACTGTACTTTGTCAAATGCTATTTCTGCATCTGTTGAGAGGATCATATGGTTCTTGTTCTTTCTTTTATGAATGTATTGTATCACATTGATTGATTTGCGGATGTTGAACCAACCTTGCAGCCCAGGAATAAATCCCACTTGGTCGTGGTGAATAATCCTTTTAATGTATGGCTGGATCCTACTGGCTAGTATTTTGGTGAGAATTTTTGCATCCATGTTCATCAGGGATATTGGTCTGTAATTCTCCATTTTGATGGGGTCTTTGTCTGGTTTGGGGATCAAGGTAATGCTGGCCTCATAAAACGAGTTTGGAAGTTTTCCTTCCATTTCTATTTTTTGGAACAGTTTCAGAAGAATAGGTATTAATTCTCCTTTAAATGTTTGGTAGAATTCCCCTAGAAAGCCATCGGACCCTGGGCTTTTGTTTTTTGGAGATTTTTGATGACTGCTTCAATTTCCTTAGTGGTTATAGGTCTGTTCAGGTTTTCTATTTTTTCTGGCTCAGTTTTGGTAGTTTATATGTATCTAAGAATGCATCCATTTCTTCCAGGTTATATAATTTGCTGGCATATAGTTGCTCATAATATATTCTTATAATTGTTTGTATTTCTTTGGTGTAGGTTGTGATCTCTCCTCTTTCTTTCATGATTTTATTTATTTGGGTCATTTCTCTTTTCTTTTTGGTAAGTCTGGCCAGGGGTTTATCAATCTTGTTAATTCTTTCAAAGAACCACCTCCTAGTTTTGTTGATCTGTTCTACTGTCCTTTTGGTTTCTATTTCATTGATTTCTGCTCTTTCTTTATTATTTCTCTTCTCCTGCTGGGTTTAGGCTTTATTTGCTGTTCTTTCTCCAGCTCCTTTAGGTGTAGGGTTAGGTTGTGTATTTGAGATCTTTCTTGTTTCTTGAGAAAGGCTTGTATTGCTATATGCTTTTCTCTTAGGACTGCCTTTGCTGCATCTCAAAGATTTTGAACAGTTGTGTTTTCATTTTCATTTGTTTATATGAATTTTTTCAATTCTTCTTTAATTTCTTGGTTGACCCATTCATTCTTTAGTAGCCTCCATGTATTTGAGTTCTCTCCAACTTTCCTCTTGTGATTGAGTTCTAGTTTCAAAGCACTGTGGTCTGAAAATATGCAGGGAATCATCCCAATCTTTTGGTACCGGTTGAGACCTGATTTGTGACCCAGGATGTGATCTATTCTGGAGAATGTTCTATGGGCACTAGAGAAGAATGTGTATTCCATTGCTTTGGGATGGAATGTTCTGAATATGTCTGTGAAGTCCATTTGGTCCAGTGTGTCAGTTAAAGTCTTTATTTCCTTGTTGATCTTTTGCTTAGATAATCTGTTAATTTCAGTGAGGGTGATGTTTAAGTCCCCTACTATTACTGTATTGTTGTCGATGTGTTTCTTTGCTTTTGTTATTAATTGACTTATATAATTGGCTGCTCCCATGTTAGGGGCATAGATATTTACAATTGTTAGATCTTCCTGTTGGATACACCCTTTAAGTAGGATATACTGACCTTTCTCATATTTTATTATAGTCTTTGGTTTAAAATCTAATTTGTTTGATATAAGCTCTTTTGATGTCCATTAGCATGGTAAATGGTTTTCCACCCACTCACTTTAAGTCTGGAGGTTTCTTAGGGTCTAAAATGAGTCTCTTGCAGACAGCATATCGATGGGTCTTGTTTTTTAATCCAATCTGATAGCCTGTGTCTTTTGATTGGGGCATTTAACACATTTACATTCAGGGTAACTATTGAAAGATATGAATTTAGTGCCATTGTATTGCCCATAAGGTGACTGTTACTGTATATTGTCTGTGTTCCTTTCTGGTCTATGTTGCTTTTAGGCTCTCTCTTTGCTTAGAGGACCCCTTTCAAGATTTCTTGTAGGGCTGGTTTCGTGTTTGCAAATTCCTTTAGTTTTTGTTTGTCCTGGAAGCTTTTTATCTCTCCTTCTATTTTCAATGAAGCTTAGCTGGATATAGTATTCTTGGCTGCATATTTTTCTCATTTAGTGCTCTGAAGATATCATGCCAGTCCTTTCTGGCCTGCCAGGTCTGTTGCCAATCTAATGTTTCTACCATTGTAGGTTACAGATCTCTTCTCCTGAGCTGCTTTCAGGATTTTTTTCTTTGTCTCTGAGACTCCTAAGTATTACTCTTAGATGTCAGGGTGTTGACCTATTTTATTGATTTTGAAGGGGGTTCTCTGTGCCTCCTGGATATTGATGCCTGTTTCCTTCCCCACATTAGGGAAGTTCTCCACTATAATTTCCTCCAATATACCTTCTGTCCCTCTCTCTCGTTCTTCTTTTTCTGGGATCCCAATTATTCTAATATTGTTTCATCTTACGGTATCACTTACCTCTCAAATTCTGCCCTCATGATCCAACAGTTGTTTATCTCTCTTTTTCTCAGCTTCCTTATTTTCCATAATTTGGTCTTCTATATCACTAATTCTCTCTTCTTTCTCATTTATCCCAGCAGTTAGAGCCTCCATTTTTTTTGCACCTCATTAATAGCCTTTTTGATTTCAACTTGGTTAGATTTTAGTTCTCTTACTTCTCCAGAAAGGGTTTCTCTAATATTTTCCAAGCTTTTTTCAAGCCCAGCTAGTATCTTTAAATCATCATTCTGAACTCTAGTTCCGACATCTTACTAATGTGGTATGATACTTTATGTTGGAAACCCAAAAGATTCCACCCTAAAACTGCTAGAACTCATACAGGAATTCAGTAAAGTGACAGGATATAAAATCAGCGCACAGAAATCAGTGGCATTCCTATACACCAACAACAAGACAGAAGAAAGAGAAATTAAGAAGCCAATCCCATTTACAATCGCACCCAAAACCATAAGATACCTAGGAATAAATCTAACCAAAGAGACAAAGAATCTGTCTCAGAAAACTATAAAATACTCATGAAAGAAATTGAGGAAGACACAAAAAAATGGAAAAACATCCCATGCTCTTGGATTGGAAGAACAAATATTGTGATGATGTCAATGCTACCTAGAGAAATCTACGCATTTAATGCAATCCCTATCAAAATACCACCAACTTTTTCAAAGAAATGGAAAAAATAATCCTAAAATTTGTATGGAACCAGAAAAGACCCCAAATAGCCAGAAGAATGTTGAAAAAGAAAAGGAAAGCTGGTGGCATCACAATTCCGGATTTCAAGCTCTATTACAAAGCTGTTATCATCAAGACAGTATGGAACTGGCACAAAAACAGACACATAGATCAATGGAACAGAATAGAGAGCCCAGAAAGGGACCCTCAACTCTATGGTCAACTCATCTTCGACAAAGCAGGAAAGAATGTCCAATGGAAAAAGACAGTCTCTTCAATAAATGGTGTTGGGGAAATTGGACAGCCACATGCAGAAAAATGAAACTGGACCATTTCCTTACACCACACACAAAAATAGACTCAAAATGGTTGAAAGACCAAATGTGAGACAGGAGTCCATCAAAATCCTATAGGAGAACACAGGCAGCAACCTCTTCGACCTCAGCCACAGCAACTTCTTCCTAGAAACATCGCCAAAGGTAAGGGAAGCAAGAGCAAAAATGAACTATTGAGACTTCATCAAGATAAAAAGCTTTTGCACAGCAAAAGAAACAGTCAACAAAAGCAAAACACAACCGACAGAATGGGAGAAGATATTTGTAAATGACATATCAGATAAAGGGCTAGTATCCAAAATCTGTAAAGAACTTATCAAACTCAACACCCACAGAACAAATGATCCAGTCAAGAGATGGGCAGAAGACATGAACAGACATTTTTCCAAAGAAGACATCCAACTGTCCAACAGACACATGAAAAAGTGGTCAACATCGTTTGGCATCAGGGAAATCCAAATCAAAACCTCAATGAGAGGGTTGCCTGGGTGGTTCAGTCATTAAGTGTCTGCCTTTGGCTCACGTCATGATCCCAGGGTCCTGGGATTGAGCCCCGCATCAGGCTCCCTGCTCAGCGGGGAGCCTGCTTCTCCCTCTCCCACTCCACCTGCTTGTGTTCCCTCTCTCACTGTCTCTCTCTGTCAAATAAATAAATAAAATCCTAAAAAAAAAACCCTCAATGGGATACCACCTCACACCAGTCAGAATGGCTAAAATTAACAAGTCAGGGAACAACAGATGTTGGGGATGCAGAGAAAGGGGAACCTTCCTACACTGTTGGTGGGAATGCAAGCTGGTGCAGCCACTCTGGAAAACAGTATAGAGGTTCCTCAAAAAGTTGAAAATAGAGCTACTATATGATCCAGCAACTGCACTCCTGGGTATTTACACAAAGATAGAAATGTAGGGATTCGAAGGGGTATGTGCACCCTGATGTTTATAGCAGCAATGTCCACAATAGCCAAACTATAGAAAGAGCCAAGATGTCCATCGACAGATGAATGGATAAAGAAGATGTGGTGTATATATCTAATGGAATATTACGCAGCCATCAAAAGGAATAACATCTTGCCATTTGCAATGACAGGATGGAACTGGAGGGTATTATGCTGAGCGAAATAAGTCAATCAGAGAAAGACATTTATCATATGATCTCACTGATATGAGGAACTTTTAATCTCAGGAAGCTAACTGAGGTTTTCTGGAGTGGTGGGGTGTGGGAGTGATGGGGTGGCTGGGTGATAGACATTGGAGACTGTATGTGCTATGGTGAGTGCTGTGAATTGTGTAAGACTGTTGAATCACAGACCTGTACCTCTGGAACAAATGATACATTATATGTTAAAAAAAGAAAAAAAGATAGTAGGAAGGGAAAAATGAAGGGGGGGCATCGGAGATCGAGACGAACCATGAAAGACTATGGACTCTGAGAAACAAACTGAGGGTTCTAGAGGGGAGGGGTTGGGGGATGGGCTAGCCTGGTGATGGGTATTAAAGAGGGCACATGCCGAATGGAGTACTGGGTGTTGTGCACGAACAATGAATCATGGAACACTATATCAGAAAATGATGATGTAATATATGCTGATTAACATAACATAATAACATTTAAAAAATGCAAAAAAAAAAATTCTCTGTCTCCGTCTCCTTCTGCCCCTCCCCTTGCTAGCACTCACGTGCGCACGTGCTCTCATTTTCTCTCTAAAGTAAATAAATAAATATTTTCAAAAATCCCAAACTCTTCTTTACAAGTAGATCAGAAACACCAACCATTCAGATTTTTTTTTCTCTCCGTGGCTATATATATGACTGTATATCAAAAGACACATTTGTCTAATGGTCCCAGAAATTTTCTTTTTAATCTTTTTGAAATTCTTAAGTAAATTTTTTATTAATTATGCATTGAATTAGTATAGTAATTGGATCTAAAATATTTATTTCCTTGACTACTATTTAACTTATAAAATACTAGAGATGAATGGTATTGTTAGTTATTTTATCTTTTGCTTGTCTGGTTTAAAACTAAATATACTTGGTTTTACTTATCTTTAAAGCAGCAGTTATTGCTGATGTTTTATTTTTCCCTATTTATTTTATAATCTATCTACCATACATAAATTAATAATTGACAAGTAGCTTGTTTCAATTTGTATCATAATTTATAAGTGTAGATTATATTCCATTGATCTGTATTTATAAATACTTCTCTCTGATCTCATCATATATGTATCTGCTCTTCATGGAAGTACTGAGAAAGGGACAAACATAATTTTAATTTTCTCTTTATTTTTCTGCTGGTCCTTCATATTGTAGATAACTAAATCTTCATCAAGTTACTTTGCACATAGTGTACATCTTGTCTCTACATCCTTTATTGTATTTTTTTTATTTAAAATGTATCATCTCTATACTTAAATTGTTTCATTAAATATTGAACTGCCTGTCCTGAGCGTTGAGGACTAATCTAATCTTCCACCGTGGAAATGCCTTTGAAGACTGAATTTTAAGTACATGAGTTGAGGGTAAACCTGAAAAAACATTTTTTTTTCTAATTTGTACAAAGGTGTCATATATGGAGCTGCTGCCACTCAGAGTAAAGAATGTAGATGATGAACCCATAAACCAATAAAATGATTATTTTAGGGGATAATAAGTGCTATAAAGAAAATAAAATTCGATAATACAGTCATGGGGAGCAATTATGGGGCAATGCGATATAAGTTGTAAAGAATGGACATTCAAACCAAACTCAAAAGGCTGCCTGTTGTGTTATTCCACACATGTGACACTCTAGAAAAGGATGAAGTTATAGGGATAGAAAATAGATCATTGGTTTCCTGGGGTGTGAGGTGGGAGCAGTGGTGTACTACAAATGGCTACAGTAAATTTCATCACAGTAAATTGTGGGTGAAGGAACTGCTTTCTGTCTTGACTATGGTGATGGGTCCATGGCTTGTACGTTTGTCAATACTCACAGAACTATACACTAAGAAGGAATAATTTTTACTCTAAATAAACTATGGCTAAATACAAAAATAAAAGGGAAAATAGGATGCTCTGGGAATATGACATATGAGGTGAGATCTGAATGACAAATGCCAGGCAGGACTGAGGTATTGATATACTTGGCTTGTTTGAGGAACCAGAAGGCAAGGTTGGCTTGAGCCTCCTAAGGAAGGCAAGAGTAGGAAGTAGTGGGTTCAAGCAGCACCAGGAACTTGGGGTCAAGTCATGGCTTTCTCGCAGAGGCTTGTACATAATTTATGCTAATGTAGAAGGTCATTCTAGGTGAGAGACATCCCTGAACCTAGAGGAGGAAACAAATGGTGGAAGTTAGATCAAAAGAGCAGAGAAAACCATTAGTTGAATATAAGCCCTCCTTTAATGTCTCTCCTCTCCATCGTGGATATTTTCATTCTATTGTATTCATTCAGAAGAAGATATCATATCAGATCTACTCAATAATAATGCTAATAATCTCTGTTTACATGATGAGTACAATCATTCTTAATACATAAAAAAAGTGTATAGAAATATTGATATATTTGTCTAAACTTGGCAGTGAAATCTCTATATGTCAATTGCATATTTTCTCCGTAATTCCTTCACATGTTATATGCTATATTCAAAGAAAATACTCAATAAGGAAAAAAGAAGTGGTGACTACATTTAGCCTTTTCAGGTTTCCTTTTGGAACCACACTGATTTTGCTTGCATTGGTGTTGTATAAATTTTGTCCCATTTGTGTACTAGCTACAGACACATATCAATGCATAAAATGAACAGAAGCCCTCCCACCATGTCCTGAAAATTGTAGTAAATCTACTACCAATATGCCATTTGAGTGACCACATGCAGTTTTTTGATTATTGTACATAACTGCTTTTGGAGCCTGATCAGGCAAGTTTCTTTATAGAAAGGAGAAGTTGAGAACATAATGATGAATATTCTAGACAGCAGACAATCTAGACGCATGTGAAAATTGAAGACAGGCAGCCAGGAATAGTGGTGTTTAGTCAGAATTTTAAAATTGGTGAAAACAGAGCTCACATTTCAGACCTGCCATTTATTAGCTGTGTGACTATGAAAATGTTACCTAATCTCCTGATTCTAACTCTTCGTTTGTAAAGTGGAAATGATAACAGTACTTATAGGGTTTCCTTTTGAAAGCAAAATCATATGCAGCATTTCACACATTGCCTGGAATATGTTCAACGTTAGTTCTTTTTGTTTCTTAGAAACAGCACAGGGAGTTAACTCATTAAGTTATGTCTGACATTTTGCACTCTGGCAAATGAGTGGGAAAAAATGCATAAGCCATGTAAAAATACATATTTCTTATGTGTATTACTAAAGTGAAGATCATAGGAATGTATGTTTGATAATGTAAGAAAAAATGTTTCCAATCATTTTTTGAGACAGCATACGGATGTAAAAGGGACTTTGAAGCCATACAGATCAGGGCTCTGATTCCGGCTTTGACACTTTTAGCTGTGTCATGTCGGGCAAGTTGCTTAATCTCGGAAAGCTGTTTCCTCTCTGTGTAATAGAAATAATATTACTTCCCAAACAGAATGGTGCAAGAATGAAAAGAAAGGATGCTTAGCAGAGTATCGGGTACATCATCAGGGATCAGCAGAATGTGTTGCTGATACTTTCATTACAGTGAATATACCATCCATTCAGCATGGTTAATGAGTATTTTTTTATGAACAGGGAACTGATGAAGTTTGTATATAAAATACTAAGAAGTACAAGGCATTGTCACCCGCATTATAGAATTTACTATGTTAGTAATGGACTGACTTCCACAGAGGAAGACGCTGAATCTTATTCCTCTCTGTTCCATTGCCTGTCACAGGCCCTGAAATATAGTATGTGCTTAAAAACATTTTAAAATAAGTAACCTTGATGATAAGTACACATAGCGTCTTTCTAGTGAAAATAGAATTTGGGGAAACAAAAATGTAATGGCATTAGCTCTGAGGAAGAGAAAAATCTCACTCTTTGGTGGCTGTTTTTCCTACTCTAAATAATACTCTTTTGGCTGCTTTTATGTATTTTCCACTGTGTTGGTGATTTTGCCGTCATTATATTTGCATTGGTCATTGTAAATACTTCCCACCCCACTCCTGAATATTTCCTCTCATTTGATGAGGATATCTCTCCATCTTAAAGTACCAAGCCTATTTATTTAGTATATCAGTTTTCAAAGTATAATGGCTGTACCAACAGCATTCACATCACCTGGAAGTTGTTAGACATGCACGTTCTTGGGCCCTATTGAAAGGCCCTCTTTCAGACCTACTGAAAGAGGAACTCTGGAGAGGGGGCCCAGAATCTGCACCCTCCAGTTGGTTCTGATGCACACAAACATTTGAGAATGTCTGATTTAGTAGCTTCCCCAAACTGTGTCTCTTAAGTTTTATTTTTCCTTCTGCTGAAATTCTTGGAATAAATTATAGAGTCTCAGCTGAGTGAATTCTTGTAACTGACAAGGATATCCCTACTATGTTCTGTCCCAATGGTTGGGTTCAGAAAGTCTGAATTAAGTGCACGCCCCATCAGCTCTCTCGTCTCTAGATCTATTCTTGACCTTTCCAGGTCATCAGCTCCAAAACTTAAATGTTTTAAATTCCTTAACAGAGTTAACCCTAGTGTTTGAAGTACAATTCTGCACCACAAAATAGCGTTCCCACTTCTGACTGGAAGCTTGGAAAGTTCTAATGCAGTTGGGCTCTGTTTTGGGGCTCTGTGGTAGGTTTATAATGTTTTTAACAATCAGTGCAAGATACTCAGAGGTCAGAGTTTACTTGCATTTGAGGGTCATCAAAGAAGAAGATGTCATTCACACTTCCCTTTAAGAACTTTGAGAGCCAGTAGCTATCATTGAGGATGAAAATGTAAGGCAACAGAGAAATTTTGAAGTAAATATGTCACTCTCTATTCATGAAATAGGAAATCAGTTTTTCTTACCTAAATCTTGGACCTATAAGTTATTTGAAAACAAGTTTTGCCAATCTACACATAGTTCGCACTTAAAGATCTCAAGAGGGTTTTTGTTTGTTGGTTTGTTTGTGTGTGTGTGTCTGTCTAAGCTGTCTTAAAGCTCATCACTGTGAATTATTTTATATATCTTTTGATATATAAGTGTTTCAACCCAGAACACTGAAGGAAAATCTCAGCTTGTCAATAATTTTGACCGTAGTCAGGAGTAGAATGTAATTCAAAAACAATAGCTTTTTTTTTAAATGTATGTTTTCTGGCTCATATGCCATGTTCTACTTATTCCTTAGATCTTCACATCATCATAGGAATTGCTATGGATCAGTCTTACACACCACTTTGTGGATAGTTGTAAGTTCTAGTATAAGAACATAGTATTTACCTAGTTTAAATGTGTGTTTTACACAGAGAATTGTATTAATAGGAGCACCTACTGACTTATCTTAAATTTTTTTCTGCAAATACTGAGTATATCTACAGTTGAAATGAACAGAACAATTACTCACTTGCAATTTTCCCTTCACATATGTAATGCAACCTTTATTTCTGGCTTACAGGGAGGGTAAGTACCAAAGTGAGTTCTGTATGGAAGATTGAAAGTGATGAGAATGTTCTGTCAAAAGGCCTGCCAGAATGACAAACCTTTTACTGCAGGGTGCGAGTGCTGCATTGTGTGGGATTCTCAGCTGAAGACAACAGAAACAATTTTAGGTAACGTAGGGGGAAAGTACTTCATCGAGGTATATACCTAGCAAACTGATAGGACTGCAGAAATAGGCTTTAAGGCGGTCTGCAAATATAATCTCCCCAAACCACATGGTAGATCTGGATCATTAAGAGACCTGCCACTTCTTCGGTGGTCAGTTGCTGCATCCAGACCCAAGCTACCTCCGCCGCAACCCAGAGCAGCACGTGGATGGTAGACCCTCCTCCCATCATGCAGTTCGGCCCCGATCCATGACTTGGGCACATGCATCTGATTAGCAAGTTGTAAACCACAAATGTAAAGACTTGTGGAAAACGTAGCTTTATCTTTCCAACATCGCAGCATCGGGAAGAGATGTAGACACATTTGAGATGACTGTTGAGGGAGCCAGTACACATATCGGGCACAAGCATGTTCTCTAAAGAACCAGAAAATTCTCTGCTAATCAATCAGAAGGTTAGCGTTTAGTTTTCTGACAGTATTTTTCATTTTCCTCTCCACATTCACTTCTACGCTTTTCTACTCAGCATTAACAGGTTCCTTTGCTCTTTGGCCTTCAGTTGGTTTCTGCCTATGGGAACATTAGGAAGAGGGAACAAGCTATTTTGGGGTATTTTTTCCCTTGTCCCCTCCCTGCAGGGATGCTACAACGATGGTTGAGTCTCTTGATTAACAGTGACTTTTGATCACTTCCCTCAGGTGGCCTGGTCCACACAGCCTTTTCTCTCCAGGTTCTGCGAGGCTAAGGAATGGCAGTAAAAGAATCCCTGGGGTATGCATTTCTCCACATGGTGTCTTTATACCCTGTCCATCCCTTTATAAAATAGTCCCCTTCTTAAATGCTCCTCAATTAGTTTAAATCCAGTGTGCTATTTCCTAGCAGATTTCAGATTCACTGTAAGATAACAACAACAACAATAACAAAAAAACCTTCATCAATCTCTTTGGTTAAGGCATATTAATAATTATTAACTATTTAGATAAGAAAGATGTTTAAATTAAAGCATAGGCCTCCAGATAAGAGATTGTGCAAATATGGCTTAGGTATAAATATAGATTCTTTAAAGAAATAATAATTTCAATGCCTAGTCCTAAATTATATCCATTTGGAAATCATCAAAATTGTGCAGTTTTAAACTTAATATGTTAGGAAAGTGGAAAATCTATGAGTCCCAAGTGTTTGCATTACTTACCTTCTTGGTAACTGTTTATAACAGAAACAATAGTTATTTATTTAAAAGTTATTTTACAAAATATATTACAAAAATTTTATTATTTCTAAAAATTATACCCTGTAATAAACTGGAAAGTTTAAAAAAAGTCAATCGAGTCTGTGTTTCTAAGAGACATAGAATATATTTGACAAGTTAATTTAAGTTAAGGAGTCAAATTTTAATAATTATTCAACCAGTCTACTCTCTTCTTTGTGGCGGGAAAAAGTATTAGTTAAGCCAATTATAAAGACATTAATGATAAAAATAATTGCTTGATTGACTCTTTTGTTGTATTTCAACTAAGTTTTGCATACCAGGTAGAAGGGAAAGTAAAGTTTCAATTTCAATTCCTCATTTTTTTAATGGCACAAAATAAGCATAAATGTAAACTCTTAAAAACACATATCAATTATCAAAGAAGCTTAAAAATATCCATCATTTATGCAATATACCCTTACAATTAATAATATTCTTAAGCATTACATATTTTTCATAAGTTAATTACTACATTATACCTGAAAATACATTTTTATATCTTCTAAGACATTAGCAGCTATGATAATCAGAAGTCACTATTGAAGAGTTTCAGAGCAAGACTTAAAACACCTTTAAGACATCTTCTAGAAAGACATTCTTTCTTCATCTGGAGATTTTTATTATTTCTTGCCAATATTATAGGTTGAGGAGTGGTAGCAGATTTCGTTGGCCTTCACTGAGTAGTCAGGTACTGAGACCTTCCAAGCCAGATATATTTAAATATGTAGTTAACCCTTGAATAATGCAGGGGTTAGGGGTACTACTGACCCCCCTGCATAGTTGAAAATCCATGTATAACTTTTGACTCCCCCAAAACTTAATTACTAATATCCTACTGTTGACCAGAAGCCTTACCAGTAACATAAACAGTTGATTAACACATATTTTGTATATTATATGTACCATACACTTTATTCTTACAATAAATCTAGAGAAAAGAAAATGCTATTAAGAAAATCATAACGAAGAAAAAAATAATTTATAGTGCTGTACTGTATTTATCAAAAATAATCTGTGTATAAGTGGATCTGCTTAGTTCAACCCATGTTGTTCAAGGGTCAACTGTATATTGTCAAACCGAAGCATACAAATGAATTTTCTTTTATAAATGCTTGCACATTTACTCCAGACAAGCCATAATATTCTAGCAGTAATATCCAGCTAACCTTTGGGTCAGACTCAGGCTACGGAATCCTCCAATAAGCTTCTGAACACAGGACCAATTAAAATCTTAAGGCTAGGGTGATAGTCCAAAGGTCATTTTCTTATGTATTATAGGTCATTTTCTATAGACTCCTTCACCCTACTCTTGTGGGGGCAGGAAGCCTTCTATGACACGTCTATCCAGTCCAAACCAGAAAGATGAGCCGCTTCAGCAAATCTTGTGCTTATTTACCAAGCCTGTGACTCTGACTGAAGATAATACTGGGTAAAGTGCTTATAGTAGCTGGCTCTGGTTGTCAGCCCTTGGATTAAAATTCTTTAGTTGCTAACTCACCCATTTTTTAGAATACTTAATTATTAAATAACTAATCATGGATTCTTGTATTTCTGATTAGGCCATTTCAAATTGTGTATTAAAACTAATCTGAGGGTGTGTGTGTGTGTGTGTGTGTGTGTGTGTGTGTGTGCATGTATGTGTGTATATTTATGGATAATATAACAAAAATTTTAACTCTTTTTAAACTGATTTTGTTCCCCTCGTTAATAGTATTCTTCCCTCATCTATTCTTAGCCACCCGTATATAGAGCAAATGTAACCACAAAATTACACCCATTTGCCTCGTGTAGAAAAATTTCCTCTCTGCAATTAAGTTATAATTCCAGGGATGGCTGGGTGGTTCAGTTGGTTAAGCAATTGCCTTTGGCTCAGGTCATGATCCCAGGGTCCTAGGATCAAGTCCCACATCTGGCTCCTTGCTCCGTAGGGAGCTTGCTTCTCCCTCTGCCTACCACTCCCCCTGCTTGTGTGCACGCTCTCCCTCTCTGACAAATAAATAAATAAAATCTTTTAAAGAATAATAAAAATTAAATTAAAATTTAAATTAAAAATTAATTAAATTAAATTATTAAATTAAAAAATAAAAATAAGTTATAATTCCAATTGAAGTTCATCTCTGAAATTGAACTTTTGTGCCTCTTTCTCATCAGATCATGAATTTCATAGGCAGGAAACTAATGTGTACTTAGCACTATGCCTGACACCTTATAGACCCCCCAATAAATATTTGTGAGTGAATAAATGAGTTATTCAGAGGTCTTTGTACAATTTTAGTGTTCTCTCTACAGTCAGGTTTGTACTCTATATTTTTGTAGCTTCAAATTTTATCTAACCAAAATAATTTTTAAATAATAAAATCATTTAAATTGCTTTGGTTATGGTAGGAATGATATAATAGCTATATAAATATTGTAGAGTTGTAAGGAATTTTTCTGTAAGAAAATAAAAAGAAAGTTTCTTCGTATAAAATCACAAAAACATACAAGCCATTTATATTATCAGAAGATAAATATATTATAAAAAGAAATGTAGTATATTTTTCAGATTCTATTTCTTAATAGATACAGATATAAAAATAAGAAATAACTTTGGTTTAGCCTTGAAAATTATTTGTGAACCACATGTTTCCACTAATACTAAAAGAGAAATCCTTGAGAGAAACTTTAGCAAAGAAACTGTTGACATAAGAGCTTCGGATTTGTCCTTACTCTTTGGTTATTTTGATAAAGAAGCAATCTTGGTAAACCATTTACTGTATGATTTCAATAGAGTCTTATTCTTTTTATGCCATCAAAACTTTAATTTTCTAAATCTATTTACTGGGAAGGGCAAAGGGCTCTTTTGCAAACTTGGACCTAAGTTTTAATAGTTCCATGGACTGGATGGCTTATAACCTTGAGACCAGGAAAGGGTTTATAGAAAACTGTTTTTATTCACTTAATGTTGAAACTAAATTTTCAGAGGTTTAACATATTGTGACAATTAATCTTTGACCATGACCCCAGTGCTCTGGCTATGATTTAGTAAATCTGCTGAAAAGATTCTGTATTTTCTCCAGAATTAAGAACATGTATAATGTATAAATATCTAACAGATAAACTTTAAAACATAGTGTAAAATCTTATTTATATAAATTATACTACACATTGTAAATTAGCATGCATTGTCTTTTATTTTTTCATCAAAATAATGCATATGTATGATTTAAAAAAAGTTTTAAAAGATTTACAACTAAACACACTATTGTCCCTACTCATTCCTACCCCTGATTTTCACTCTCTAGAGGCAATCTCCTGCAATTCTGCTATTTTTGTAATAAATGCATCCATATTTATAAACAACAGACTATTTGCATTTTCTTGAATTTTTTAGTTTAAAATATTTTGTTCTGGCTTTTATTTATACCACCTCTCTGCAAAATTTGTAAATATAATTATATCAAACTTTTATGATATATGAATTTGACAATATTTTTTACATCTGAGCCCCATGGAGTAGGAAATAATACTTTTATGAAAACCCTCTTGTTTTTCTTGGAATTAATATTTATCTCATGTTTTAATTGCTTAGTTTACTATTAGTTCCTATTTTTAATTTATTCCTAAACCTTCCACCAAAGTTTTAGGTGTTTTTCCAGTATGATCAACCTTATAAAATGAGTCATTAGTGTGTATGCATATATATATATATTTTTTTTCTTTTTTCCCCCTCACGCCTTTTCTTTGAAGAACAAAGATCATTGCTTTCTCTTTCTCACCCAGCCCTACTGTCAGCCCCTGCAAGGGGGAGTTGGCTTCTCCGCCCAAGCCCCTCCACCCAGGAAATCCTCTCTTGATGTCCACATCGCCTCCAGGCAGAGGCCTGGTCGGGGTTGAGCGTGGGGTTTCCCAAGAACGCAAGGGTGCACCTATATCCTGCCGGGTTGTGGGGGAGTAAGTGCAGGTCCAGATAGAGGGCAGGAGGACAGCCGGGAGGCACTGAACCCCAAAGCGCCTCAGAGAAGGCGGAAGGACTCAGACCGCAAGCGCAGGTGCCACGCAGCTATTTCCCTCATCTCGCGAGATCTCGGAGAGCTCTGCGGGAACCACAACTGCAAGGAACTCTGGGGTGAGAAACACTTGGGCGCTCTGAGCGCGGGAGGCCCTGTTCCAGAGTCTTCTGTGAGGAGTTGTGCTCCTGATACCTAGGAGGCAAGTCCCGCGCCTCATGGTCGCCTCGCTCCCCACACTCAGAGTCACAGTGCGGCGGCACCTCGTCCAGAGGCCCGGCCAGGTATTTTATATACGTATATATAATTTTATACGTGTAATTTTTTTCCCTGAACGATCCTTCCGGTAGCCCTCCATCCTCCTGCACCTGTCTGGACTCTTCACCTCCTTGGTTGACGGTCCCTAGATTTCTCTTTGCCTTGGTCCAGAGTATTCACTTCTGTGGAGTTCTCTGAGCCGGTGCTGGACTTCATGTTTCCCACATATTATGGCATCCATCCTTGTAATTATTTTTGGTCCTCTAGGTCCAATATAGTGGCTCATTCACTCATTCAGGAAGTATTTATTGGGCTTACCATGTACCAGGCCAGGTGTTAGAGATTGGTGGTCTCACAAGTATGAAAATTCTGACAAATTATTGGAGATGAATTCATGAATTTATCATTGTCCTATCTAAGGTTGGGTACAGAAAGGGCATCAGTGCAGACTAGGCTTTACTGTAGGATAAAGGGAAACTAGACATTAACAAAAATATAATTTTGAAATGTATCCAGGGGGTCAAGTATTTAGCATTAACAGTACAGAAAACAAAAAAAAAAAACTTAACAAATGCTAGATATTGACGAAAGAAGAAACAGATCATCAATTATAAACCCACCCCCAAATGAGTAAGAATACTGCCCCCCCCAACACCCCCCCCCATATAGAAGAGCATCAGTAGGCGTAAGCAAGAATTAGACTACAATTTTGCTCCTCACTTTACAGGATAGCTTAGAAATTCACAATAGGAGTTCCTTTTGAATTCTTCTGTGTGGTTCATTTTCCACTTGGGGAATCCATTCCTTATCCATTTGTTCACAACTATAAGTAGCAAATAAAGAATGCAGTATAGCAAATGTGTCTATAGCAAATCAAAACTGCCACTCATGCATTTGTGAGCAACGCATAAATAACAAAGAAGATGTGAAAAAGTTTGCTTTTTTTCCTCTTCTTTAAATATCTCTTCCAGTGAAAGAAATAATTTGAAATGATTGTCTAATCAGCATCACTGTAATAACTGTGGGAATGTCATTTACCTCCCAGAAGTTCAGTGTCCCCATGAGAAAGAGAATCTTTTTTGGATTCCTTGGTATTGTTTTTCTTCATGATGCTCAATTCTTAACCCATCAGTTTTTTTAACATGCCTACAATAAAAGGAGCTGGGTACCTCAAATGCATCTTGATTGTATAGTTATGGAAACCAGAGTAGGAAAAGCGCTTCCTTTAGAGCCGGGACTTGATGATTTTAGTACCTGAAGGAAAACTAAGTCAACTCAAGAAAAAAGGAAGCCCAAGGGAAACCAAATTGCATTGGTGATTATATTTTTCAATACCTAGAACTTTTTCCTTAACTGATCATAAATGGGATTTTTTTTTCAGTTTCAGACATTTTGTTTTCAGCTCTTTTGAATTCATATGGATATTGTTGGCTTTTCAGCATCTCATGGGACTGATGCTTGGGGCAGACTTTGAAATGTTGCCAAACTAACTTTAAGATCTGGTTATTTTATAGTAAAGCCGGTGTTTCAGCATAATTACCAATTTGTAAATTCAGAAAAGAGTAACTGAGCTCCCCATTGCCATACAGAATTTTCTCCCTATACTCTCTATATTTAAAAAAAATCTTTTTTTTTCAAAGATTTTATTTATTTGCTAGAGAGAGAGCATAGGTGAGAGGGAGTGAGTGAGAGCACAAGCAGGGGAGCTGCAGGCAGAGGGAGAAGCAGGCTTCCTGCTGAGCAAAGAGCCTGATGTGGGACTTGATCCCAGGACGCTGGGATCATGACCTGAGCTGAAGGCAGCCGCTTAACCGACTGAGCCACCCAGGCGTCCCTCTATATTTAAAAAAATCTGTTAATTTCATGAAAAAAGTACCATGCATCATATTTTGTACTCCATCTTCCTTTTTTTTTTTATTTTTAATGGAATGGAGGGACCTTAGTAAATTGTGTGTGTGTTATCCTATTAGAAATGTAATGACAGAAAGTTATCCTCCTATTACCTTGTTGCCCAAATTGTGGGTTGAAATTGAGTTTAAGCTCCCCAGAGATTGTAGAAGTTTCTTTTCTTTTGGCTTTTCACATTCCATTTCCTTGGAACCTAGACAGTTGGTAATAGTGAGTACATCATATTTTTTGGTTCTTATTTTCTTAGGCTTAGTTGACCTAGTGGTGTCATTTTTATGTCCTTAAGGTGGAGAACAAATGTCTAAGGTTGTGATTCCTCTGTAATTTACCTCCCCTCCAAGGTTTGCAGACTTAAAATTTTCACGTCAGATAAAAGGACTTACCTGGGCTTGGCGTTTTTCTCTTGATTTTGGAATGGCAGTTCATCATAGTATCATAGTTTTTTTTGTCTAAAGCTAAAAGTGATACTTAAGAAATACACATTTTTAGTTGTCATAAGTCAGTGAAATGCTGATGGCTTCCTCAGCTGTGGTGTCATTAGTTGGCCTCATCTGAAATTAGGTAGAATAATTTATAAATGAATATTTGTCTTCTATTTAAAATCTTTAATTTTCTCTTCTGTTTAAAGTTCTCAAATGATATTTCAAATGATTTTTAATGGTGCATGGCAGTTGACAAAAAGACTGTATAGAGAGGAAAAACATATTCACTATTCTTTTCCCCTAATTATCTAATTTTCAGTGACTTTTTTTTTTAAGATTAGTCAAGAATTTAGGTCTTTTCCACTAGGTGGTATTCTATATAAAACTGATGTGATTTGAAAATGGCTGTCAATTTGAGAGATTTGAAATTTAAACTTTTTTTGTTGTGTCTGCAAAAGAAAAAATTATTACCTATATGTTGGTACTAATATAAATAATAAAAATGATTATGATATTCATTTCTCCTTATGTTTTATCACTTTAATTTGGACATTCATTTGTAACTGCTCAATTAAGTATTTGATTAAAAGCAAACCAGGGGCCCTGGGTGGCTTAGTTAGATAAGCATCCAACTCCTGATTTCAGCTCAGGTCATGGTCTCAGGGTGGTGGGATTGAGCCCCATATCAGGCTTCATACTTAGCAGAGAGTCTGCTTGAGAGTCTCTCTCTCCTTCTGCCCCTCCCACACACAAAATTGCACGTGCTCTCTTTCAAATAAATAAATCTTAAAAAAAAAAATCAACTAACAAAGCCCCAAATAGAACTTTGTGGCACAAAATTAGAAAACCTAGCCTTGTCAGTAATAATTTTTAAGCTTCATTTACAAATTTCCGTGGCCACATTCTCCAGAAGTACACTTAGGACAACGTATTCACCAAGTGGTTGTGGTGTCTGTATCAAAAGTAGCTGATCTATCAAGGAAATTCTCTGAAAAGGTGGTAATTGGACTAAATGAAATGATGGGACATTGAGGCAGCAGTTTATAGAGTGGGAGTGCATGTTGGTGATCTTCAAGAGACCAGCATAGCTGGGAACAGCAACAATGGTGGAGAGTTTTAGAAGGTGACATCAAAGAGGTAGGGCAGGATTTGAGATCATACAGGGCTTTATGACCATGGTGAGCATTTTGTATTTTAATGTGTGCATGAGGGAAAGTCATTGGAGATTTATTTTATCATATTATTTACTTATTTACTGATGAGAGATAATGTGATTGGACTTGTAATTAAAGAGTTTACTTTGGGAACCATGTGAAAATACCATGGAGGACAGCAGGAGTGGCAGCCTAGAGAGATTTTCATAGTCTGGTAGGAGATGACAGTTTTGCACTAAGGTGGTGGTGGTGCAGTGGTTAGAAGTGGTCCTTTTCTGATTCAGCAATAAGGGCCAATGGGATAAACAAAAGTACTAAATTTTACAAATAAATTTAATTTTAAAAACTATAGATTTTCTACAAGAAAGTGAATGAAAACAGCTAAAAATGGAGGAAGAAAGAAGTACCAAAAGAACTTGAAAATGGAAATAAAGCAGAGTTCAGACAAAATTTGGATTTAATTTATAAAGCCTTATTAAGGATCAGTAAATAGCAAGATGTGAAGATTGAAATGTACAATAAAGTTAAATTGACATTCACTTTTATGTGCCAAAAAAGTTGTTTGAAATACAAAGAGAATGTAGAAAGTTCAATAAACGTCTCTTGGTACATGCTGTTTTTTACCATCCCAGTAAAATAGGCTGGCTGTTCAACCAAAAATGTAGGAGCCCCCATCACTCTTTCCTTTCCACTTCATCATTAAGGCTTGTCGGTTCAAACATCAAATTGAATCTGAAATGCTTCCACTTGAGTCTATCTCCTCTACTAATAATTTAGTTTCAGCCAACATCATCTTTCATCTGGACTTCTGCAGTTCCTCCATACTGGTCTGTCTGTCTTGTATCCATTTCTGAACACCCATAATACATTATCTTCACAATAGCTAGACTAATCTTTTGAAAGCATTAATCATACCATGTCAAATCTTCTACTTCAGAACTCTGTGATTTCTCATTTCATATAGAATAAAATCCATAAATCTACAGTGACCTGTAATTTCTTACATGATCTAGTCCCTCCCCATATTTTTAATCCTATCTATTGGCAGTCTCCCCCACATGGGAATAAAGAGAAAAAAAGCATTAAAAAAAAAAAGTGTTGATCAGTAAGAACAAAGAAAATAGCCAATGGAGTAGTAGCAGTTCAACAAAGTTTTGATGGACTTAGTATTTGCATTTGTATTGCATTTGTATTTTATTTTCATTGTATCTGTATTTATAACTGACTTCACTGAACAGAGAAAGGTTCAGTCACAAAAGCTGTAGGGATAGACATCAGTAACCTTTCCCCCTGCCACCTCAGAAATTTAGGATTTGGAGGCACAGGTATATAAGAGGAGAGGGGTAAGGGAGAGGCTGAGTAATGGAGTGCTGATTCAAAGTCTGTTCGTGGGATATGAATATTTGTGTTTCATATATATGTGTATCATGACACACAGTAAGGAATATTACTTTGGATTTTCCGGATCTCAGATAAAAAAAAAAAAAAGGACAATGTAGTCTCAAAGCAAAAGTTGTGCTGGACAAAGTTAACCAGGCAAGGAAGACATTATTCAAAGCTGTTGTCATAGAGAAGAGAGGCCAGAGCTCAGTCTTAACTATACTCCACAGAAACAAAGGCCTGTAGAGTTTTTAAGAGCTGGCATTGTGAGATATAGGCCATCTGTGCTTGCTAATTGGCTTGATCCAAAGGAAAAGTAAACTTTATCCTATCTTCATCACAGAAGGTAGTTACATCTTGGAGCAAGGATCCCATCAAAATTAGGTGTCTTCCCTCCCACACAAACTGGGAGATAGCGGTGCTAGCCCCCGTGATGTTTACTTTTCAAGGGCCTTCCAGGTCCTTGAAAAAGACATTCCTGGGTTGTATAAAATGGCAAAGGCTTTTAAAATATTTCATCTCTAAAGGGCAGAGAAAGAATTTACGATGACAGGTTTTCTAAAATAAAATGCTCTGAGAAAAGGGAGATGAGCGACCAAGAGTCAAGAAAAAACCTCTCTAGAGTTTAATCAAGTTGAGGGGAACATTATGGCCATCTTGGTCAGTAAGAATCATTATGGCATCACTGTTTCACAAGCAACTCTGTACCTCTTAATCCCCTTCATCTATAAACTTACAGTTATAAAATAAATGTCATGGAGATGAAAGGTACAGCAGAGGGAATATAGTCAAAAATATTGTAATAACATTGTATAGTGACAGATGGTGATTACACTTATTTTGGTGAGCACTGAGTAATATAAAGAATTGTTGAATCACTATATAGTACACTTGGAACTAATACAGCATTGTATGTCAACCATACTTCAATTAAGAAAAAAAAAAGTAACACTGTTACGCTAGAATGCCAAAGAGCAATACCTTCAAAACTCTATAAGGGAAGAATACCATGTAGAATTCTCTACAGTGCCACACTGTCAGTCAAATACTGGGCGTAGATGAAAGCAGGTTTACATGTGCAGGGACTCAACAACAACAAAACCTTTGCCCATTTTCTCTTTTCTTTTGGCTGAAAGATAGATTAGTGAAGGTTCTCATCAAATTCAAATAAAATACTTTTTTTGTGGCCCCACTAAATAGTAAATAGGAGAGTGAAGGAGATTAAGAGGAGAGAGGGAGAAAGAGAAAGAAGTGACTACCAGAAAATAGTTCAAAAAAATCTGGATAAAATGTTTAGAAATGTGATGTGGTTATGTATCAGGTAATATCAAAACATAAGTAATTTATACAAATTAATAATGAAAAGGTCAACAGTCCACAGGATAAAAAGGCAAGAAAGTATGCATGGAAAATTTACCACAAAGACACAGAAGTAGCCAATTAAAAAAAATTAATGTGTGTTCAACCTATCAGTATAAAAATTGTACTAATTAACTACTAATGTTAATTGGTGCTATCTCCCCAAAAGCAGTTTGGCAACATCTAAGGACATTAAAATGGGCTTACAACTTTGACCCAGGTGTTCTAATTATCCTTAATATTGGGAGAAGCTCTAAAAGGGCATTGAAATATTTTCATTGCAATATAATTTGTAATAATTCTAAAAAATAGAAACAAAATGTCCATTATTATATTTTATTAAAACTATACAAGAAAAAAGAATGCAGTCTTGAATATGATAGTAAATGAAAAGATATATATAATAGAAATAATGGTAAGTGACAAAAGTAAGATACCAAACAATAATAATATCCTAACATTTGCAAGGATACACATTGTTAATATAGATATACATATGTATAAAGAAATCTTAAAGGTTATACACAATAAATTTTTTTTGTTACTTAATGTCTTTTTAAAATTTACTAAATTCCGTTAACACAAAATTAGTGATAGTTGTCTCAGGGTGGTAAGACCATGAATGATTTGTGCTTCTGCTTTTTTGTTGGCATTCTTTTTATATTTTTCTCCTGTAAATACCTGCTACCTTTAAATAGGAAAATAAGTACAAGTCATAATAATCATAGGCGCATCCCATGTAGTCTCACTGACATTTGAAAAATGTCTCCTGGTTTTATTTCTCTTTGGGAACATATGCAGTGGGCATCAGAATTCCATTTGTGAATTGTGTTTTGTTTGTATTTGTTATCTGTACCCTTCTTTATAAAACATCTGGGTCACTGCTTGATTGGAGAACTCTCTTAGAGCAGGACACTATCACGTTTTAAGTTAAAAACCTTGTGTGACTTATCTCTCACTAAATAAGAATGGCTGGTGTTTCATCCTTGATTTTCATAAGGTGTTTTTGGACTCAGCCGAGACATGTCTCTGTGTTTCCACCAGGACAAGTTAATTGCATTACTGAGGTTTGAGTATTTAGAGTTTATGAAATTTTAAATTGGGTTCTGAACAAAAATAGAAAATAGGAAAAAAGAAAAAGCTAGTTTGGGAGATTGGGAAATATCCCTAATTGAAAAACCTTATTCTTTGCCCACGCTTGGTGAATCACTTAGTTCACTCATCCTATCCCTCTTCATTATGAATTAAGAACCTATCTTTAGTGCAGGCACTGGAATCAGACTCATGCTGATCAGTTCTAGTAGCTGTTGACTTCTACAATTAATTGCAGTCAACTCCACGCTACTAACAATGGCATTGCTGCTCTTAGAATCCATGTTGGAAGTATAAGGACATTTATAGATCATTTTATTTAATCACTTATTTTACATTTCCATGAATACAGAAAAGGTATAAGAATCTTCCTCTTTCTATATTTGAACAGTCCCCACACTTAAGCTACATTGCCCTTGTGACAAAATGTGTCCCTGCCTAGAAGACCTTTTGTCTAAGGGCGCAGAAAGTTGGATTCAAAAGGGGACACTGGGAGGGTTTTTCTACAAGTAAAACTAAAAAGATACTATTTGTCTTGCCTGCCTGCCTGCCTGCCTTTTTTACTCCCATGTAGAATCAGAAGAACATCTGACCCCCAAGGCTGGGTCCACCAGACTGAAGGCCTAAAGACTTTTACTATTTCTTCCTCTTTCTCTGTTGTTTTTAAAAGCACAGAAATAACAACTTCATCATTTTGTTATGATTATTTATCTGAATGTGTTTTTATGAGTGCATTTAATAAAGTAATCCTTAGGTTCTTGTATTTATAGGATTGATAGCAACATGTTATATAAAGTGTGTTAAAAATCTTCGTTTTAAATAAAGCATTCAAAATCTAGAGACTAATTATTGAGTATTAGTAATAATTCCCCAGATTTGGGGGAAGCTTAATAATTTGGGGAGCTTTCCATTAGGAAAAAAATAATTCAAAATTGCTAACACATAATGAGGTTTAAAAATGAAAACTAATTTAGAAAAGAAATTGTTATTCAAATTGATAATTTAAAAAGAAATAAATATAAATGTTCACAAAATTTGATACCATGTTTATAAATAATTTTGTTCCTGTAATTCTCTTTCATTATCATTTCTTATGACAATGACTTTTAATAAAATTTTCTATAAAGAAAGATAATTTGGCCATTCCCCTAGAATGGTGGTTAATTTTTTTTTAAAGATTTTACTTATTTGACAGAGAGAGAGAGAGGAAACACAAGCAGGGCGAGAGCAGCAGAGGGAGAGAGAGAGAAGCCAGCTCCCTGCTGAGCAGGGAGCCTGATGTGGGGCTTGATCCCAGGACCCTGGGATCATGACCTTAGCTGAAGGCAGACGCTTAACCGACTGAGCCACCCAGGTGCCCCAGGTGGTTAATTTTTTTTAATTGCTGATATTTAATTTTGTTTTGTTATTAGTAATGTCATGGAAATTTGTAAATTTTTAGGATGGTTGTCTACTTTGTGAACACACTGGTCAAGTTCCCTTTATATATATGATTTCAGAACATTTGAAGTTTTAGGATATAGTGATTAATCCTAAATACACTTTAAATTTACAGCATTTTTTGTTGCCTTATACCAGCATAGTATGAGATTAATATTTTTGTTGGTATCAATATATTTTGTCAAATGAGGAAAAGGTACATTTGGATGAAGATATTAATCTGCTTCATTCTTTGGATTTTGAAAAAATCCTAGAGCCTATTCTGTTTGTTATTTATTTCCTTCTTTTAATGAAGTATTGCTTCTAGTATGATCTAAAGTAGAACCCAGGTTGGTCATGCCCATTTCTTTGCATATTGCCTGTGGATGCTGTTCCCTACCACTATGGAGTTGAAGAGTTGTGGCAGAGGGGATGGCGTGCAAAGTCTAAAATACTTACTGTTTGACCCTTTACAGAAAAGAAGTGTGTCTGTCCTTGATGTAGGAGAATTCTTGTTGTGATTTGTTTCTCAGGGTCGGAATGATTTCTATTTTTTTTTTAAGATTTTTATTTATTTGTCAGAGAGAGAGAGAGAGAGAGACAGAGTGCACAAGCAGGGGGAGCGGCAGGCAGAGGGAGAAGCAGGCTCCCTGCTAAGCAGGGAGCCTGATGCAGGACTCCATCCCAGGACCCTGGAATCATGACCTGAGCTGAAGACAGACGCTTAACAACTGAGCAACCCAGGCGTCTCTGGAATGATTTCTGTTAATTTCATTGCTCATCTTGACCTATGTTTCTTGCTCCATTAATTTTGCATCTGAATTTTCTCTCATTGTTCTTATAAATTAAGTCTGACCAAAGAACATAATCTTTAAATAGGGCCCAATCAGTAGTTTGAATTTTTCAGTTTTTTAATTGTAACATTCTAAAACATATTTCAAATTGTAGTTACATGGCATTAAGTGCTTAATAAAATATTCCATTTTCTTCAGTAAAACAATGTATTTTGAGTTTATAATTGCATATGTTACATTATCAAGTATAAGAGAACTCCTTTTTGATGAAGTATTGAATCAAGTACTCTGTAGTTTTACACATCTGGTTATTGAAATAATCTACAGACTACCTTCTGTCTTGGTACAGTACAAGACTTTTTTTTTTTTTTCCAACACACATGCTAGTGGTGCTAGGTTTCACAGGACTTGTTCCTGTGATCACACAACCTCTGCTTCTGTAATTCATGTCATACTGCTGTTATATTGACACAGTGGATAGAAGGAACAGTTCTAGTGCTACCAAGCATGAGGGGAAGTGAGATGAAGAAGAAGCAGAAATAAGATGATGGTTATAGCCATCCATGCTTAAAATACATACTCTTGAAATTTACAAAAATACCTGATAGAATACATTGTAAGAGCCTCTTATAGGGTCTTTAATGGCTATGAGAGTGAGGGTCTTCAGCCTCGTTTTCATCTTTGCATCCATGTTTACCTATCAGCACATAGAAAGAAGGATAAAACAATTTTAAAAGCCAATCAAAGAGTATAAAGTCTAGATCAAATATTTTTATTATGACATTAAGACAGAATAAATGAAACTGTCAGGATATTTGCACACTTTCACCTCAGAGCAGTTCCCCTTCATAGAAGTAGTCATCAGATCACATTCCTCCCAGGGTCCTATTCCCTTATCATCTCTCAGCTATTTGGATGCCTGGGAATATGTTTTACTGGTCCTTAGCTTTTGCATCAACCTCCCCTCTGATTTCTCCACCTTGCTTGCTAAACGTATATGGTCCAGAACTTCTCATTCTCATGTCAGCTGTCCCTCTCACCAGTTCACATGTTCATAATGATACTTTCAAAACTTAACATCTTAGATATATTCTCTAAGGTTGTAGAAATGAGGCTAGAAAGTTGATGGTGACAGTATATGGCCCAATCACGTTTCTTCTTGCATCTGTGCTGCTTTTCAAACAGAATAGCAATGGAATGCACAGCCTCATTGCCGTAGACCATCTGTTGTCAGTGGATCCAGACAGAATGGTCATCAGGAGAGTTGTTTTGAGTGGTCACCCTTTCAGAAATTTTTCCTAAGATGGCAGTAGTGTGTTACATGTTCTTCAACAGAGAGGATGTGTTGTGGTTTAAACCAGTGGAACTGAGAACAAAGTGGGGCTGCAAGGGACACATCAAGGAGCTTTTAGGTAGTAGTGCAGTTTTGATGGGAAGCTAAAATCTCAGGACGTGGTACTGATGAACTTCTATAAACGAGTTTTCCCCAAATGGACTTCCATTCCATTTGTTCCAGAACTAGTACCGTAGGTGAAAAGTGAGATTTCTTCAGTAGTTCCTGAAGTGGACATGGAGTAACGGATTCATTTGGATTCTGTTTCATCGCTGCTAGTTAGCACTCGAAAGATGGGAGCCTACAGGTTGTGGTTGGGCAAAGTTTGCATTTTCTATTTTAGCCTAGAGGCCTGCAGTCTTTTTTGCAAAAGGCTTTCCTTGGCTTTGACAAGGTATCTTAGTAAAACTGCGGATGTTTTTCTCTTGCTACTTAGTTAAAATAAAAAGACAAAGAAAAACTATTTAATCTTACTGAAACAAAAAAATGGGGCTAGAAATATCCTTGCATTGCTCAGTCATAATTATTTCTGCCAAGGAATCTAAATTTCTTATTCTGTATTCTCAATTATTTTATAGTAAAGTTGATTAATTGAAACTGTGTGAACTTCAAGCCTCGCTTTCCTAATTTGTTCCTTAAAGAAGAGTAGAGAATTGTCCTGCTCCCCTTGCCTATAAGTTGAGTGACTTAAGGACCCGAACCAGGTCTCCTAACATTTCTCCCTGTTCAGAGTCCATCACATGGGGCAGAGCTAAGGCAAGCAAGATGAAAAGATCCTAGCTGTTACTGTATTTGGATTATATCTGTTGGCCTTTCTAAAATGTAAATCAATTCTTGCTAAGCCTGGTGAGGAAAAGTGCAACAACACTGAAGATAGTGTGTGAAGAATTTAGCAAATTCAGTGTCAGTTAGCCAGGAGATCATTAATATGACAAAATGTCCCTCAGCAGAGGAGAAGCAAAACAATGTTGATCTTGCCTTAGAGGCTTGATGAGGCAAGTCTCCTAGGTCCACTAGAGAATTTTGTCTACATATAAAAACGGGTACCCCCATCAACTTTCTGGAACAGCTGTATTATCTGAGGGCACATATACATTGTTTATCTTTGTTTAGATAGGCTGATAAAATATTCAAGATACATGATTAATAACCTTCTAACCTAGGTATTCCTAATTTTGCCATCTATTAGGAAAATCCTTTTCTTACTGTTTCAAAACAGCACAGAAACTGAAGATGTTCAATAGACTTATTTTTCATACCACTAGTAAAAATTTTTTCTGTGGATTCTTCAGAATTTCTGTACTTAAAAATATTCATTTCTACATCCTCTTTTAAAAGGAAATGCAAGTATGCATTTTTATTGTAAGTGACAGGGCTATGAGACGTTGGTTGATCTGTATTGATGGGATAATATTATATTCAGTGGGATATGAAATTACTTCTATTGAATTTCTTGGAACAGATCAGAGAATTCTTTAGCTCTCAAGGTTGGTTTCAACTGAGGCAGTGTCTAGGTAGAATAAGACATCATAGATGGTCAGTGCTATTTTAGATCTGAGTAATCAATAGTAGAAAAAGAATCGTATTATAAGTGGTCTTATGAGTGTTTTTGCTATTCAGGAAGGTATAAAAATCAAAGATCACTACTATTTCAAGGGTTAGAATCACCATAATATGGTAAAAAGTGCATGTACTTTGGAATTACATATGGATCCATTACTAACTGTGACTTGGAGTAGTTTCTTAATTTTTCAAAGGAAGTATTACATAGTTCTTTAAGAGTAAGACTTCTGGTTTGTGTCCAAGCTTCAGCATTTACTGGCTGTGTTACTTTCAGTACTTGTTATGGTTAATTTTATGTGTCAACTTTACTGGACCATGAGGTGCCTAGATATTTGGACAACTTTATTTTGGGTGTTTCTGTGAGGGTTTTGGGGGATAAAATTAACATTTAAGGGGCACCTGGGTGCCTCAGTCTGTTAAGCCTCCAACTTTTGATTTCGGCTCAGGTCATGATCTTAGGGTCATGGGATCGAGCCTCTTGTCTAGCTGTGTGCTCAGTGTGTCTCTGTGCTCAGTGAGGAGTCCGCTTGTCCCTTTCTCCCTGCTCCTCCCCCTGCTCCTGCAGGTGCTTGCTCTCTCAAGTAAATAAATAAAATCTTTTTAAAAAAATTAACATTTAAATTGGTAGAGTAAGGCAGATTGCCCTCATAATGAAGGCCTGGATAGAACAGAAAGGCTGAACCTACCCCGAGTAAGAGAATTCTTCCTGCCTGATGGCCTTTGAACTAGGATTATTGGCTTTTCTTGGGTCTTGAGCTGACTGGCCTTTTGGATGGCAATTATACCTTTGGCTCACCTGGGTCTCCAGCTTGCTGACTCACCCTGCAGCTCTGTGACTTGTTAAGCTTCTGTGATCATAGGAACCATTTCCATATAAGTGTCTTTACTTATATCCCTGTGGTTATGTTTCTCTGGAGAAACCTGACTCATAGATTCACTTAAGCTACTTTCCTCATGTTTAAAGAGAAAACAATAGGAATACTATCTTAGAGGATTGTTCTATAGATAAAACAATATAAAAGGCATAAAGTTCTATATAAAACCCTGACAATTGGTATTCAGTCAGTAAGTGCCAGCTATTATTTTTTCTCTTCTGGAATACCTTCTATACGGCTTTGTAGTGAAGATGAAAAATTACAACATGTATGATGACCTTAGGACAACGTCTCATGTATCATATGGGATCAGACATTATATTCCCAGCCAAACAAAAATCTTCATATATTAACTTAATTATTGCCCTTACCTCCAGAGTGGCTGTGAACTTGTTGGCTATGGAGATGTCATATCCATCCTTTAATTCTCCATGCCTAGTGCAGTACCTGAAACAAAGCTGGCAAATGCTGAATGAAGGCATAATGTTAGCTCTGTTCTTAAAATCACCACATAACAAAAAAACTGACATTGGAAAAGCTAGACGCAAGAAACAAAAATTGGTAAGTAAGCTATAGCAAATCATAATCAGACCCCAAACTTCAAAATGTTAAGTGGACTGTAGATGTTTTTGTAGATATGACTGCCCAATCGTTTGCTTTGGTGTTAATTGAAATGAATAACCTGCACAGAGGACTGAAACAGTCTGCCTCTTATTTTAAAAATAGCAAAAGCTCCACATCCCTTGTATTTACAATAGTTGAAAAATATAGGAATTATCAATGCCATTTTGAAGAGGATTTGTTCTTAACAGTAGTAAGTGAATCTGCCATGGGTCTTTTCAGAGTGTTATAAATGTGTAAATGTAAATGAAAGAATAGTAGGGCACACCTACACATTGTTTCTAGGCTTTGCAGATAGCTTTATAGAATCAACTATTATGATACTGCCATATAATCTGTGGTATGACATTTCCAGATAACATCAACTCTTATTTTTTTTTCTTAAATTGCTGCATAGAAAGTAAGAGTCTTTGCAGTCTTATTTCCTGCTTTGAAATTTTATTTCTTGCATTTATATGCCTTGGCAATAAAATTTCATTAACTTATAATCTAACACGCAATGGTTTCTTCTAGTGTTTAATAAAATGGCATTAAGGGTAACTGCTATTTTTTTTTTTTAAATTAGGATGTCACATTGAATGGACACACAGTGGGCACATTTTACATTTTGAAATGTATGCTTTGCTGGAGCAGAATGAATGTGATCTGTGTAAGGAAATGCTACACTAATGGCTCGTTAAACCTGTGAAAAGTTCACAGATGAAAAAAAATTTGGCATATTCTTTCAAGTGACTGAAAGAGACAAAAAACTGTATGTAAAGGAAAAAAAGGAAACCATACTTCTTTACATAAAATTCTTGCCTATGGAACGGAGTTGTTTAATCAGTTAGGAACTTGACAGTAAGATTCACACTATCAAGAGAAGATAAGTCTCTGTTGTAATTGATGGATCTAGTGGACTTTTAATTTTTTTTTTACCTTATCTGTGCCATATCTTTTCACATTGTGTCTGTATTTTTTGTGTTTTCCATAAGAAGTTCTTTAATTGATCAATATTTTCTTTTATGGTGTGTGTATTATTATTACAAGAACAATCCTTCTCTATTCAGATGTCAAAAAGATACTTTTTTTCTCTAAAATTTAAAAATAACACTTGTACAACTTTAATTCATTTGAAATTATTATATAATGTGAAATACACGCCGAGCTTTACTTTTTTAAATATGTGCATATCAAATTGTCCCAGAAACAATTACTGAATAGTCCATTATATTTTCATTGATTTGGAATACCACCTGTGTCTGAGATCATGCAATGCCCCCCAGTGTCAGTCCAAGGAGAGGGGAAATGGTTGGTAGTTGCTAACCTTTTGCAGAAGGAAACAGAATGGAGATTTTAAATCTCTTGGTAGCATAATTTTTATTGAGAATTATTCTGTTTTTATGAGTGGACCTTCCACTTCCTCTGACATGTTATACAGCCTTATTTGGCATCTGACTAGTGTAAGTGCTTCCTTCCCCGACAAAATGTATGCAGGGTCCCACTTGAACAAAATTATCAATAGAGTTCTAGTCTTATCCCCTACCATTATAAATTGAGCCCCATTGTACTATCTGAACTCTGGCTGATCCCCAGTAACATCTAGATTATTTGGCATTGTTGCCAAGAGGTATTTGCTTTTAGTGGCTGGTAATATTTATCTGTGTTTGCTAAATCTTACCCTTATCCAAGAAGACTTAAGTCTATTTATCCCTATAATTTTAGGATTTTTCCATCAAAAGCTGTTTATGATTTTCTTGGCACAGAGACCTATATGCCACACACAAAGTGTCTGAAAAAGTCACTCAGTGCCCTACTAGCAAGGAGTAAAGAAAAATCTTGTTTTCCAATGAGAAAAGTATTTACTTATAAACTTTGACCTACTTGAACCACAATTACTCCCTAGGGGTAAACAAGGCAAAGGGAATCATAATTGTTTTAAATTAATAAGACAGTTTTAAGTAAGAAGTGTTTATCAAATATAGAAGAGTACATTTTAGGATAACCCTAGAGATAATTTTTAAAGTGTTTTACACTTATTAAAATGCATTATTCATTTACCATTCTTTGTTGGGAGAGATCTGAGGAACTTAGAATAATTCCATTGCATCAAATATTTAACTTTTTGTTTTGTTTTGTTTTCCATTAGCAGTTCAATTTATATAGTGTAGAATATGAGAGATAAATCTGATGGGGATTCATCAACACATAGCCTCTGGCAGTTAACATGGATACTCTATTAAATACATTTGTCATCTCGGTAAATAATAGTCAATATGTTGATAATTTACATATTGTAGAATACTGGCCATGATTGATAGGTTTCTGTGCCATCTTATTATGGCTAAGTTTGTCTTTCCACTGATCGCTTTCCTCCTCCAAATGAATTCATACATCCAATCCCAACACAGATTACTTTAAAAATGAAATAGATACGGGAGGTCATTTATGTCCTAGCTGAGGCAAAGCTATAATTCAAAGTTTTTTAGAATGTAGTTTTAACTTTCACATTTGTTTGTTTTTGCTTTATGTACACAGCCTGGATACCCAGAAATGAAGTTAAAGACGTGAGCAGTTTGGTTAGAAAAACCTGCAGAGATATTCTGTACTGCCCTTCATTAGAATCTATTCCATGTATAACTGTGGTAATATACTAATGTTGTGTAAGCATCTACAAGGGCCCTCCAGAAAATGTCAGCTTTTTTCCTGCCATTTATTTGAAATGATCTTGTTTACTGTTACTTATCCACTACCTAGTTTGATTTTTCCTCTTGGATTTGAGCACATCCTATAGGTCTATCTTGGAAGAAAGAGAAAGTGCATCTTTCCACATTCTGTTTCAGCTGGGCTTAAAGCCAGAAGTACATTGCAATCTGTAATTATCTCCCTCTCCTGCCTGTGTTGCCAAAAGGAAGGAAAAAGTTTAAATAATACTCTATTAAAAGACTGTGGAATCAGAAAATAGACAGTATTATGAATGTAGAATCAATTCATTCTCTTTCCTACTCAGGGCAGTTTCTAGGACTTCCCTTTTTGAGATATAAGCTTGTATGTATGTTGATTAATATCCCTTAAAAGACTGTAAAAATACAAGCTTGCTCCCATGTAAGGAATAAAAAGGCTGATATTCTGGATGAACCTTTTAATAGACTACTGTGTTTTGGGTAAATATAAATGAGATCAGTCAAGAAATGGAAGAGTAATGAAACAAGAATAGGGGGAAATTATCTAATAGAAGCATTGAACTTAAGGGGTGCCTCGGTGGCTCAGTCAGTTAAATGGCTTCAGCTCAGGTCATGATCCTGGGGGTCTTAGGATAGAGCCCTGTGTCAGGCTCCCTGCTCAGTGGGGAGTCCGCTTTTCCCTCTCCCTCTGCCCCTCCTGCTCGTGCTTGTGCACGCGCGCTCTCTCTCACAAAATAAATAAATAAAATCTTAAAAAAAAAAAAGCATTGACCTTAAGTGGATTTAACCATATGCCTACTTAAAAAAAAGAGGAAAGGAAAATATATTTATTTAAGTAGTATAAACATGCAAATGATGTTAACTTTTTTTCAGGCCACAGAAAAGGAGGTGAGGTTCATTGCTTATGCAGCCAGGGAAGAGGAGAATGATCATATGAATGGCATTCTTGGGGTTGGTAGTGAAAGATGATTTGAAGGCCAGAGAAAGAAAAATGGAAACAAAAAATAGAACAATAGATTTATATGTATATACACAAAACTATGTATACATATATTTATGTGTGATTTAATGAAACTTTCAGTAATGATATGGATGTACAGAATTTATCCTTTGCCACAGCCATTAAAATCTAGCCTGACTGTAAGATACAACTTTATAAATCTATTCTTGAAATTGTCTATTTGTGTGGCTTCTGCTACCTGGAATAGTCAGGGAAGAATTAGAGAGTGACCAGAATCTAGCATTTACTGTGTCTCTCAAAGTGCCAAAGGAGTGGTGCATAGTTACCTCATTAAAGTCCAGCTCACTTTATGTGGAGTAGGGATAAAAACACTTCATTGAGAAGATGATGTTTGATCTCTCTCCAGAAATACACATAGGCATGATCCAGATGGATGAAGGGGGTAAGCAAAAGTATGTTGGAGGACCTACTTTTGTTCTCAAATATCATGTGTAAAACACAGGAAATGATACATCTAATTTCTTTATATACTGATGCTTTTTTTCCTTACAGCACATTTTCATGTATTTTAAATTAATTATGACCTCAGTTGTTGTCATCTGTCTTAATGCCCTCAGTATTTAGACTGTTGCTTGGCATATAGGAGGTATCCAATTAAAATTAATTGAATGAATGAACAACTGAAATATAAAAACTTCTTTTATTTAGGCTTCTTAAATAAGCTTAAATTTAGACATTCTCTTCTCATTATTTTTCTTAGTTTAACTCAGCACTGATAAGATTGCCTTTTCCATCATATTCTGTCTTTCCCCATGACTTTTTATGCCTCTGTGAATCAGGACCATGACTTTTATAATCTAAAGTGGGAAAGGACTCAGATCATTCTCTTACTGCTATGACTCTTCTCAAAGTGGGATATACAATCCAGAGTCAAGACGACAAAGCAAAGCCATTAAGAAAAAGAAAGAAATACGAGCTGGAATCAGATTTCTAGGCAGGGTGTAAATAGGGAGCTCATGATCAAGGGAGAAGCAAAGGCATCAAGAAGGATAAAGTCAGATGCACAGAATATGGGACTCCATTTGTCAAGCCAAGGTTAAGGCAGGAATTATGAGGGATATAGGGATTCAAGCTTTAAACAAGCAAAGTAAAGGCCGTCCTCAGAAGAGAGCAGGGGATTCAAAATTTGGTTGTCACGGGTGGCATTTCCTTTCCTCTTGACCTTGGGTGACAGTCTGTTGTGCAGTCTTAAATATCCTCATGTCTCTTTTGTGGACATCTGACTCTGCTGTTATTCACTGTCAGCCACACTACTACTTTCTTCCAGGAGTTAGTTTCTCAGGGACCCAGGGACTGTCCCTCCCTCTTGCCCATCTTCCAGGCTACACCTGACTCCTGCCACATCTCCTTGCCTTAGCTTTTTCTTTCCTTTCACTAAAATCTCTCCTAACATATGCAGCCCTCCCTGGGGAAATGGGAACATGAGCAACAGTTTCTTGCTCTCCCTGATACAAGTACAGGTACTTAATAATCCCACTCAGGTCCAAAATACACATCCTTCCCTCTGCAAACAGTTACTATGCTTTCTTTAAACACTCTTTTTACTCATTCTGGGAATGTTTGTATTTTCTCAGTATTGGCCTATTATGGGTGCTTGGCAGCTGGCTCTGAGAGGGAGGCCAGAGACTGAAAAATCCTCTTAGGTGAGCTCACTCTGAGCTTTTCATATTTGTCTGTGCATTGCCCATATTGATTACACTATGGTATAGCCTTCAGAAACTATAACTTTCTTTATTGCAGTTTTTGCAATTGTTTTTTGAAAAAGCAGCAATTGTGTCATATTTTGGTTATAAGGATTTATTCAAAAAGTTTATCAACAATCTGAGATCCATAGGTAAGAAATTTAATGAAAAGAATAATTGTTCTTTAGTAACTACCATCAATAGGCAGATGCTACATGCAGAAAATACACTGTTCTTTTTGAAACTCTCAGTTTAATACCCCCCTCAGTTTAATACCAGAATTTAAGCCAATCCCAGGCTAATTTTCCCCAGAGTTTGGATGTGGTATTTTTTTCCCTTTAAAAGATCACATCACATTGAGTAGCCCAGTCATAAATATCCCAGACATGTGGATGGCCTTTTATTTTTGACCTCCAGCTGTGAGAGGATCATCATCAGGTACCTAAGAGCAACTGTTGACCACAAGCTAACAGGCACCCCTGGCCACTCCTTTTGAATTCTTTGTCCTTTTTAAACGGGCAGCTCTCATCCACTTATTTTCTGGGTGTTGCATTTAGAATGATTGGTTTCCCCCACTATTATTTTAGACAATTACATTTATCACGAGAAATTAATCCTTGAGGGATCGGTGATGCATGTTTTCCCTGAGCCCACAGGAACAAAACTATTATTCATTTTCCACATGACATAAAGTGACCTGTGAACCCATTTACATTCTCATTCCCTTGCTGGCAGTAGCAGTGAACCCCATTGTCAGTTCTTGGACAGTAGTGACCCCTGAAGGTACAGCTGCCAAGTCCCAAGGAGCTCTGTAGATGCCACAGTGAACATGACTGTTAGCATACCTGTAGGAACCTTAGTTACCTTTGTCAGAGTGATGTGTCTGCCTATTTGAGATGAACAGTAAGAACACCTGTGATCTAAATTTGAGTGATAAAGATAGGAGTAAAGAGAACTACGGGGGGAGGTTGTCAATGGAACTTTTGTTTCCTCTTTGAGGGGACATTTCTTTTCTCTTTACAACTCTACCTTGAAAGTTGTCTTCAGTCGCCAGTTGCTGCCCCTGTATCCCATTCCATTATATTCTGTGATATGCCCTGTGTCTCCTCTCCCTGGAGATGTTAATGGGAAATGGGAATGCAGAAAATGTTGTAATGGTGGGATGTGGGTAGCTGATGTTGTTGAATTGGAAAATGTTTATATGCCAAGCACAGCTGTGGACACTGGGAGTAGACATGTGCCTAGGACACAAAACACTGTCTTTAAGGTGCTCATGGTAAATTAGGAAGTTGCAGCATGATCTCATCCTCTGAAAATGAAAAAAAAAAATGAATCATTCTCTGGATAATGGGCAAATTTGATGCCTGAAATGTCGGGAGCCATGAGCAACAAAGGGGTTAATCGGGTAGAGCAAAGGCTCCCTGATCCCTTTGAACCATGGCCACCTGGCTGCCCCCATACAAGAACATGTGGTACTGGCTAGCCCGAGTTGTATTTAGGCTTAGAAACCACAGTGTTATTGATAAGCCCTGAAAAATAGCGCACCAGGCCCTTTGAAGGCATGGGAAGAAACTATGTCCTTGAGGAACCTGGCCTTGGACCAAAAACTTGGGACGGAGCCAGGAGAGGGCAGGGAGAAAACTGTGGAACTTGTTTATGTCCTACTGTTATGTAACCTGAACCTATATAAAGTGTGTAAGTAAGAATAAAGTTGTTGCTCACGGCATCCCCGTGGGCAACCCTCCTGTTCCCATACTTTTATGTTTCATTCTCTTACCCTCACCCCTGTTCGACCTTGCATGCGGGCCGTGGCACTGAAATCACTGTGGTGCCTGGAATTAGTCTGAATATGGTACAGAGTTTGTAATGAGTGTTTTAGATCACAGAGAAACAAACCTAAGCAAGCAAAAGGCAATGCACACTGTCTTGCTCAGGATGTAAAATGAATTATACGGTTACAAAGTTCTTACATAACCTGTTTAGATAACTTTAAATATCATATTCCTCTTATATTTTGTAAAATTATTTATTCAATATAATTAATTTGTTAACAGGAACTCGATCCTTTTGTGAGATTCTTGAGGATAGTGACATCATATTCTCTGTATTTCAAGTGCATAGCTCAGTGCTCCCCAGTAATAGATTTTTTTAGTATGTAAAATAATTATTAAACACACGAAAGAATGAATACTATAGAGTTTTGTTTTGTAGAACTCTTTTTCTTTAACACATCCTGTTGTTATTGCTGAAGATCCTAGTGTTACAAATGCACCTGTCAACCTGAGCTTGAAACTGAGTCCAAAAACCTCCTTCTTACTGAGCAAGAAATGCTCAAGAATATGTGGGCTTGAGGGTTTTAAAGGTTACTGATAATGTAGTTTGCAGTCAACTGCTTTTGGTAAAAATGAAGATGAGCTAAGAGATAAAAGACTAGAGTAAAATGAATGTTAACATTGTAGAATTTTTAATTAAAAACATTTTATAGATAATGAAGTTTAAGATTTCAGACCCACCCCCCAACTGTATCCCCAGATCAGGAACTATGGGATTTTTGTTTTTTTTAAGATTTTATTTATTTGACAGAGAGAGACACAGTAGGAGAGGGAACACAAGCAGGGGGAGTGGGAGAGGGAGAAGCAGGCTTCCTGCTAAGCAGGGAGCCCAACTTGGGGCTCGATCCCAGGATCCTGGGACCATGACCTGAGCCGAAGGCAGACGTTTAGTGACTGAGCCACCCAGGCGCCCCAAGCTGTGGGATATTTTGAAGGAACGTAGGAATATTCCTAAAATCCGAAAGGTGAGCATGAAATGTGCATTTTGTGATGGCTTTCAGGAGAAACAAAGTTAGTGTGTGCATGCAAAATGCTCTGTGTGGGAGGGAGCCATGGGCTGTACAAAGGACTTGCTAACTTGCCAAAGGGGCATCGATGAGAAATTCTTCATAAAAAAGCCATTTGGCTACCACACAAAAACAAAAAAAAAAAACAAACAAAAACCCAAAAAACGAAACAACACAACCACCCCCCCAAAAAAACCAATTTCTAAAGAAAGAACTCAAAGAAAAGTGATAAAGTAAAAGCCGACTAGCAATTTCTAAAATATATTTATCCCTATTTTTTAATTTGGTAGTTATCTAAATGATTATGAATCATATATTCCCATTTACTTTTACTTGTTCAAAAAGTCCTTTATCCAGAATTGCATGTACCTGTTCTTGTGTAAGGCAGTGAAATCAGCCATCTTAGAAAATCTTTGTTAGAGGGAAAAAAAAAATGTCCTAAGTGTTTATTATTCATTTAAATTTCTGGTTTTCCAGATGTGGTTTTTATATTCCACTTTGAGTATCATGGTGTAGTTTTTGCCTCATTCTTTTTTATGTCGCATATAGTAGATTAACACTGTATTTCCTTTAACCTGCTTATTTCAGTGAATTAAGTGCAGGGTCTTAAACAGTAATATAGTTTAGATTTCTTGCAAACACAGTGTGCAGTGCCTTTCAGCCAGGATTAAAATGGGGTAGGTAAATATAAAGATCAAATGAGACATCATATTGTTGAAAAACTGACTTAGTGCTTAATATTTATTTAGATTTTTAAAAATTCTTTCATATTGTCCTGAGGCATCACTAAGCAATTAAAGCATTGCTATCTAAGTTGAGCTGCCTTGGCTATTGTACAGTTTATGAAATCTGAATAGTTTGGCACAGTAGGATTCTGATTTACAAAGAAACTGAAACCTCATCTTAAGCAGGGAGACACAGGTTTATTTATTTCAGTGTATTAGGTGAGACAGGATGGTTTTTTATGTCAAATAGTTGCCTGTTGGAAGATTAGAAAATCCTGAGGAAGAAGGCTCTCAACAACAGGCCATCCTCTTGCACTGATCACCAGCAGTGCAGGCAGTAAATGAGCAAATCCATGAGCCTCATCTTGATTTATTAAGGTTCCATTTGAAATCCAAATCAGAATTGGAAACTCTCTCCACAGCCAACCCCCCTATTCCTGAATTAAAATAACTTTTTAGTGGTTTTATTTTGAATACTGTCGTCTCAGTCAAGAACCAAACCTTAGTGAAGATTTGCAAAACAGTGAAACTTACTGCAAAATGTTACTAAAACACATAAAATTTCTTATCCTTGTCACTTAACTAAATGAAGTATCTGTTTCTGCAAAAGAATAGCATGCAATTAAGCTTTCTTTTGGTTTGTCTTTAAAACTCTGTTTTTTAAATTTAATTCCCAGATGTCTTAATAGAAGACAGTAAAATCATAAAACAAAGATGTGCACTGAGTACAGTTTTTTAATACCATGTACAGATCAGTTAATCAGCTACAGCACTGGTATCATCTTATACTATTTTGACTAGTTGATATTTAGATAAACCAGGTGATTTCTCTTTAGTGTTAATATAATTTAAACCTAGAAATTAACTCTGAAAAAGAATTTGTTCTTTCTGTGAGTTTAGAAATAGTTTGGAGCAAGTTTTAAATTTTTAAGCAAATGTTTCATTAGTATCTTTTTTATGTATAAGGGGGGTCCATAAACTCTTCGTATAAAAGGCTAGATACAAACATTGTAGACTTTATGGTTAAATAATGAGTACTGCCTCAGTGTTCAACTCTGCCATTGTGGCCTGAGAGAGGCCATGGACAGTATCTACTAAATACACAGTGGCTGTGTTCCAAAAAAACATTATTTACAAAAACCGGTGACTGGCCGGATTTTGTCTGGGGACCATGGTTTGCCAACCCCTAATCTGTAGCATGTGTTTAGAGGCGTTTAGGAGATAGAGTTATAAAAGACAGGCTATAGAGAATTATTATGTTGTGCTTGCCCAAGTTTTGTTTAGAGGGGTATGATTATGAAACAATGAGAAAAAGGATGCAGACAGGCAATAGGTATATCAGGGCACCCACACATCTTTGAGTACACACCAGGTGTCATTTGCATGAATACACACATGGCAGTGGTTTTGAAAACAATCTACTAGACCAACAAGAGTTTCAATCTTCCAGATATCTCCTTCCAAATATTTTCATCGTTGTTCAGAAGTAGGTACATATTTTGTTGAATCAGTTCTGGCTCTCATGTGCCACCTCTGCTGGAGAAGTTGAAGTACATGTTTACTTGTGGGGGAACTCCACAGTTTCTCTTCTGCAGAGAGCCCCCTGGTAGTACCTTAATGAGCTGCTGGTGCTGGGGCTAACAATGGAGGCAAGAACTGATGTCATTAGTCCTGTGCAAAACATCTACTGTAAGCTTATTGGTCTTGCTCTTACACCTTCTGGTCTTAGTGCAGCCTGCATGGAGGGGAGCAGGAAAAAGTATTCTGGTGACCTGAGAGGGAGAATTTTCTGCTCTTCTGTCTGTGTTTAATCTGTGACTCAGATTATCTGTGCTTAGAGGGTTGCCACTCTTACCTGTACAGCTTTTCCACTTAGACACACACATGCTTACATGCAAGTTTATACACCACATGGAGCCTCCCACCAGGCAGCATCCATGGTGCCCAAGTGGTCAGGGTGTGCTCAGAACCAGGCCTTATGCTGAGTTTGGTTCGTCAGTCCAGACACCATTACTATCTTCTCTTGCAGTCTGGTCTTGGTTTGGGGCCACTCAACCTACCAGGCGAATATTTGTATCTGTGGACCACCATGAAGGCTTCAGTCCCAGCCACTATTCCTGCACAGGAGAGCTTCTTAGGCCCCTGTGCTAACTGGTGCAAGCAAATATATATAAAGGGTCAGGGTTGGCGACACAAATATCCAGTACTCCAAAGTGAGTTTATCTAGGAACACATGGTGGACCGTTACTCAGCAACAGATATTGAGCCCTAGATCAACTAGAACCCACATGGTAACAGAAAAAAATCTTTTGTGTGTTCTTGCTTCAGCAATGTCTGAACTCAGTATCTAGTTCAGTGTAAATCTATCATGTGTTGAATAGTGGGAAAGGGCGTCTTACGGGAATTTCCAGGTAATTCAGAGGTAGAAAAGAAAAACAAAACATGACAGCTGAAGAATATATAATAATATTTTATATATATATAAATATATAATTACCCTACAGAGCATAGGCATCCTGAAGGAAATGTCACATTTAGTGGAATGTATGTGGAGGGTGCCACAGTATGTGGATGGTACCAGTGTACATAGAAGGCTGCTACTTGGGTAAAGAGCAATGTTTGGTGAGCACATGAGTTAATGTTTAGTAGTCATGTATTGTGGGTCACATACCTTGCTAAATGCTTGTATACTGCATCTCATTTAATCCTTATTAAAAATCTATGTGTAACAAATTATTTAATAACTTAGAAGTAATAATAATATTAGCTACCATCAACTGAACAACTACTATGTGACAGTTTTCATCTGCAAAAATCTCATTAAGAGTCTTTCACATTTAGCATTATCATTCCTGTTCTAGAAATAAATTGAAGGTCAAAAGAGTACCCAAACTAGTGAAAGGCAGAGCCAAAACTGAAACACAGGTATATTTCATTATACCTCTCACTCCTTCATGCTTTGGAATGGATCTTATCTCTTTGGCCTGGAGATTGTAGGCCAGCCTATGATATTACAAGGGTTCTCACAAAATATTGTTTGATGAATAAAAGACTCTGACATAATCATTATAAATCAAAAACTGTCCGGTATTTGCCACTAACTACATGTGGCTATTTTTAAGGTGTTTTCACCCCACAACATTACAGTGACTGTTAGTACAGATTAGAAACCATTAAAACTTCAGGAGACCCTTTAACAAGTGTTATGCCAGGCCTATACTCCAGTCACGGAGGTGAAGTTAATAGTGTACATTGGAAAATTCATGGGGTTTAAGATATATTACTCTAGTTAAAACATCAAATTAGACTTACGAATTTTTTGGAACTAAAGGAGAGCAGGAGATACCTGGTGAAAGGTGAAATATCCCCCTTTTTATTTACCTATTTACCTTGCATTTTTTTCTCGGCTACGTCTGGCTGTCATCCATGTCTCCAGTGTTTGAGAGCAAGAATAGCGCCTTTCAGTGTTTCCTCACCAGTGGGTAGTGTGGGTATTGGACATTTCCATTATCACTGAAAGTGCTCTTGGCTGGTGCTGGTCTAGAGTATAAAATGACTTCTCCATGTCATTTATATTTAGTTAGAAGATACTAAGTGCAACATGAAGTCATTATAGAAATACTTAAGTGTAATTTAGAAAAACTAGAATATTATTTTGAGGTACCAGAGCACACATTAGGAGTCCTGAGCCTTCCTAGGTAGATTGTCCAGGTTTTTTAGAGAGCAAATGGATTGGGCGCCTGGGTGGCTCAGATGGTTAAGCGTCTGCCTTCGGCTCAGGTCATGATCCCGGGGTCCTGGGATCAAGTCCCGCATCGGGCTCCCTGCTCCTTGGGAGCCTGCTTCTCCCTCTGCTTCTCTCTCTCTCCCTCTGTCTCTCATGAATAAATAAATAAAATCTAAAAAAAAAAAAAGCCTAGAGAGCAAATGGATTAAGAAAAAGAAGTCCAAAAATAGTATTTAAGAATATATTGTAGGGTGCCTGGGTGGCTCAAACATTAAGTGTCTGCCTTCAGCTCAGATCATGGTCCCTGGATCCTGGGATGGAGCCCCACATCGGGCTCCCTGCCCAGTGGGAAGCCTGCTTCTCCTTCTCCCACTCCCCCTGCTGTGTTCCCTCTCTTGCTGTGTCTCTCTGTCAAATAAAAAAGCTCTTTAAAAAATAAAAAAAAGAATATATTGTAACTAGCAGAAAAATAAAAATAATATTTTAACCAACAGAATCAGAGAAGGATGTGGGGAATATATAGAAGATGCTAAAGTGAGCTAAATTCCTTACTTTGTACAGCCCCAAGTCAAACACCAAATATCTAATAGGAATGAGTTAAGAAATTGATATATAATTTTGTAGGTGATGTGATAGAATCAGCAGAATATCTGAAAACAGAAACCCTTAAAATACAACTTAAATTATGGTGCCAAGTTCATTGGAGAGTTCTTTGTCCAAGTGATGAATTAACATTTAAAAAAAATACAAAGGTGGGGTGCCTGGCAGGCTTAGTGGATGGAGCATGTGACTCGATCTCAGGGTTGTGAGTTTGAGCACCATATTGTGTGTAAAGATTACTTAAAATCTCAAAAAAATATGAAGGCCAGGGAAGAGAGAACTGTTGTTTATGATTGAGTGTAAAATTTGCATGGGGAAGGAGTATAGGATAATACTTTAATTATATATCTTTCTAAGGGTTCTACACACACACAAAATTAGAAGGAAGGGAAGACATCAAGATATCATCAGTAACTGTCCAGAATGAGTAGAAAAGAGGAGGAATACAAATGTAGGAGAATACTAACAGTTACAAGTCCAGGAGAGAGTAAAACAATATAATTAAAGAGTGATTGTATGTGACATGACTCTCAGAAAGTGTTTACTATCTTCGATGATGAGTTAGTCTTTTTTGCACATGTGAACAATAGCACCGTGCATAAGAAAGACGGTGACGGAGACAGTGTTGAGAACAAACTAAGATTGTTGGGATCCCAGCCGTGAATGAGTACATCAGGTATTCCATTTTACTTGATATTTTAAAAATAAACTCATATAATTCAGTGGAGGAACTGGGAGTTGAAGTGGAATATTCTCATGGATACTATATTTTAAGTAGTTTTTTTAAGTTTTTTTTAAGTTAAGTTTTTAAGCCTTTTAATTTATTCCCATATTTATTTTGGTGAGCAAGTGAAACCTGTACTGTCAGACTTTTCATTGCCTCTGGGCTGGCCAGAGTTTCAGATCTTCAGAAGCTCAAATGAGGGGTCCTGCCAAATTGTGTAGGTTGATGTAGAAGCGAGATAAGTAAATAAAACTTCAGTTTAAAGATTTGTGTGATACCACACACATTGGGCTTTTTTTATTTTTAAAGAGATTGAACACTGTGCAGAGAAATTGAATTTTTTGTAAAGATAAGATAGTAAATATAGAAAAGGACTTAAAAGACTTAAAGCAGTGGAGCAAAAAGTCCATTCCTCTTGCAGTTTCTTCCTATAGAATAATACTGCAGACCAGGCAATCTACTGTAGGTAGAAGCCTTTTTTTTAGTTCGCCAACTATTAATTTCTGTTTTACCCTTTCAGCTGAGCAATTTAGGATCTTCTTTGAAAATGTGAGAGAATTTGATTCTTTTTTTTAAAATTCAGTTATCTTTTCAATATCAAAGCAGATCTCTTATACAAGGAGCTTGTCATTCCAGCACTCCGCTGGTCTGGTGATAGTGGTACAATGTTTGATAAACAAGGGTCACAGCCAGTTGAGCTGGCCTTCAGCTCAGTGGTGCCACCCTGCACACTGAGGGGCACAGGCTGACAATCACAGCCAAAGACCCTTTCAGATGAGACCAGAAAAACTTGTCCCATTCCCAGTAAAGACCCTTTCAGATGAGACCAGAAAAGCTTGTCCCATTCACAGTTTCCAAGTGTTGGAATGATCCCATCAGTTGATGTTTGGGTAGGTGTCTTTTAACTCTCCATCTCCATAAACATACTCTTATACTTATCTGTACTACAAAATACATTATCATTTTGGAAATGCCCTGGTAACCAGTTTTCTCATCTACAAAATAATGCTGCTAGACTACATGGTCTTCAAAGTTTCTTCTAAGTAAAAATCTAAGGCACTGTGAGTCTAACATTACCCTTGGGAACACACTTATAAAAAGAATTTAAAAAGGTATTTTTTTCAGTCTTCATTGTGCAGAATAGACATTATATAAATAACTCTCAACTAGTTGTTTCATTAAATATAAGTTAATTGAATGAGTATTAGGTGCTAATCTCTGAAGACCCAAAAATTAATAGAAAAGATTCAACTTCTCAAGTAGCTTTCAGTCTATCTGGGAAAATAGATAAGGAAAGATAAATTATACTAAAATATTAAAGCAAGAGTATAAATAAAAGTTTATCACAGTAAAAAAAAAAGGAAGGATAGCCTTCAAAATTTTGAGAGTTTTACTAAAGTTATGTTTTAGATATAACACCTGTAAATGTTCTAAAGATCTGTTGATTTTCTAGATCTGGGTATAACATTAATGCCCATCATTTCTAACTCCCATGTTTTGCAAAAGCCTGAATTCAAAAGCCTGAGAAATTAAATGGCTTTTCCAAATGCATCCATTTTATTAGTTGGTAAAGATATGTAGGTCTCCCTAAGTCTTCTATTCTCCCAGTTACCTTCCCTCCATTGTACTTGGAAGATCCAAAACCCCAATTCCTTCTCATCCCCAGTTTCCTGTCTACTTCTTTGGCCTCTTGTAATACATATTCTAGCCATACTGGCAGTCTTTGACTTGTTCACCAAGATTATTGCCTCCTTTATAATTAACTTTTCCTCTTCTTGGAACTGCCTACCACACACACACACACACACACACACACACACACACACACACACACACACACACACACACACACACACACACACACTTACCCGTGCCGCATAATTACATTTTATCCCATGATTGCACTTATGGTTTTTATAGCCTTTGTTTAAATTATTTTATATCTTTATCGTCTATCTCCTCCCTTAAAATAAGCTCCATGAAAGCAAGCATATTGACTCTCCTCTTTACCCCTATATCTCCAACACTTTGAGCAGTGTTAACTCATGATAAGTTCTCAATAATTATTTTTTGAAGGGATAAAGAATTCTGGTTCCTATTGATTATGCATAAGGTAAATAAAGTACAATCTACTGTGTATCATGATTGAGGACACCAAGAAAGAAGACCATGTTAGCTGAAATCTCTATATTACTGACTCCTTATAGAAAGACTTTAGAAGAGAATGGTGACATAAAAGTCACATTAGGAAGGTGTAACATTTTCATGTTTCCTGTGTGTTTCAAAATAGCTTAACCCAAGTCATAAAATGCCACCTTCCTCCACGTGAAGGTCCTAGTCAGTACAGTAAGGCTTCTTCCAGAGGTTTGAAGTGGTTGATTTTGCTCTGGGAATGAAAAGGGCCTAGAGCAGAGTTTTTGGAACATATGAACTTTGAAACAGAAGAGGAGCTGGCCAAGGGGGATGAAAGTAAGCCAGGAAAACCCAAGGGAAACCTGGGGAGCAGGGGAATGTGTGTGTGTGGGGGGGTGGTGGTGGTTGTGTAGTGTGGTCCAAATCAAGAAAGCAAAGGGCAGAGTTAAAAGGAATTTCAAAAGGAAGCAAGTGATTGATACTATTCATGCTGTGGAAGAGTTAATAGAAATAAGAACTGAGCATATCTTCTGTACTTAGCAATAAAAATAGAGTTGGCACCTATTCTTGGTTAGGCTAATACAATCTGCTGTAACAAATCCCTGAATGACAGTGGTTTGCACAAGTTTGCTTCTCAATCATAGGACAGTCCCGTTTGGGGGGTAGCTTTCCTTACGGTGATTTAGGGTCCAGGTTCCTTCCTTCTTTTGGTCTTTTTCCTACCATAGAACCCAGAGTCCTCTGCGTTCAGTCAGTGAGTTTGGAAAGAGAGAGAAGGCATAACTGCTTTTAAGCTCCTTAACTTAGAAATCACATTTGTCACTCCACTCTCATTCTCTTGGCAGAGAATACAAGGTTCTATGTCTATGCAAGGGAGCCAGAAAATGTAGTCCGTGGATGTACAGCTGTTATGTAAAGGGAAGCCCCAATAATGATGAGCAGAGACTAGTCTTCGTGGATGGTGGAGAAATCTGCAGTGAGGTCATTTTCATTTTATAAATATTCACTGATCATTTAGAAATACAAGGCTACATAATAGACTATACCTATTCTCACAAAGTTATAATTTACTAGAAGAGATAAGACATACACAGATTATGGTAACTCAGAGCTGTTTCTTATTTATTCATGTAAACTTTGTGATAGAAAAAAAGATGAAAATGATGGAAAATGAGTATATGGCTAAACTAATAAAAATATAGACTCTTTTCATTGATGTATCTTATCTACCCATTTTCAGATGAGAAGCACTTGGATAAATCCTCCCCATTTCCAGATCAAAGGCTGTTGCGCACTGGATTGAGCCACTTGTATATGAATGTATGTTGGTGTGAAATCTAGCCTGTTAAAAATCTGATGTGGCTTATATAACTAAAATCCTATATTCCTCATTTATATTGTTTTCTACTTTTTTTAAATCTAAAAGGATAGTTCAGTTTCTTTATTGGATAAACAATTTGTGTTTTGGCTTAGAGTACTCTAGAATATAAAATATTTTTTCAGTAGAAGTTGGAGGTGGAGGAAGTGTCAAGGAAATAGTTATGTTTTTATAAGTTATTAAGAATTAACTTTTAGAAGAGACTGTGTCTGGAAAAGGCTTAAACCAAAACTATGAGACTTTACTATTTCTACTTTGGCTGAAGTAGATGAATATGGTATAAATCAGGAGTTGGTAAATGCTTTTTTGAAAAGGGACAGACAGTTAATATTTTAGGATTCTCAGGATACATTTGATCTCTCGGATAACTACTCATTTCTGTCATCGTAGCATGAAAGGAGATGTAGACAATATATAAACTAGTAAGCATGAATGTGTTCCAGTAAATCTTTACTGATGGACGCTGGAATTTGAATTTCATATAATTTTCATCTGTCATATAACATCATTTTTTTCATTCCTCCCATCATTTAAAAATACAAAATTCATTCTTAGCTCATGAGCCATCCAGAAATAGGTGATGGGCTGAATTTGGCCCATAGGCTTTTTTGTTTACTCACTCCTGGTATAGAGAGAGAAGAAAATGAAAACACAATTTAGAGCTATTTTAGATCAGTTTTATTTTAAAAAATATATAGACTGTAACACATTATATTCTATATATTTATGACAGAATTTAAATTATGTGCTTCAATATATATGCTTCAAGTACATGAAATGTGAGATGGTATTATATGCTTATCAAATTTTAACATAAATACTACCCCTGCCCCACTTTTTTAGATATTTACAGTAACAAAGCTATAAGAAATTATCCTAGGTCTGTTAAAGGGGGAGAATTTTTTGATCCTACTCATGTTTAGCACTCTTTGAAGGCCTTAATGCTCAATTAGTCAATTAGTAGCTGCCAGATGGAGAAGACCGTTTCTTTATGAGCGTGTGTATTGGTATGTGTGTGAGCTTGAGAGCAAGAGATGGTGTTGTGTGTCAGACCTCTCTGTGTCCCTTTTAGATCCCACTAGCTCAATCACCATGAGCAATGGACCATAAGATACTTATGTATCTTCTGCTTGGCTTCATGCTTGATGCTTCTGATCAGACACAGCATTTCATTTCCAATATCACAGATGACAGAGTAAAATGCAGAATGTGTTACTGCAAATGTCAAAAGGTCCAGAGAAGAAAAGACAGCTCTACCTCTGTGTTTGGATTAACAACAATTGAAAATAAATGCCCATTTCCCATTCTTTGGTCTTAAGTTTTGTATGTTTGATATCTGTTTGTTATTACCTACACATATCCAGGGGTTTTTGACTAGGTTGCAAAAAGAAAAAAAATAGAGATAAAGAAAATAATGTTGCTAGTGGTTTAATCACATTTTATTGTTTTTTCTTAGATTTTATTTATTTATTTGAGAGAGAGAATGAGATAGAGCATGAGAGGGGGGAGGGTCAGAGGGAGAAGCAGACTCCGAGAGGAAGCCCGATGCAGGACTTGATCCCAGGACTCCAGGATCATGACCTGAGCCGAAGGCAGTCTCTTAACCAACTGAGCCACCCAGGCGCCCCACATTTTATTGTTAAACCTTGATAAGAAAAGTGCACTGCTAACATCGTGTACATTGATAGTTTTATTTGATAATTACCCACCTGAAATAATAGACTGATAAGTTGTCAGAAGATCTCCAGCCATCTATTTCCACCTGCTAGTCTGCAATTATTAATAATGGATATTATACAAATACTAATAACCACTTCAGAGACAAAAGTTCTTAGAAAGGGCTTTAATTTTTTTTTCTGTTGTAAGATCATACTGATTTGTGGTGGGAGTCTGAAGGAAATAATACATTCATTTCTTGCTTATGATTTAGCTCCAAGTTGTATTTACCCTCTTACCCATAGGAGGAGTACCACTGTATTTCCCCGAATCCTGTGCCCAGGAAATTCAGCATATCCTACAATCTGTATTTGAGAGAAAGTACAAAATTCACATACAAAAAACAAAACAAATGCAATTATTAACACAAAGCAAGACTTACTAATGCACTAATGAATGGCTTCATGAATCCTCCACCCTATAAATACCCCACAGACTCTAAACTCTCTTTTGTATCATACTTGAATTTTCTTTTTTAAGAAAAAGCAGAGTTATGTGTGGGTGTACCCATAATGGCAAAATAGCTTCGATTGTTTTTCCCCTTTGGTACATTGGCAAACAGGCACTCTGCGTTCTGCTCAGCCCGTTACAGATGTCTTCGTTGGAGCACTAATTGTGAAGAGCACACTTTGCAAGTTTGCTGGAGTAAATCTGTTCTTACCCAGCCACAGAGGCTGGGAAAGAAATATATTTACCTTCTACAAAGTGTAAGAACTGGTTAATAGTTTAAAAATTAATAAGGAAGAATATTTGTATCTGACATGTTATAAATACCCTTGGTGAATAGGAGCAATGTGGATGCTGTTCCCTTTCATATTCATCGTCTTTTACCAAATTAAATGAAGAATGATGAGCAATTAGAAAACAGTACATGCAAATAGGCTGTTTTGCTCTTTACAGGTTCTGTTTTTCTCCTTGGTTTTCCTCTCCTTCATTTTCATTACCTTTTTCAATTTCTCAGCCTGCTTTTCCCTCCACTTCCTTACTTTTCCTCATTTCCTTTATTTACTCTTTCCCTTCGTTCGTATTCAGTCCCGTCATTCCACTTCCTGCCTCTCTGCATGAAGAATGGCTTCTGGTTTAGATATGGCTGCATGGAGGTGTCATTTTAGAATGCTAATGCATCCTGTTTTTAAAAAGACAAGATAATAATAGGAAGAAAGAGATGCCCCTGCCCTCCGTGGCCAGGATTTCTCACTTTTCCCAATGGTGTGGTTCATTGAAATAGCTCTACAATCTCATTAAGTTTATTTTTATAAGATTTCTATCCCTAATATTTTTTCTTCATGAAAAGATCAAGTTTCTTTTGAATCCCTCTGGTTCTCCTATTTTCCCCAATGTTTCCTGGCAGTGGAAATCCTATAAATCAGTATTATATTCTGACAGTTTTGCATGCCATCAGCTAAATGTGATGCTTTTGAAATGGAAGCACAATTCTTTTTAAGTAGGCATTTAATTTTAGTGGAATTTGCATTTGACGGTCCCAATTCATGTGTTTCAGCATCTGAGTGAAATAGCTGTCTTTGAATTCTAATGGGATGAATATAGTGAAATTAACCTTTTGCCACAAAACACACTATTCTAGGCAAAAGCTTTCACACTGTTTTGAATCACTTCTATGTAGTTATAATAGAGTGAGTACTGTTAATTTAATTCATAGAGTGATGAAAATGATTTTGAATAGGGGATGTAAACAACAGGCTTCCTTAATTATTCTGTGAAGTGCCATCAATGAATATGGGACATTGACCTGGAATTCCAGTTCATTATTTTTTTTTCCAGTATCAGTAGTGATATGTCAGATACCTGCAAAATACCTAAACATAGCAAAGTGCTTGTGGAGAATACTTGAAATTTTCCCTTATGATTATTCTTAACTTGTATTTTTGAGCTAATTTATTAGTCTGTTCAAACAATGGTCTTCAAAAAAGTTAACCATCAACAGAGTCAACAAGTTTTTCGTAAATATTTACCTTTTTTTCTTTAAAATAGAGAAACCATGTATAGGAATAAGAGGTTTAGATTTTAAATATTTAATATTTCTCTTGGACAGTGTTAAGAAGCTACTAAATAATGCCATTGACCAATTATCCAACTGTATCTAAAACTAATGTACACACCTGGCTCATCAATATGTGTGTGTGCCAAAACACGTTAAAAATTCATTTAAAAATCTTGTTTAATTAGTATTATTACTATTATTATTATTTTTTTAAGAGATAGAGAGTGGGGGTGGGGGGTGGGAGAGGGAGAAAGAGAATCTCAAGCAGACTCCCTGCTGAGCATGGAGCCTTACACAGGCCTCGATTTCACCACCCTGAGATCATGACCGGAGCTGAAATTAAGAGTTGGATGCTTAACCGACTGAGCCACTAGGCACCTCTTGATTATTTTTCAAAAAAATATTTTTGTCCTCTTTCAGGTTGCGGTTTTTAAAAAATAAAATACTTTTTAAAGATATCTTTGGTTTATACTAGATCATTATTTATGATTTGCTCTTACTGGCAGTTGGCACTTAGCAAACATAATATGTAAATGAGTTTATGTTTCTTGCAGTAAAGAAACTGCAGCGAATCATCCTATTGGAGAAAAATTCCTTCAACATTTTTTTTCTCCCTTTTGTGATATGTAAAGAAAGGAAAATAGTTTCTGAAGAGTAAATAGCCTTTTACTGTGCTAATTCTCACCTCCAAGGCCAGGATTTCTCACTCTCCCAGTGATGTGGTTCATTGAAATAGCTGAATCACGTGAGGAGCTTGTTGAAAGCAGATTATAAGCCTCACCTCTGGAGGTTCTGATTTGATAAGATGGGGAAGGTGGATAATTTGTTTCTCTAACAAATTTCCAGTGTTGCTGATATGGCTGGTGGAGGAATTACACTCCTCAAGCGAGTCTACCCATGTTCTGTAGTAATATTTTACCAAATCTATTGCAGTGTGTCACTGAAAAGTAAGTAGCAAATTCTTACAGTCACTTGTTGAGACTAAGAATATTGAGATCAAATGGCCTGGGATTGTAGATTTTTACTCACAAGATGTGGGATTTAGAGCAAATTGCTATACCACTTTAAGTTTTGGTTTTTCATATAATGGGTATAATATTGTGTCAGAGAATTTCTGTTGATCATTATATTAGATAATTTCCTAAGTTCTCAACAAGGAACGTGGTATATAGAAAGAGCTCAATTAATTCAGTAAATCCAAACTGTAGTTTTGATGCTGAGCAAAACCAATGACTAAGGACTTAAATGCTAGGTTGGTCTTTTGATTCCAACATTAGATATAAAATGAGTTAATACATGTCCCTGAGAAATGTTCAATTCTTGTGAGAAATCTTCTAAAGTGTAATTTGCTATTAACTTTTTTTTTAACTACATACATCTTACAAATACATTGTAAATGGAGCAAGAGCATTTTTTTTAAGGTTGGTTTGGAATAACAGCTTTTGAATTATTTTATTATAAAAGTGTTTATTATTAAGGAAAGCCATAATTCGTACCCATTGTTCCCACTTTTATTCCTTCATGATAAACCTGTATTTCTGTAGTAAAAGCTAAATATAAATAAATGAAAATGAAAATATTTGTAACTATGTCATGATATGTATTGACAGTTTGTATACTCTTGAGATTAAGCAAATAGTGATAGGCTAATAAAGATTAGGACAAATTGGAATTGTTATTCAGAGTGCACTAATTTGAAAATCTTGCAAATTAATCTAAAATGGAGACATCTTGCGTTATTGTGTCTTCCTTATGGGTCTTTGAAGACAAATAGAAAGTTACTGTGATGGTGTTACACTGAAATAAATCAAATCGTGTGTTTTTCAAAGTACCAATGCTGAAGTAACTCACTGAATGATTATGTAATATATTCATGGAAAAATAACAGGCAAAAGTGGAAAACTTACCAATGATGTGACCGTTGGCAAACGTTAGCCTCTTTCAATCTCAGTTTCACTGTTTAGTATACCATGGGTAACTGTAGGATGGTAATAAGAAGGGTAACCATCCTATAACAATTGGGTGATGATAAGAATTCAAGAAGAGGGGGCAGAGCAAGATGGCGGAGGAGTAAGAGACCTAGGTTTTGTCTGGTCTCAGGAATTCAGCTGAATAGGGATCAGACCATTCTGAACACCTACGAACTCAACAGGAGATCGAAGGGGAGAGTAGCAACAACTCTCTGAACAGAGAAGCGACCACTTACTGGAAGTCGGGCCACTGCTCCTCCAGCAGGAACCCAAAAAGCGGCAGAGCCGGGGATACTCCCCTTCCTCCCCCGGGAGGAGTGGCGCGGGAGCACACCACAGGGATCTGCTGGGTTTGGAGACTCCACACGGGGTCGTATGCCACAGATAGAAACGCTCGGTCACAGGCCCGGTGAGCACGGAGTGCGGCCAGAGACCAGGGAGACGGGAGTGACTGCTTTTCTCTGGGGGCGCACTGAGGAGCGGGGCCCCGAGTTCTCAGCTCCTCCGGGTGGAGATTGGGAGGCCACCATTTCTGCCCTGGTCCTCCAAAGCTGTACCAAGAGCTTGCAGGGAACAACAGCTCCTGAGAGCAAACCCGAGGAGCTTGCTTAGCCCAGACCGACAAGGGCGGGGTAATTCAGCCTCCGGCAAAGACATTTGGGAACCACGACAACAGGCCCCTCCCCCAGAAGATCAGCACGAACAGCCAGCAAGCCAAGACCAAGTTTACCGATCAAGGAGAATGGGAGAACTCCAGCACTAGGGGAATACTGCACATAGAATTCATGGCTTTTTTTTTTTACCATGATTCATTAGTTCATCAAAGTTAATTTTTTTAACTTTTTTTTAATTTTTCTTTTTCCCTTTTTCAACCAACATCTTATCAATCCCTTTTAAAAAAAAAAAAACATTTTTTTATTTCTCATTTTTAGAGTCATGTTTTATCCCGTCATAGTAGTTACCCTTATTTTTGGCATATATATATATATATATATATATATATATATATATGTTCTCTCTTTAAAATTTTGAGATAGTTTCTTCTAACAGATCAAAATATACCCTAAATCACTAGTGTATGGCTTTGTTCTAGTCTCCTGCCTGATCACATTCTCTCCCTTTTTTTCTTTTTTTTAAATCTTTTTTTCAAACAACTTACCAATTCCTTTTATAAAATCTTTTATACTTTTCATCTTTACAGTCATCTTCCATCCTTCATTGAATCAACCCTTATTTTGTACATATATGTCTTTCTTCCTTTAAAATTTTAGGAGGCACTTTTTAAAAAGTGCCTCCTAAATACGCCCAAAATCTAGTGTGTACCACTGATCTGTGCACTAGCCTGATCATATTTGATCATATTCTGCTTTTTTTGTATTGTTCTGTTTTTGTTTTTATCTTTTTCTTCTCTTTTTTCTTTCCTTCCCTTTCTTTTCCCCTGGTTTCAGGTCTTTTCTGATTCGTTTAGAGTATACTTGCTGGGGACGTTGTTAACCTGTTAGCATTTTGTTCTCTCATTCATCTATTCTCCTCTGGACAAAATGACAAGACGAAAAAAATCACCTCAGCAAAAAGAACAAGAGGTAGTACCGTCAGCCAGGGACCTACTCAATGCGGACATTAGTACGATGTTGGACCTAGAGTTCAGAATCATGACTTTAAAGATACTAGCTGGGCTCGAAAAAGCATGGAAGTTATTAGAGAAACCCTTTCTGGAGAAATAAAAGAACTAAAATCTAACCAAGTCGAAATCAAAAAGGCTATTGATGAGGTGCAATCAAAAATGGGGGCACTCACTGCTAGGATAAATGAGGCAGAACAGAGAATCAGTGATATAGAAGACCAAATGATGGAAAACAAAGAGGCTGAGAAAAAGAGAGATAAACAACTACAGGATCACGAGGGCAGAATTCGAGAGATAAGTGATACGATAAGATGAAACAACATTAGAATAATTGGGATCCTAGAAGAAGAAGAAAGAGAGAGAGGGGCAGAAGGTATATTGGAGCATATAATAGCAGAGAACTTCCCTAATGTGAGGAAGGAAACAGGCATCAAAATCCAGGAGGCACAGAGAACCCCTCTCAAAATCAATAATAATAGGTAAACACCCCGACATCTAAGAGTAAAACGTACGAGTCTCAGAGACAAAGCAAAATCCTGAAAGCAGCTCGGGAGAAGAGATATGTAACCTACAATGGTAGAAACATTAGATTGGCAACAGACCTATCCACAGAGACCTGGCAGGCCAGAAAGGACTGGCAAGATATCTTCAGAGCACTAAAGGAGAAATATGCAGCCAAGAATACTATATCCAGCTAGGCTGTCATTGAAAATAGAAGGAGAGATAAAAAGCTTCCAGGATAAACAAAAACTAAAGGAATTTGCAAACACGAAACCAGCCCTCCAAGAAATATTGAAAGGGGTCCTCTAAGCAACGAGAGAGCCTAAAAGCAGCATAGATCAGAAAGGAACACAGACAATATACAGTCACAGTCACCTTACAGGCAATACAATGGCACTAAATTCATACCTTTCAATAGTTACCCTGAATGTAAATGGCCTAAATGCCCCAATCAAAAGACACAGGCTATCAGATTGGATTAAAAAGACCCATCAATATGCTGTCTGCAAGAGACTCATTTTAGACCCAAAGACACCCCCACATTGAAAGTGAGGGGTGGAAAACCATTTACCATGCTAATGGACACCAAAAGAAAGCTGGGGTGTCAATCCTTATATCAGACAAATTAGATTTTAAAACAAAGACAGTAATAAGAGATGAGGGAAGACCCTGTATCCTACTTAAAGAGTCTATCCAAGAAGAAGATCTAAAAATTGTAAATATCTATGCCCCGAACATGGGAGCAGCCACTTTTATAAGGCAATTAATAACAAAAGCGAAGAAACACATTGACAACAATACAATAATAGTGGGGGACTTTAACACCCCCTGACTGAAATGGCCAAATCATCAAAAGATCAACAAGGAAATAAAGACTTTAAATGACACACTGGATCAAATGGACTTCACAGACATATTCAGAACATTCCATCCCGAAGCAGCGGAATACACATTCTTCTCTAGTGCCCATGGAACATTCTCCAGAATTGATCACATCCTAGGTCACAAATCAGGTCTCAACCGGTACCAAAAGATTGAGATGATTCCCTGCATATTTTCAGACCACAATGCTTTGAAACTAGAACTCAATCACAAGAGGAAAGTCGGAGAGAACTCAAATACATGGAGGCTAAAGAGCATCCTACTAAAGAATGAATGGGTCAACCAGGAAATTAAAGAAGAATTAAACAAATTCATGGAAACCAATGAAAATGAAAACACAACTCTTCAAAATCTTTGGGATACAGCAAAGGCAGTCCTGAGAGGAAAGTATATAGCAATACAAGCCTTTCTCAAGAAACAAGAAAGGTCTCAAATACACAACCTAACCCTACACCTAAAGGAGCTGGAGAAAGAACAGCAAATCAAGCCTAAACCCAGCAGGAGAAGAGAAATAATAAAGATCAGAGCAGAAATCAATGAACTAGAAACCAAAAGAACAGTAGAACAGATCAATGAAACTATGAGCTGGTTCTTTGAAAGAATTCACAAGATTGATAGACCCCTGGCCAGACTGATCAAAAAGAAAAAAATGACCCAAATCAACAAAATCATGAATGAAAGAGGAGAGATCACAACCAACACCAAAGAAATACAAACAGTTATAAGAACATATTATGAGCAACTCTATGCCAGCAAATTAGATAACCTGGAAGAAATGGGTGCATTCCTAGAGATGTATCAACTACCAAAATTGAACCAGGAAGAAATAGAAAACCTGAACAAACCTATAGCCACTAAGGAAATTAAAACAGTCATCAAAAATCTCCCAAGAAACAAAAGCCCAGGGCCAGATGGCTTCCCAGGGGAATTCTGTCAGACATTTAAAGAAGAATTAATATCTATTCGCCTGAAACTGTTCCAAAATATAGAAATGGAAGGAAAACTTCCAAACTCGTTTTATGAGGCCACCATTACATTGATCCCAAAACCAGACAGACCCCATCAAAAAGGAGAATTACAGACCAATATCCTTGCTGAACCTGGATGCAAAAATTCTCACCAAAATACTAGCCAATAGGATCCAACAGTACATTAAAAGGATTATTCACCACGACCAAGTGGGATTTATCCCTGGGCTGCAAGGATGGTTCAACATCCACAAATCAATCACCGTGATACAATGCATTAACAAAAGAAAGAACAAGAATCATATGATCCTCTCAATAGATGCAGAAAAAGCATTTGACAAAGTACAGCATTCTTTCTTGATCAAAACTCTTCAGAGTATAGGGATAGAGGGTACATACCTCAATATCATAATAGCCATCTATGAAAAACCTACAGTGAATATCATTCTCAATGGGGAAAAGCTGAGAGCTTTTCCCCTAAGGTCAGGAACGTGGCAGGGATGTCCACTCTCACCACTGCTATTCAACATAGTATTAGAAGTCCTAGCCACAGCAATCAGACAACAAAAAGAAATCAAAAGCATCCAAATCGGCAAAGAGGAAGTCAAACACCCACTCTTTGCAGATGATATGATACTGTATGTGGAAAACCCAAAAGACTCCACCTCAAAACTGCTAGAACTGATACAGGAATTCAGTAAAGTAGGATATAAAATCAATGCACAGAAATCAGTGGCATTCCTATACACCAACAACAAGACAGAAGAGAGACAAGGAGTCGATCCCATTTACAATTGCGCCCAAACCATAAGATACCTAGGAATAAATTTAACCAAAGAGGCAAAGGATCTGTACTCAGAAAACTGTAAAATACTCATGAATGAAGTTGAAGAAGACACAAAGAAATGGAAAAATGTTCCATGCTCATGGATTGGGAGAACCAACATTGTGAAGATGTCAATGCTACCTAGAGCAATCTACACATTCAATGCAATCCCCATCAAAATACCATCCTCTTTTTTCAATGAAATGGAACAAATAATCCTAAAATTTGTATGGAACCAGAAAAGACCCCGAATAGCCAGAGGAATATTGAAAAGAAAAGCAAAGCTGGCGGCATCACAATTCCGGACTTCCAACTCTATTACAAAGCTGTCATCATCAAGACAGTATGGTACTGGCACAAAAACAGACACACAGATCAATGGAATAGAATCGAGAGCCCAGAAATGGACCCTCAACTCTATGGTCAACTCATCTTTGACAAAGCAGGAAAGAATGTCCAATGGCAAAAAGACAGTGTCTTCAACAAATGGTATTGGGAAAATTGGACAGCCACATGCAGAAGAATGAAACTGGACCATTTCCTTACACCACACACAAAAATAGACTCCAAATGGTTGAAAGACCTAAACGTGAGACAGGAGTCCATCAAAATCCTAAAGGAGAACACAGGCAGCAACCTCTTCAACCTCAGCCGCAGCAACTTCTTCCTAGAAACATCGCCAAAGGCAAGGGAAGCAAGGGCAAAGATGAACTCTTGTGATTTCATCAAGATAAAAAGCTTTTGCACAGCAAAAGAAACATTCCACAAAACGAAAAGACGACCGACAGAATGAGAGAAAATATTTGCAAATGACATATCAGATAAAGGGCTAGTATCCAAAATCTATAAAGAACTTCTCAGACTCAACACCCAAAGAACAAATAATCCAATTAAGAAATGGGCAGAAGACATAAACAGACATTTTTCCAAAGAAGACATCCAAATCGCCAACAGACACATGAAAAAGTGCTCAACATCACTCAGCAGCAGGGAAATCCAAATCAAAACCTCAATGAGATACCACCTCACACCCGTCAGAATGGCTAAAATTAACAAGTCAGGAAACGACAGATGTTGGCGGGGATGCAGAGAAAGGGGAACCCTCCTACACTGTTGGTGGGAATGCAAGCTGGTGCAACCCCTCTGGAAAACAGTATGGAGGTTCCTCAAACAGTTGAAAATAGAGCTACCGTACGATCCAGCAATTGCACTACTAGGTATTTACCCCAAAGATACAAATGTAGGGATCCGAAGGGGTACGTACACACCAATGTTTATAGCAGCAATGTCCACAATAGCCAAACTGTGGAAAGAGCCAAGATGTCTATCGACAGATGAATGGATAAAGAAGAGGTGGTATATGTACACAATGGAATATTATGCAGCCATCAAAAGGAATGAGATCTTGCCATTTGCAACGACGTGGTTGGAACTGGAGGGTGTTGGGCTGAGTGAAATAAGTCAATCAGAGAAAGACATGTATCATATGACCTCACTGATATGAGGAATTCTTAATCTCAGGAAACAAACTGAGTGTTGCTGGAGTGGTGGTGGGTGGGAGGGATGGGGTGGCTGGGTGATAGACATTGGGGAGGGTATGTGCTATGGTGAGTGCTGTGAATTGTGCCAGACTGTTGAATCACAGATCTGTACTTCTGAAACAGATAATGCAACATATGTTAAGAAAAAAGAAAAAGAAGATAGCAGGAGGGGAAGAATGAAGGGGAGTAAGTCGGAGGGGGAGACGAACCTTTAGAGACGATGGACTCTGAAAAACAAACTGAGGGTTCTAGAGGGGAGTGGGGTGGGGGTATTGGTTAGCCTGGTGATGGGTATTGAAGAGGGCACAGACTACGTGGAGCACTGGGTGTTATGCACAAACAGTGAATCATGGAACACTACATCAAGAACTAATGATGTAATGTATGGTGATTAACATAACAATAAAAAATTTAAAAAAAAATCTCTGCAACAAGAAAAAAAAAAAAAACCATGGCTCACAATGGGAGTGATTCTCCATGACAGGTCAAGACCTTTGGTGGCCAGGGTTATACATTACATGAACACTACATGAAACACTAATGATGTAATATATGGTGATTAACATAACAATAAAAAATTAAAAAAAAAGAATTGAAGACGATAACCCTTTGTTAAAGAACCTAAGATAGTACAATGACCAGCACATAGAAGGCTCTCAGTAACTTGTAATTCTTGCCCAACTTCCCATAACTCTCTTCCCAAAGCCTATGTTTCCTTATTAAAGGTCTTTTAGTTTATAAAGTTACATGGTTTAGCATTTAGTTCACTTAATATTTGAGCAAATGAGTATATTAATGAATTAACATATTTTTCTCTTGAGTTCACTTTCTTATGCATATGTCGTTAAGCTTCCATATGAGATATCTTTGAATGTGCAAGATTAATATTTAGGTCATAAATAAAACTTTAATGTGGAATATGACATTTCTGAAATTCAGATTATCAGAGAAAGAAAATCTTTACCAAAACTGTTTAAAATGGATTTTGGTAGGTGCTCAGAATAAGAAAACAAAGCATTTTTTTAAATATAGATTGGGATTTGCTTCCTATCTTATTTTCAGATCATAGTTAGGTACCATTCAGGGTCCATCCTCCACAGAGGCAGAAAAAAATACATTAAATCACTCCCAGAAGGTCTGTTTGAATTCTGATAGCGTGATATTCTTTGAAAAGCTTGAACAACTTATTTGTTAAGATTCAGGGCTTCAGTGAGTTCTATATTGTCCCTGAAATGACTTATTTGAGGGGGGGGGGTATTTCTTATCTCTTTGGAAGGTTTAAAAAGAAGCAGTTATTATATCTTTGAGCAGATGAAATGGTTTAACATTGCTCAAAACTTGTCCAAGATGCTAATCTAAATCCTCAGCTAGACCCTTTGAACACATGACTAAACACAGACCAAAGAGAATTTAGTTTAAAAGAAATCTTATCAGGAATCAAATAATAGATCTTAGACTATTTGGATTTCCTCACAGGATAATTGAGCCAATGGCAGCAACAGCACTACTCAAAAAGGAGTGGAACTATCTTCTCTATGTGGAGCAGGGCAACGTTTGCATTCGTTTTTCTGAACTTGCTTCCAGATAAGCCCTTTGTATTCCAATTGCCTGATGAACATTTCTACAGGGTGCCCACAGATTCCTCAATTTTAGCTTGCTGAAATCCACACCTCATTCTTTCTTCTCCATCTTCCTTTCTCACATACCTGCTGCTCTTGCCTGCTAACTTGTTGGTATCACCCAACCTTGAATCCTCAGCCCCGTCATTGTTTCTGTGACTGATTGGATTTGACTCTGAGATGGACATTAGCATGTTGAGGATTTATTAGGGGTGCTCTTGGGATCACTACCTGTGAAACAAAAGGAAAAGAAAAGAGGGAGGATTGGGAAGAGGGAGAAGTTGGAGTGTAATTACACTTAACAAAGCTTTCAGCTGACCTCTCTGGAAGTTTTAAATCTGGGATAGCCCTTCAGCATTGTCCTGAGCTGTCGTGATGAGCTTGGAGCTTTCTACTCCACTTTGACCAGTTACTGGATGCAATTTCCTTAGGGAAGGGAAGTAAACTTGGGCAGAGTGACTCTTGCATGAGCTCATCATCAGCCAGTGCGGTAGCTCATTGGCTCGCCATTGATAACAGTATAAAATACAAATGTCTTAGCTTAAAGTGGAAGGACCAACACAGTCTGGACCATACTGCAGCCTCATTCTTCCAAACATACATTTTACTGTTTTGGTGCCCCTGATATTTAGCATTTCTTCTTGTGTGTGCTGCTTATCATATGTAGCTCCAGCTCCCCCAACTTTTTTGACAACCTATTCATTCATTCATTCATTCTTGTTTAACATTTCATTTCAGAATTCCTCAGACTTCTGTAACAGTTGCAAAAATAATACAGAATTTCCATATAAACTTTACCCAGATTCCCCAAATGTCAACACCTTCTATAACTACATTACAATGATCACTATCCAGAAAATAACATTGATATACCACTTTAGTCTAGAGACCTTATGCAAAGCTCATCACCTGCCCAATTACTGTCTTTTTTCTGGACCAGGATTGTGCGTTGCATTTAGTTGTCATGTCTCTGAAGTCTCTCGTAATTTGGACAGTTCCAGGGTCTTACTTTGTCTTTCATAAGCTTGAAGAATACCAGCCAGTTATTTTGTAGAATGTCCTTCATTTTGAATTTGTCCAGAATTTCTTCAGTTTATGCATTTTTGGCAAATGATGTCATGTCCTTGTCAGTGCATCATATCAGGAGGCACAAAGTGTTGATGTATATCATTTCTTGTGGCGTTAACATTGATCACTTAAAGTGATCTCTCCATTTTAAAATTACTTTTTCTTTTTGTAATTAAGTACATTGTGGGGAAATACTTTAAGACTATGTTAATATCTTGTGTATCATTATACTTTTTCATCTAACGTTGCCTATTAATTTTAGCATCCGTTTGTGATTCTTAACTGCTGTGATGTTTGCCAACTGGTGATATTCTATTTTTATCATTCCTTCTACATTTATTAATTGGAATTTAATTGGAATACTATTATAAGGAAGAGCTTTTTCTTCTCATTATTGATACAGACTCTTGGATTCTTATTTTACGGATTATAATGTATTGCTGTCAATATTTATTGTTTTTCCTCAAAATTTCCTGAGATTTGGCGACTAAGAGCCTTTCAAATTGGATCCCATGTTCTTTTACATGTCCCCATCATTTTTTGAGCACTATTTGGAAGGAATCTTAATGACTGTCTAATTCATCTTTAAATCACCTGAAAGTGCTCCTGGGAAACAGTCATCTAGCTTATGTTTGACAAAATTTAGTATTAAAGAACTTGCATGTATAGAACATAATTTTTCTATTGTAGACCATTCCTTTTTATTTCCAGTTTTATTGAGATATAATTGACATATAACATTGTATAAGGTGTGCAGTGTGATGATTTGATATAAATATATATTGCAAAATTATTACCACATAAGATTGGTTAACCCATCTGTCACCTTCCAGAATTACCGTTTTTGTGTGTATGGTGAGAACATTTGATATTTACTTTCTTAGCTACTTTCAAGTATATAACACAGTATTTTTAACTTGTCACCATGCTGCACATTGGATTCCCAGAACTTATTGATCTTATAACTAGAAGTTTGTATCCTTTGACCAACATCTCCCTACTTCTGCCTCCCACCAGCCCTTGGCAACCACCATTCTACTCTCTACTAGTTTTGAGTATTTTAGATTCCACATGTGAGAGCATACAGTGTTTTCCTTTCTGCTTCTGATTTATTTCACCTAGTTTCATCCATGTTGTCACAAAAGGCAGGATTTACTTCTTTTGTATAGCTGTGTAATAGTTCGTTATATATACATTATATACATTTATTACATAATGTATATAGTGCTCCAGTGGACATGGGAGTGCAGTTATATCTTCGACATAATGATTTTGTTTCCTGGATGTATACCCAGAAGTGAAATTGCTGGATCATATGATAATTTTACTTTTAATTTTTTGAGGAACCTTTATGGTGATTGTATCAATTTATGTTCCCCACCTTCCACGGGAACATTTTACAAACTGACTACCAATTTACATTTTCACCAACAGTGGATACAGGGGTTCCCTTTCTCCACATCCTCATGAACACTTGTTATATCTTTGAGGTGTGAGGTAGTATCTTATCATTGTTTTGATTTGCATTTCCCTGATGATTAGTGACATTGAGCACCTTTGGTCTATCTTTGGAAAAGTGTCTGCTCAGGTCTTTTGTCCATTTTTGAATCATATTATTTGTTTTTGTTATTGAGCTGTATGAGTTCTATGAGTTGTATGAGTTCCTTATATATTTAGATATTAACCTCCTATCGGATATGTGGTTTGCACATGTTTTCACCCATCCCATAGGTTGCTTTTCCATTAGGTTGATTTTCCTTTGCTTGCAGAAACATTTTAATTTGATGTAGTCCAGCATGTTTTTTATTTTGTTGCTTGTGCTTTTGGTATATCCAAAAAAATCATTGCCAAGACCACTGTGAAGGATCTTTCTCCATGCATTTTCTTCTAGGAGGTTTATGGGTTTAGGTCTTACATTTAAGTCTTTAATCCATATTGATTTAGTTTCCATGAGTGGTATAAGATAGGGGTCCAGTTTCATTCTTTGCCTGTGAATACCCAGTGTTCCTAGTACCATTTTTTGAAGAGACTATCCTTTCCCCTTTAAGTATTCTTGATTCTTTGTCAAATATTAGTTGACTGTACATTCATGATTTATTTCTGGGCTTTTTACTCTTTTCCATTGGTCTATGCATGTTTTTATGCCAGTACCATACTGTTTTGATTACTATAGCTTTGCAGCACAGTATAGAATGAGAAAGCGTGATGTCTCCATCTTCTTCTTTCTCAGAATTGCTTTGGCTATTTGGGGTCTTTTGTAGTTACATAAGCATTTTAGGATTGTTTTTTCAGTTTCTGTGAAAAATGCTATTGAAATCTTGATAGAGATTGCATGAATCTATAAATGGCTTGGATTTTCTCTCCAATCTATAGTATGGACATTTTAACAATAGTAATTTCTCTAATCCATGAACACACAATATCTTCCCATTTATTTGTGTTTTATTTAATTATCTTCATCAGTGTTGTAATTTTCAAAATATAGATCTTTCACCTCCTTGGTTAAATTTATTCCTATTTACTGTTTTTGATGCTATTGTAAATAGAAGTGTTTTCTTAATGTCTTTTTTCATTAGTGTATAGAAACAATTGAACTTCTATTGTTGATATTTTTTATCTTGCAACCTTACTGAATTCATTTATTAGTTCAGTCACTTAAAAAGATTCCATGAGGATGATTATAATCATCCTGGATGAAAGTGACTTGTCTTTTTTCTGAATTCTTAAAGTAACTGTAGTCTTCTACCAAAAGGGCACACAGTTTCTGTCTATTTTGGTGATTTGTGTTTTGTGAAATAGTTTCAGAGAGGTGAAAAATTTGCTTTGTAAATCTGACAAGCTGAAGTAATAGAAAGTTTTATTTTCAAAAAAACATACATCGAATAAACAAAATATTAAAAAATACTTGTTTCTGAAACTGTTTTTCAGTTTCCCAAGCAAAATAAAAGTCTACTTGGCTTATGTTGATATCAAATTAAGTCTGCCACATAGTTATTTGGATGATATTTAATATTTGATTGGACTTTGGTCCTTTAGAGGAAAAGAAAAGGTAGAGGCTGGGATAGAAAATAGGTCATATTTACACAGAGATCTTATGTACAATGATATTTGAACTTCTGTGGGTGTATTTTTTCTGTGATTTAATGTCTCAATTTTTAATGCTTGTCAAGTCAAAGTTTTGGCCTTATCCATGCTGAGTCTTAATTATTCAATGAAAGACTTGCCCGGGATAACTTAGTTCAGTTTACTACCAAGTACACACACAGACAATGTGTTTTATAAAACTTGGTCCTACTGATAGGAGACTTTCAAATGTATTACAAAAGCAACTTCTACCCAGTGGAGGTCTGACTGCACTTCGGCCTCGAAAGAGCATGATCAGCACTTTGCTTAAATCCTTTACTTTCTTCTCTCAATTTACTTATTATTTACAACTCCAAAGAGATATCTAGCCTTAGTTGTTTTTATTTTAGGTTTGTTTAAGAGTATTCTGCTCTATTCCGTGGCTGATTGTGTTTTTCTAATTTCAACACATTCTCTTCTGGGTCCAAGTAGTATTTCACCAAGAAAAGTTTGCTTATTGTTAGATATTCCTTATCTTAGTAAGGTTTGCTTCTTCAGAGAAATTGTATAATCAAAGTGTGATAGGATCTGCCATTCTGCTACAATTTTTAGAAGTTGTTTAAATTTTGATTGACATTTTGTAGTGTGTTTGTATTTTGGTAGTGATAATATAATTTTAAAAATATTAATAAGAAAACCTCATTTACTAAATCAAAGGGAAAATGATTTTCTCAAATTACTACACTTTTTTTCAGAAGGGACCACAAAGAGGTGAGAACAACCAAAGGAGGCTCTGGTTTGGCTGAGTATGGTGCCATATCCAGATGATTTTGGGAGAAATAGACAGCCCTCAAGAATTAGTTCCTGTGTGCACCGCTCCCACACACACATGGGGTTTTTTGTTTTTTTTTGCATTTTCTAGGTAAATTTCCTGTGCTTTATGGAAAATACAGTGATATGTGTTTCCACCTATTAGAACTTTCAATCTAGTGGGAGGAAAAAGCATAACACACATAAGTCAGGTTAAAGTTAAAAAAATATGTAGACTCAAAAAAGAACTAAGTTCAGAAAAAAGAGACATTAGAATTGGCCAGATCCGAACTGAACAGTAATTGTATTTGAAATACTGAAATTTGACCAGAACACTTGAGATAGTATATGAATGTAAATTATTAATTTGGAACATCATTAATTTTAAAATGTTTAGATTTAAAATCAGCTTATAATATAGAGAGTTTAACTTGAATGTAAGAGGAAGGACACCTGATCTGAAGTTAGCATTTCAGTACCATTAAGTATAAAGGTCAGAATGAAGGCAGAGAAGGAGAGAAAGACTCTGTAGGACCCTCCAGTGTGGTAACATGTTTAGGGAGGGTACTCCTACATGATCAGAATGTACTGCCGAGAGAGAACACCTTGAAATCTAATGAAAATTTTCAAGGTTGTCAAGGAAGAAAGAAGTTATGAACAGAGTAGTTTTCATCAAATTGATATTTTCTAATAATAATTTCTAAAACCAATAAAAATGGATTCTGAAATTTTGGGGATATATAAACCTCTCTAGAGCCTTAGTTCTAAGTTCTTTTAAAGAAGAAAGTGCAACATAATGGTGAAAATCATTCAGTTTTGCTCATAAGGAACAATTGGGCACATATTGAATCAAGAAAAGTGCTGAAATCATTGAACAACAAAACTCAAAGTGATCATATTTCTTCATTTCCCATGTTTTTATGGTGATTTGTGTATTCAGAGCCCAACAATGTGAACGGCATGAAGGATACGTGATTATGCATTGCTGAATGCCTGTGTAAGAGTTCACTAGGAAGAAATTACTGCTTTAGCATAAATGCATTGTTACTGCCTGAATGATGATAGCTGCATGTTGTCTCTTTTCTCTACTCAGCAAACATAATTCATTTCCAGGTTTTGGTGTTACATCAAGCAAAAGACTCCAACTGAGAAATGGTACTATTATATATACACACACAACTCCCTTGGAAGTGTTTTTGCTATGAATCGATGCTATAGACTGTGCAGCATGAATAGCCTATGGCATCCTTTAGATAAGCATATTTAGAAACATGAATACCTTTACATTGTGTATTGCTATGTGTTCATGTTAAAGAAGGTAAAAATTAGGTGGACTACTTTTTTTTAATCCTAAAGTGATACCTCCCAGAAGTGTTTGTGAAGACAATGAAGATAATAATTTTACAGTCTAAATTCTGCTATTGTAACACCAAATATCATTAAATCTAGTACATATGAAGAAAGTGTAGTTATGTTAGGACCTTTTATTATTACCAACCACTCTAATGTGAATGCCAGTAATTAGCAGTAAAACTGTATAAAGGTAATTGTATGGATTTTTAAAATACTTGCTAGGATCTTCTCTGAAATTTCAAAGGATATTTTAAAATAAATTAATATTTTATCTCCTTCTTGGGAAAGTATTCCTCACATTGTAGCAAATTACTAACCAGAATTACAAATGCTAGTGATTCAGTTTTCATATTCTATTCTCTGCCCACACATCTTTTAAAATGTCCACCATTTTGTCTTGGCTACTACTCTCATCCTGAGAGTCCCAATTTTATTATTCTAGGTGAAAAGAAAAAAAAAATTGCAGTTGTCAAATTCTGAAACTGTTAAATATTTTTGAGGTCTAACCAGTGCTGTTTGACATGCTATACACCTTTAAGAATTTAAGGCAGAATTTATCTGGTGCATACTCTACTGTGCACGCTAATATACGTTATCATTTTCTATTGCTAAGCACACAGTGGGCGTTGGGCATGTTGTGGGGATATGCCCTGTAGAATATGACTGTAACCAATAGCACAGTCATTAATGGGAAAAGGTTAAAAGTTATTTAAGCTCAACTTATGGGAAAAGGAGCAAGTAATATATGACATTACTAGTAATAAGTAGTAAGGGAATTGGAGTTGGGATTTTTTTTTTTTTTAAATAACCAGTGTTCTGAAACTTTCTGATTTCTCTTAAGTACAATGCAAGTAATCTTACATTTGAAATTTCTTCTACTGCATTGTATTTTCCTTTTCAGGAAAGGAATTTTGTGAATTGTTTTATGTATAGATCAGTGTTACTCTTCACATATTGAACATTACAGTAGTTAAAGTCTTACGATAAAGCTGTTGTTTATTTGTTCAAATTTGTAATTTTAAAGACCTGATGAATTCTTAAGTAAATTGAATATTACGAAAGCAATTTTTCTAGTTGCACATAATTTGAATTTTACATTGACAATCACATGAAAAATAGAGATACACCTTGCAGCAAAATTCCCAAATTTTGGGAATGATTCTGCTAAATGAGTAATTCATATACTATGATTGTGATTTTCTTTTTCTCTCTTTTTTTTTTGGCCATTAACATCGTACTTTTGTTTTCTTACATCCGAAAAGTATGAGTGACTGTTTAGCTTAGATTATTTTCAGGTAGTCTTTTATAAAATGTAGTTTTACATATCTGTAATTACATGAAATCATCATGTTTGTCAGTATTAATAGAACCTAATCATTTTGTGAGTACTAATGTGATTTATTAATTTTTAAAGATGATTTTTCTCATTGTGGTGGTTATTTGGTTTAACTATTTCTAATATCCTTTTTGTGTTATATGCCTTTATTTTTTTTAAGATTTTATTTATTTATTTATTTGAGAGAGAGACAGTAGGGGGAGGAGCAGAGGGAGAGGAACAAGCTGTTTCCATGCTGAGCATGGAGCCTGACGCTGGGCTCAGTCATAGAACCCTGAGATCATGACCTGAGCCCAAATCAAGAGTTGGGACACTCAGCTGACTGAGCCACCTAGGTACCCATTACATGCCTTTAAACAGATCCCTAAAACATATGAACAGCTCTAAATTATTTTGCAGATATATAGAAGAATTAAATGTGATTTTGTCCAAGGTGATGCATATTAAAGAAGCCACCATAGATCATAATACATAGAAAACTCTAATGTGTGGCTTACCTGAACAAAAGGTTTGGTGCTAGGCCCTTTTTCTTTTCTTAAACCTCTCTCTAAGACAAGTTTATTTACTCCCATAGCTATAAATGTCTTCTAAACTCTAATTTTTATCTCCATCCCTGACTTCATATGATCTAGGACTCATGTACCCAGTTGCACTAGAAGTCTCACTAGCTCATGAAGAATGTCATAAAGATTCTGATATTAGGTTTCCCCCAAACAAAGCCTTCCAGGTCTGAAGAAATCTTGTAACATCGATTTAAAAGAGAAAGAGGGTGGAAAAAAAGAGAAATAGAAACTATATAGAGGGAAGAAAAGCTTAGAAATACTAAGGTTTTCAGATGGAACTCAAAAGTAATTTATCCATTAACAAGAATAAAATGATATAATAAGTGGCAGCTGGAGGTAAAACATAAGTTCATAAATTAAAAATATAAACAGAAATTTTAAGTGTGTTCAATATAGGGATGCCTGACTGGCTTATTAATAGAGCATGCAACTCTTGATCTCTGGGTTGTGAGTTTGAGCCCCACGTTGAGTATAGAGATTACTTAAAAAATATTCAATATAACTTTTGAGAAATAAAACTGAAGAAGGAAATCACCCAGAAAATAAAAGAAAATGAAACAAAACAGAGTAGGAGAGACATTAAAATGAGATGACAAAAATTTTTAAAAATATTAAAATAATAGAAATTCTAGAGAGAGAGAGAATAGAAGGGGTGAATTTACCTATAAAGTATTTGTAGAATATTTTTCATAAGTGAAAGCCATGGTTTTTAGAATGACAGGAAAATAATGTCCAGCCAAATGGATGAAAATACACCCACATAAAGGCACATAATTATGAAATTTCATAACAATCAGAATAACATGAAGGTTCTACATGCTTCCTGTGAAAAAATAAACAAAACCCTATCACATACAAAAAGGTGGTGAATCAAAATGGCTTTGAACTTCTCAACAATACTAGAAGCATATAAAGACAATAGAATACTGCCTTAAAAATTCTGGGGAAAAATTATTTCTAACCCAGAATTCTTTGTTCAGCCAGCTATAACTCAGGTGTGAATTATATGCAAATATCCTCAGTCATACAGTTTTTTATCTCCTTTGCTTTCATGCCATTGAAGCTAATAGAGGATGTTCCTTTCCAAATAAGTAAAGCTAGAAAGAAGACAAGGATTCAGAAACCGGGCGATCTAACAGAACAATCTCCAGCACAATGGAGAAGGGAAGTCTCAGGGTGACCACTGTCCATGAGTAATAGAGAACAATTATATCAGATTGGATCCTTTTGAATTAGCAGACAAGCACATTGGTGATGGTCATCATAGGTCTGTGTTCAAACCAACTTTTTAACCTGGCAGTTTCTGAAAGATGTGTTCCATCAAACAAAGAAACTGCAATACCAAATATTTACCAGTAGATAAGCAAAAATAAACTCCTCCTCATGTATGACTAAGAATCTAGTTTGGTACAGTCCCTTGGAGGAATAACTTCTCATTATATGGCAGGTTGGACATATTTATACTCACTGACCCAGCAATTCAACTTATAAATAAATATTCCTGAGAAAGAAATGGTTAACACTAATGATGTTTTACTTTATTTCAGGAGCTTTCACACACACACACACACACACACACACACACACACACACATTGATTTCATCATTTTAACTCACACCTTTTATATAATTTTTATATTTTATAAATGAGGAAATTGAAGCACATAGAACTAAGTAACTTCTCCAAGGTAACCTAGCTATTTATGCTTTTATTAAGCTGAATGGATTAGGTAACAACATGGATTATACTTGAAAACATTGTTGAGTGAAAAACATAAGTTGCAGAGTGGCACACTCATGTGATAACTCTAGGAAGTTTAAAAACATGAAAAAAAAGTAGATGGAGAAGATACAGCCCATAGTGTTTATCATTCCAGTAGCTGGATCAAAATACCAGGCAGAGCTTCAAAACCACATAATGTGTTGTTGTTTTTTTTTAAAGATTTATTTATTTATTTAGAGAGCGGGTGTGAGGGGTGGGGGTGTGGGAGTTGGAGGGGCAGGGGGAGAGAGAGTTTTAAGCAGACTCCACACTAAGCATGGAGCCTGATGTGGGGGCTCAGTCGCACAACCCTGAGATCACGACCTTAGCCAAACCAAGAGTCATCTGCTCAATGACTACACCACTCAGATGCCCCCATAATGTTTTACTTTTTAAATAATCTAAAATATGTGGTAAGGTACAAATATTGTTAAATCTGAGAGGTGTGACATCATTTTTGTATTCTCTCTACTTTTCTGCATGATTGTATCTTTCATAACTTTATGAAGGGAAGAAAATGCAGTCAGTAACTCATTGAGTTATCTTGTCTTTTAATCTTACAGCAACCCATGCTATTTTTTATAATCCATATACAATACAAAATGATCATATATTATATAAATATACAAATTAAATAAATTATATAAAATAAATGTAAAAAGAGATCCCCACTCAGTAATTCAGTTTATTTTCTCTATAAACTAATTCTTTTCTATATGTTGAGTGTTAAAGTTTGTGATGAGTTGGAAAATATCTAAGTATAAAATATATTTTCCTACTTTAATCTTTTTCTTCACAAGTGATGCAGGCAGGCTGGGTCCAGGAACCCAAGGGAAGGTCCCACAGAATCAGCCAAGAGGGTCCTTGGCTTCATGCAGGATAGAAATCAAATGTGAGCCAGAGAAGGTGAAAACAAGAGTTTATTGAACGGCGTGAGTGACAGAGAATGGCAAACTAAAGGTCTGGGAGACTTGGAAAGGAGAATGAGTCTCATCGTTGCTTGGGGTTGGGGATTTATACTGGAAAAGGGTCTAGGGTATGTATTCCTTCAGGAATCCAGACTAGGATCCAATTAAAGGCAAGTGTCAGGTAAACAATAGATATTATTTCATAAATTACAGAAGATCAAAGTATTGATGCCAAAATCAGCTCAGGTTTGTCTGAAGCTAACATCCTGGAACAGGTCAGGATCTAGCTCTTCTTAGGTGTTATCAGGTGTTTGGGGCCTAGGACAAAACTCAGGGAATGATTCACTTTCTTGTTTCCCCCTTGAAGTGGGAACAAAGCTTCTCTGGCTTATTCAGAGAACATGAGTAAATGGGCCTAGCAGAAAAACAGTAGAGACAGAGCCATTCTAAAGTGGAGTCCCTTCAGCTTTCCTACCTCCCAGGGAATATATAAAGTAATCTATTTTTTATTTTTCTTAAAAAAGGCAATAATTTTAGTCAAAGTAACTGTAAATGCTTAAATACTAGCCAAGAGCCTGTTATTTAGACTGTTAGAATATGGTGCTTCTGTAACTTTATTATATTTCCTTTTGATGCTTTCCTTCATCCAAGTAAATACAGTAATTTGTCATGGGATAGAAAATATTGAGAAAACAAGAAAACCACCTTTCCTATATTTTTCTAAAGCCTGGATAGAATGACTAAGCTATCTGTAATTCATCTTCTGAAGTTAATGAAATTCAATAATATAACTAAAATGTAAACTTAACTTTCATAAATATTAGACACCTTAAAATATTTGAACATATTTTTCTACCTTCTAGTTTATGTGTAAATACTTCACAAACTATTTTCAGTCATATCAGCAAAGGAGAAAAGCATGCTCACTATTTGCTGAGTAAAAATTTAAGAAAATGCATATTAAGAGGCTTTAGAAATAATAAAATATACAACAATAAAATTAATGCACTCCTGTTTCCCTATTATTAATTGAAAGAAAACCCAAAATTGTAATGAAATAAAATAAATGTGGGTTCATTTTCCTGTTCTTTATTAAAATCGATTTAATGGGTAGAAAGAGCTACTGAATATTACCCACTAATGATGTACCTAGTTTTGGCTATTTCCACCTTTTAAATAAACCAAATTACTCAATCCCTTAACTTTCTATTATCCATTATTTCATAGGATCCATCAGGAAATTATTCTAAATATTCTTTGAGGTTAACAGTAAGAAAAGAATGTGTCTTGTTAATACTGGAGATAAGCATATCCAATGGCCTACTCAAGTAAAGGACAGAAAATAATGAGAGTAATTGGTTCTAAATCTTACATTATTTCTAATATATAATGAGAGAGTAAGCTATAATTTTTATGATTTTATTTGGAAGTAATTCAGGAAAGCCAGAATGGAATGGTGATTCTTTTTAAAAATATGTACTTCATTCTTTAGCTTACTGTGCCTGGTATTGGAATCTATGGAGCATTTCAAAGGTGAAGTAGTTCTCAAGGAGATACATTATAAAAATCTAGCTTATACATGTATAGAAAACATGCACACTAACATATAAGTAGTTCAAGTTTCCATGCCAAGTGTAACTATGAGTCCATTTTTTTTTTTTAAGATTTTATTTATTTATTTGACAGAGAGAGACACAGTGAGAGAGGGAACACAAGCAGGGGGAGTGGGAGAGGGAGAAGCAGGCTCTCTGCTGAGCAGGGAGCCCAGTGCGGGGCTCGATCCCAGGACCCCGGGATCATGACCTGAGCGGAAGGCAGACGCTTAACGACTGAGCCACCCAGGCGCCCCTATGAGTCCATTTTTTAACATTTCTTGCTTCATGTGTGTGTTATACCATTTAGTGATGGGAATAGTCTAAAATGTAATTCAAACACCAGTTTACAAAACCTGATGTCTGACTGAGGAAAGCACTGATTAGAAATATCAAGCCATGTAGTTTCTAACAGAATTGGTGCTTGTCAGATTGCAGATTTTTGACAAAGGAATGTTTTTCATACAGACTCAATCCAGTATGAGTATGTGTGCTTACCTTGGCTGCAGAACTGTGTATTTATTTCCCTTGGTGTTTTCCTGAATTAATAATTTCTTTTTGAAAGGGGGTCATTTGTAGCCAGTGGACTTTCTAAGCTGTGTTTATCTTGAATTTGCAATTCAATTGAATTGGAAGAAAATATATTTAAATATGGATCATTTCAGATGAAAAATAAGGCCTCCTTTAATGGGGAAAAAGACACTAGAAAATAACTTAGCTCAACATCTAGTAGAATATTTATCAGTCTATTTCCCAGCATTAATAAAAGCTTTAAGTAAAGGGAAATCCTCTAGGTCTCCCTCAACCTTGAGGTCAAGAGGTGAAATAAAGAAACCATCAGCTTAAATTTTTGGGTGTGACTTTCACGTTATTACTACAGAATGAATTTAGATTCTTTTTCAGAAACTACATACTTTTCACGGTTTTCAGTGTATATAGATTGATAGAGAGATGCGTATTAATATAAATGCATATTCAGCTCTGTCCAGTGGAAGAGCCTAGGAGCAAGAGCAGTATGATAGCACTGGGTACACCAGGCATCTAGATCTTGGTTCCTGAATACGATTCTCCGCTAACAGATTAAGGTTTCCTTGAAAAAAATGACTAATGTCAGGGCTGAGATAGGAAAAGCACACGATGAGTCTGAAACATCTGTTTATGCCAGAAAGTGAGAACGTGCTCAAGAATGATGGTGCCAGGTTGAGAGTATATAAATGCTAGTTTCAAGAGAATCCTATTGGCTAAATCTGGAATAATTTGAGCATCAAAATAAATGTAATAGGTTATAACGTTGAATAAAATAAGAATCTTTGGGTTTCTCCTGTGATAAGCGTTCCAATTGCAATGTAGAAGGAATGAAGTAATCAGAAAATGACAGTATGACAGCCATCATTGTAATTACTAATTCTGGTAAGAAATGCAATAGATAGAAAAACTAAATGGTGGGGGGCGGAGCAAGATGGCAGAGGAGTAGGAGACCTAGATTTCGTCTGGTCTCAGGAATTCAACTAAATAGGGATCAAACCATTCTAAACACCTACGAACTCAACAGGAGATCAAAGAGGAGAGTAGCAACAACTCTCTGAACAGAGAAGCGACCACTTACTGGAAGGTAGGACGTGTGGAGAAGTGAATCCAAGGCGATATTCCGGAGGATAGACGGCGGGGGAGGGGCCTCCGTCGGCCGCTTCTGGCAAGTGCTAGAGCCGCGGAGCACAAAATCGGAACTTTTAGAAGTTGGCTCGGCTGAGGGACGTCACTGCAGTGGCTAAGCAGGGGGTGGAATCCTCCCGGGACAGTGTGGTCTCAGGACCCTCGGGGTCACAGAAAGACCGGGGGTGCCTGAGTGCGGCAGAGCCCCCAGGTACCGGAGCGGGGAAGCCGGCTGCAGAGACGGAGCCGAGGCGCGGGCTCTCAGCTCGGGGTTGCTATAAACTGTGATCCGCGGCCCAGTCGGGCCACTGCTCCTCCAGCAGGGACCCAACAAGCGACAGAGCCGGGGAGACTCCCCTTCCTCCCCCGGGAGGAGCGGCGCGGGAGCGCACCACAGGGATCTGCTGGGTTTGGAGACTGCACACGGGGTCGGGTGTCAGAGATAGCAACGCTCGGTCACAGGCCGGGTGAGCACGGAGTGCGGCTGGAGAGCAGGGAGATGGGAGTGACTGCTTTTCTCTGGGGGCGCACTGAGGAGCGGGGCCCCGAGTTCTGGGCTCCGCCGGGTGGAGATTGGGAGGCCACCATTTTTGCCCTGGTCCTCCAAAGCTGTACCGAGAGCTTGCAGGGAACAAAAGCTCCTGAGAGCAAACCCGAGCAGCTTCCTTAGCCCGTCCGACAAGGGCGGGGCAATTCAGCCTCCAGCAAAAACATTTGGAAACCACAGCAACAGGCCCCTCCCCCAGAAGATCAGCACGAACAGCCAGCAAGCCAAGACCAAGTTTACCGATCAAGGAGAATGGGAGAACTCCAGCGCTAGGGGAATACTGCACATAGAATTCATGGCTTTTTTTTACCATGATTCATTAGTTCATCAAAGTTAATTTTTGTTAACTGTTTTTTTTATTTTTCTTTTTCCCTTTTTCAACCAACATCTTATCAATCCCTTTTTTTAAAAAAAAAACATTTTTTATTTTTCATTTTTAGAGTCATATTTTATCCCTTCATAGTAGTTACCCTTATCTTTGGCATATATATATATAAGTTCTCTCTTTAAAATTTTGAGATACAGTTTCTTCTAACAGATCAAAATATACCCTAAATCACTAGTGTATGGCTTTTTTCTCGTCTCCTGCCTGATCACATTCCCTCCCTTTTTCCTTTTTTTTTCTTAAATCTTTTCTTTTTTCAAACAACTTCTTATCTTATCAAGTCCTTTAATAAAATCTTTTATAATTTTCATCTTTACAGTCATCTGCCATCCCTTCATTGTATCAACCCTTATTTTGTACATATATGTCTTTCTTCCTTTAAAATTTTAGGAGGCACTTTTTTCTAACACCAAAATACACCGCAAATCTAGTGTGTGGCACTGATCTATGCACTAGCCTGATCATATTTGATCATATTTTGCTTTTTTTGTATTGTTCTGTTTTTGTTTTTATCTTATTTTCTTTTTTTTTCTCTTTCTTTTTTTTTCTTTCCCTTTCTTTTCCCCTGGTTTCAGGTCTTTTCTGATTTGTATACAGTATATTTGCTGGGGACGTTGTAAACCTGTTAGCATTTTGTTCTCTCATTCATCTATTCTCCTCTGGACAAAATGACAAGACGAAAAACATCACCTCAGCAAAAAGAACAAGAGGTAGTACCGTCAGCCAGGGACCTACTCAGTACGGATATTAGTGCAATGTTGGACCTAGAGTTCAGAACATGACTTTAAAGATACTACCTGGGCTTGAAAAAAGCGTGGAAGTTATTAGAGAAACCCTTTCTGGAGAAATAAAAGAACTAAAATCTAACCAAGTCGAAATCAAAAAGGCTATTGATGAGGTGCAATAAAAAATGGGGGCACTAAATGCTAGGATAAATGAGGCAGAAGAGAGAATCAGTGATTTAGAAGACCAAATGATGGAAAACAAAGAGGCTGAGAAAAAGAGAGAGAAACAACTACAGGATCACGAGGTCAGAATTCAAGAGATAAGTGATACGATAAGATGAAACAACATTAGAATAATTGGGATCCCAGAAGAAGAAGAAGAGAGAGAGAGGGGCAGAAGGTATATTGGAGCAAATAATAGCAGAGAACTTCCCTAATGTGAGGAAGGAAACAGGCATCAAAATCCAGGAGGCACAGAGAACCCCTCTCAAAATCAATAATAATAGGTCAACACCCCGACATCTAATAGTAAAACTTACGAGTCTCAGAGACAAAGAGAAAATCCTGGAAGCAGCTCGGGAGAAGAGATATGTAACCTACAATGGTAGAAACATTAGATTGGCAACAGACCTATCCACAGAGACCTGGCCGGCCAGAAAGGACTGGCAAGATATCTTCAGAGCACTAAACGAGAAAAATATGCAGCCAAGAATACTATATCCAGCTAGGCTGTCATTGAAAATTGAAGGAGAGATAAAAAGCTTCCGGGACAAACAAAAACTAAAGGAATTTGCAAACACGAAACCAGCCCTCCAAGAAATATTGAAAGGGGTCCTCTAAGCAAAGAGAGCCTAAAAGCAGCAAAGATCAGAAAGGAACACAGACAACATACAGTTAACAGTCACCTTACAGGCAATACAATGGCACTAAATTCATACCTTTCAATAGTTACCCTGAATGTAAATGGTCTAAATGCCCCAATCAAAAGACACAGGCTGTCAGATTGGATTAAAAAACAAGACCCATCAATATGCTGTCTGCAAGAGACTCATTTGAGACCCAAAGACACCCCAGATTGAAAATGAGGGCGTGGAAAACCATTTACCATGCTAATGGACACCAAAAGAAAGCTGGGCTGGCAATCCTTATATCAGACAAACTAGATTTTAAAACAAAGTAATAAGAGATGAGGAAGGACACTATATCCTACTTAAAGGGTCTATCCAACAAGAAAAGCTAACAATTGTAAATATCTATGCCCCGAACATGGGAGCAGCCACTTCTATAAGGCAATTAATAACAAAAGCGAAGACACACATTGACAACAATACAATAATAGTGGGGGACTTTAACACCCCCTGACTGAAATGGCCAAATCATCTAAGCAAAAGATCAACAAGGAAATAAAGACTTTAAATGACACACTGGACCAAATGGACTTCACAGACATATTCAGAACATTCCATCCCAAAGCAACGGAATACACATTCTTCTCTAGTGCCCATGGAACATTCTCCAGAATTGATCACATCCTAGGTCACAAATCGGGTCTCAACCGGTACCAAAAGATTGGGATGATTCCCTGCATGTTTTCAGACCACAATGCTTTGAAACTAGAACTCAATCACAAGAGGAAAGTCGGAAAGAACTCAAATACATGGAGGCTAAAGAGCATCCTACTAAAGAATGAATGGGTCAACCAGGAAATTAAAGAAGAATTAAACAAATTCATGGAAACCAACGAAAATGAAAACACAACTCTTCAAAATCTTTGGGATACAGCAAAGGCAGTCCTGAGAGGAAAGTATATAGCAATACAAGCCTTTCTCAAGAAACAAGAAAGGTCTCAAATACACAACCTAACCCTACACCTAAAGGAGCTGGAGAAAGAACAGCAAATCAAGCCTAAACCCAGCAGGAGAAGAGAAATAATAAAGATCAGAGCAGAAATCAATGAACTAGAAACCAAAAGAACAGTAGAACAGATCAACGAAACTAGGAGCTGGTTCTTTGAAAGAATTCACAAGATTGATAGACCCCTGGCCAGACTGATCAAAAAGAAAAAAATGACCCAAATCAACAAAATCATGCATGAAAGAGGAGAGATCACAACCAACACCAAAGAAATACAAACAGTTATAAGAACATATTATGAGCAACTCTATGCCAGCAAATTAGATAACCGGGAAAAAATGGGTGCATTCCTAGAGATGTATCAACTACCAAAACTGAACCAGGAAGAAATAGAAAACCTGAACAGATCTATAACCACTAAGGAAATTGAAGCAGTCATCAAGAAACAAAAGCCCAGGGCCAGATGGCTTCCCAGGGGAATTCTATCAGACAGTTAAAGAAGAATTAATACCTATTCTCCTGAAACTGTTCCAAAATATAGAAATGGAAGGAAAACTTCCGAACTCATTTTATGAGGCCAGCAGTACCTTGATCCCAAAAGCAGACAAAGACCCCATCAAAAAGGAGAATTACAGACCAATATCCTTGATGAACATGGATGCAAAAATTCTCACCAAAATACTAGCCAATAGGATCCAACAGTCCATTAAAAGGATTATTCACCACGACCAAGTGGGATTTATCCCTGGGCTGCAAGGCTGGTTCAACATCCGCAAATCAATCAACGTGATACAATACATTAACAAAAGAAAGAACAAGAATCATATGATCCTCTCAATAGATGCAAAAAAGCATTTGACAAAGTACAGCATCCTTTCTTGATCAAAACTCTTCAGAGTATGGGGTTAGAGGGTACATACCTCAATATCATAAAATCCATCTATGAAAAACCTACAGCAAATATCATTCTCAATGGGGAAAGGCTGAGAGTTTTTCCCCTAAGTTCAGGAACGCGGCAGGGATGTCCACTCTCACCACTGCTATTCAACATAGTATTAGAAGTCCAAAAGACAACCAACAGAATGGTAGAAAATATTTGCAAATGACAGATCAGATAAAGGGCTAGTATCCAAAATCTATAAAGAACTTATCAAACTCAACACCCAAAGAACAAATAATCCAATCAAGAAATGGGCAGAAGACATGAGCAGACATTTTTCCAAAGCAGACATCCAAATGGCCAACAGACACATGAAAAAGTGCTCAACATCGCTCGGCATCAGGGAAATCCAAATCAAAACCTCAATGAGATACCACCTCACACCCGTCAGAATGGCTAAAATTAACAAGACAGGGAACGACAGATGTTGGAGGGGATGTGGAGAAAGGGGAACCCTCCTACACTGTTGGTGGGAATGCAAACTGGTGCAACCCCTCTGGAAGACAGTATGGAGGTTCCTCAAACATTTGAAAATAGAGCTACCGTACAATCCAGCAATTGCACTACTGGGTATTTACCCCAAAGATACAAATGTAGGGACCCGAAGGGGTACGTGCACCCCAATGTTTATAGCAGCAATGTCCACAATAGCCAAACTGTGGAAAGAGCCAAGATGTCCATCGACAGATGAATGTGAAAGAAGATGTGGTATATATACACAATGGAATATTATGCAGCCATCTAAAGGAATGAGATCTTGTCATTTGCAACGACGTGGATGGAACTGGAGGGTCTTATGCTTAGTGAAGTAAGTCAATCAGAGAAAGACATGTATCATATGACCTCACTGATATGAGGAATTCTTAATCTCAGGAAACAAACTGAGTGTTGCTGGAGTGGTGGTGGGTGGGAGGGATGGGGTGGCTGGGTGATAGACATTGGGGAGGGTATGTGCTACGGTGAGCGCTGTGAATTGTGCAAGACTGTTGAATCACAGATCTGTAATTCTGAAAGAAATAACACAACATATTTTAAGAAAAAAGAAAAAGAAGAAGATAACAGGAGAGGAAGAATGAAGGGGAGTAAGTCAGAGGGGGAGACGAACCATGAGAGATGATGGACTCTGAAAAACAAACTGAGGGTTCTAGAGGGGAGGAGGGTAGGGGGATGGGTTAGCCTGGTGATGGGTATTAAAGAGGGCACATTCTGCGTGGAGCAGTGGGTGTTATGAACAAACAATGAATCATGGAACACTACATCAAAAACTAATGATGTAATATATGGTGATTAACATAACAATAAAAATAAAAAAAATGGTAAAAATTTGATGGGGGAATGGAGTATTTACATAATCTGAATGTACCTTCCTCTAAAATGATTAATTGATTTGGGAAAAAGAGTACCTTATTATGGGGAAGGCTTGGCAAGTGATCAAAATTTATATTACCAATAATGGAACAAATGGATATCATCATGCACCACCCACAGGAAGCTTCACTTCTGTGTTATTTCTGCTAAAATGTATAACCTAAATCTCATCCTAAAGAAGCATTAGAGAAACACAAATTGATGGGCATCCTACAGGAATCTGATCTGTAATTTAAAAGTGTCAAGGTGTGAAAGCAAAGAATAGAAAAGGTCTGGAGTGAATGATGCATGAAAACTAAATAGGCCATAATACTGAACTTGGTGAACGTTCTGAAACGTCGCAACGTGCAGTTGTCTTCAGAATCAGGACTAAACTTTTAGCTTTGTGCTAAGTGATTTCTGGAGTCGAATCCCAGCATTTCATTTAGTTATATATTTCCTACATTATGTAACCATTTCAGCCAAGCTCTAGGCAACATACTGTCCCTAACCACTCTGTCTTTACATCAGTGCCTCAGAACTGGCTGTTCTGCCTAAAATGCTTTTCCTCTACCTCACTGCTTAGCCACTGTCAGGATCTCTCTCTAATTTCTGCCTTTTCTGGAACATTTTGTCCACACCCATCTACTTCCTCTGAATACTTAAGTAGCATATGTTGTTAGCATAATTTCTTGAGCAAGTAATCATTCACTCCCTTGTGAGATATCATGGAGTATTGTCTTACTATTCAGATCTACCTATATGTACTTCTCCAGCTGAAAGTGAGATTCTTGAGAGCTGAATCCTGTCTTTATCATTAACCCAGTGTTTTCCGTGACCCTGATACAGTGCCATTTGCTGAGGACAGAAAACTCTTTTTCTTTTCCAAATATGCTTTTGTGTTTAGGGCAAGTTTTGGATAAATTAAAGAGAGGTACAGGCTAAAAATACGAAAGTGTATATTGGAAGCTCAAAGAGTTAATGAATGAAAAAAGGATGTTTGTGATTTGACATCAAGGAGAGTAACAGTGCCTTTCACCCGCTTTGGATATGATTAAATGAACTCACTAAAGCAATCTGTAGGTTATTTATCTCATTTTAATGTGAATTAGTGTTCTATATTCCTAAGCAAATACATTTTCCCAGTAGGGATTAGACCTCAGGAATATAATCTGTATTTCTGTGGGGTTTGGGGGGGAGGGGGAGGGCAAGGGGAGAAGGAGAGAGAGGGTCTTAAGCAGGCCCAGTGCGGAACCTGACAAGGGGCTTGATCACATGACTCTGAGATCATGACCTGAGTTGAGATCAAGAGTCTGACACTTAACTGACTGAGCCACCCAGGCACCCTTATATTTCTGTTTTCTAATAGAACATATATTTAGCTGTAGTACATGTTCTGCTTTTCTAAATTACATCCAGTAATTTCTAATGTGTTGGCTTGTTCTGTGAATGTGCTTTATGATCCTCTTATTTTCTAATCACTGATATAATACCTTACATTTTATCAGTAATCATAGAAACTTTTGTTACATTATCCAACAATAAATAAGTTAACTTCCCTGAAGTGAGGACATCATCATTTATTTAGCTCAAAGAACAGGAATTCACAGATCATCCAAAAATCCAAATATTTACTCTTTTCTTTTTGATTTAACATAATGTTTAGTTCTGTATTCCTACCCTACTAACACCCCCCCACCCTACCCCAGCTGTCAGCTCAGCCAGCCAAATGGATTGATTTAGCATCCACAGCATTCAGCTCCCTTGCCAGTCTTTGGTGGAAAGAGTGTTAATCCGTAGTGAAAGGTCTCAAGTCTTGGCAACAGAAAACAAAGTAGAAAGAAGAGGCCTAAATAATACACACTCTTCTGTAATCGGCCCCTGGAGATTCTTCAGCTGTTTGTACACGACATTAAGGAAAGCACGCTAATATGCTATTGTTTTGTTGACTGCTCTAATTGAGATGTCTGACAAATTGATACATAATTTTAAGATTATTAATGCCAAATAAAAAAAGCTTGCTATAAAATGTCATATAACAGTTTTTTGTAGATGTTAAGGAATTAATTTCTTAAATCATTTCAGTGAATCAGCTAACTTTAATTGTGCTCAGTAAATGTTATGGATGCTTTTGGCAGAAGTTTTCTTTTTTTTCTTTCTTCACAGTGTTTGATTTTTAGGCAGTTTAGAAAACAAAGGACAAAGGAATGGTTAGTGTACCATTTAGGTTGTCTGATTCAGGACATAGATCCGGGTTAAGGGGAGTCAAAATGATGAGCAAAGTGGCTTTGGGAACACTGCTAAAACACTCTCAGCCTCCATATCCTCATCTGTAAAATGGGTTTAATCCACATCTGCAAAATAAAATGGGTTGCTGGGAGAATTTAGAAAACATATGAAGCTCTAGGGACATTTCTGGCACTTCTTTTTAATCATATTGTTTTCTTTTGTCTTCAAATACACTGAGTCAGTGATCATTTTTTATTCTGTAGCCGAAATGCTGGCATCATCCTAAAAAGAGAATTCTGATTTAAAAAAAAAAAAATATATATATATATATATATCTGTTTAAATATATCATGCCCTTATAACATCTAAAGACTCATTTTTGTTTTTGTGTGGTAATAGTGATAATGTAATCTTCATGTCCGTGATTGACTAATTGCTAATGTTAAGTGGCTCCGTCAGTGGGATACTCAGAGGATGTCATGGTTCATGAAGAAGAATCTTAGCGGTGTCATGGTATTGTGTAGGTTGGAACAGTTTCTGGTTTTTTATGTTTTTGAGGGCAAAATGGGCTTGAGTCAGTGAATTACTCTTGTATCGATATGTGCATTTCATATGCTTCATCAGTTTTGAATGCTGTGTTCTTTTGAATTTAAGGAAGATTTAAAACACCAGAAATAGTATAGATAGGGAAAAGGGATTCTTAGAAATCTCATAAACCATCTTTCCTTTCCTTTCCACCACCATCAAACTTCATTCTGACTCCTCTGTATCCTAGTCATTGACGTATGGCTCCAAGGTGCTAGTGTCTACCTGCAGTAAGAACTTAGAAGCTGATTCACTGGCCCTCAATTTCTTCCTTCTTAGGTTTGATGGGTAAATCAACTGTCACTTCTCCTGAGTAGCAGTAGACATTATCATGAGGTATATCAGGTTGCAAAGTCTTTACTTTAATTGAGTATTTTTATAGTACTTACCTGGTTTTCGTTGCTTGTGCCCTGTGTTCACCCCTTGGGAACATGAGAAATTTCGTAATTTTCTATTTGAGTTCTAGGAGATTGAAAGCTGTATGACTTTTCAAAAACTTTCTGACACATCAGTGCTAATTTGAGTAGAACTTAGCTAGCTCTCACTGTTGATGAAAGCAGAGAAAACCAGTGAGCGATGACAGTCTTTTAGTCTAATATCTGATTGCTTGTCTAAGTGTCATTGGGAAAGGCAAGTATCTTTGTTCTTTTTTTGAGTTTAAGCCACATGTGCTCCTGTACTTAGCATGCTGAGAAATCTCAATAGAAGATCATTCCATGGATTTAAAGAATTGAATATTTCTATATTCAAATCTCTTTCCCCTCTTGCCCATTATAAACTTTGCTGTGGATAATCTTTGAAATAGCAAAACTGAAAAACAGACAATAAAGTGTAAGCTTTAAATTATCATAAACCCATACAGACTAATTCCCAGGGCTTCTTAATAAGAACTGGTCCTGTATGAAGAGTAAATAGCTCACTTTTGAAGATAGTCCCATTTGAACAAATTATTTCTTCTTTGATTTGTCAAAAAGCCTAAAATTCCAGTTTTCAAATTCCTTATTATATTTTAGATTTTTTTTTTTTTTTTCTGAAAAGCTTCTTTTCAAAGTCTCATATTACTTCTTACAGAAAACTTGAATTAGCAAGGTACAGTACTTTGGAGATTAGCTGGTTGTTTTGCAATCAAGAGTAGAGCTCTAAAAGAATGGGCCACAGATAAATTACATTTGGGTGTGGCAGAGATAAGGTGCAAGGCGTGCATAGGTCCCTGTGCAGAGGGCAGGCCTGCTGTGATCCCACAGAGAAAAATGCACGTGTAGTCAGGGACAGCCGAGGGGCAGGAGGTCCTGAAGGAGGGGGAGCGATGACTTGTGCTGCTTACAAAAAAAATTTAATCAGTTTTATTCTTCATCATATCTTGGTCATCTGAGCTAGTGAAAATATTTCAATTTAAAGGATTACTGTTGTTCCCGCCCCCCGCCCCGTAGATAAAATGAATGTACACATTTGTAAGTCTTTTCCCCTCCTTCAGTCCCTTCATTTCTGCTTCTCATTATGTAAAATGCATTATCAAAATATCTTAAGTAAAATTTACTATTTTGGTTTAAATTCTCTGTAACTTTTTAACATCTCCCACTCAGTTTTTAATTGTTTTTGAAGATAGACTTTTTGATAATGCCAAAGGCTTAGGAAACAATAAGAGCAGTAAACTAACTTGTTTTCACTGAATAGCTATTTTCACAATGTACTTGCCAAGTATAAACTTCAAAATGTAGAAAAAAAACAAACATGATTTTATACAAATATATGGTGGGCATATATCAAAGATTTGCTTAACTCACTAATAAACTGAAGGATGCTAGAGGTGGTTAAAAAAATAAAAGATATGAGAGAATGTTGTATATGATCAGTGAAGGAAAGAATGTCAAAATAAGTTAAATACAAAATTGCTTAATGTTGGACAAGGCAATAAATCTATAACGGAGCCATTATTTCTGTTGGATAGAAACCATTAACATTTCTACTAGAGAAACATCATTTGCAATGTATTAATCTTCTATAATTAACATTCGTCTTTATAGATCCAGGGTTTTATTCAATAATCTATAATAAGTTTTAAAAAAGTGTTTCTTTAGAAAAATCAATGATTTGTAAGCAGGTTTATTAAACAGTTCTTTAGTATGACTGGGCACTCAGAATTCTCTTACCTTAATTTCAAATTTTGGATAATTTTTCTCACTAATCCCTATATATAATCCATAATACCCTCATAAGCACTTCAAAAATAGACCTTCAAGGAAGTGAGCATTTTCTCTCCTGTGTAGCCAGGTATCGCTGAATGTAGAAATGCATTTCTAAATGTTCCTGTATTCTGGTGTGGTGCCATCTCCTTGGGTTTCTCTTATATGCTGTTTGACCTTCTAGCGCTCAACAAATCATATGATGGTTGACTGCATGGCACTTACAATGGAAGGCTCTGTTGTCCAGATGATGTCTCACAAATTGAGAATACTATTTTTAAAAATTCACAATAGAAGTGAAAACAAATGTAAAGCAAGCTTCAGTAGCTAAGGACTTGTATCTCTGTGACTTTCTTAGAAAGTCTTTCTTTTATAGATTAAACTTCAAATGTGTTTAATATAATAGGTGAAATTGGCATTATTAGAATGTTCATCATGATGTTGGTATTAATGCATTATTTATCAATTTATCGCTAATTTATTTTACACTCAATGACCATTTTGCCTTAGCATATGTAAAGCACACATCCAGATTGAAGGACTATGCAGGTAAATAAACAGTTCATCTCTACTTGACATGTTTCAGATATGAGAATCAAGTGTGCAAGTTCTTTTTTTTTTAAGATTTTATTTATTTGAGAGAGAGAGAGCACAAGTGGGAAGGAAGGTCAGAGGGAGAGGGAGAAGCAGACTCCCCACTGAGCAGGGAGCCTGATGCAGGGCCCTATGTGGGGCTTGATCACAGGACCCTGAGATCCTGATGTGAGCGGAAGGTAAATGCTTAACTGACTGAGCCACCCAGGCGCCCCCAAGTGTGTAAGTTCTCACGCTACAAAGTAGAAAGTACTTTGTATAGTAATGGTGTTTCAGAGCCACAAGAGCTCAAAACAAAATAGATGTGGTCAAACTAGGGTTATAAAGGAGGTAATTGTTGATGTAGGTCTTCAACGATAGATAGTGTTTAGAGAGGAAAAAATTTAAGTGTCCAGAAATGTTCTAGTTATAGTAAATAGCATGAGAAAATGCATAAATAAAAAGTATATGACAGTTAGGACCAAGACAGTGGAGTAATATAGTGTGGGTCCATAATGCCTATAGGTGACAGTAGATAATTGGGAGAAATAGATTCTGTATATACCATAGATGATACTGAATCCTCCACTGAGTTTTCTGTTGTTTTTTTTAATTCATACTTGATGCAATAAGCACCAAAATGCCAGTGAAGGCTTTTGAATATTTATATAAACTATTTTAGAATATTTTATATGACCTATTTTAGAATATTTTCTGTTGTTCTGTAGACTTTATAGTGTGAAAGTAGAGTTTGAATGCCTAATTAGGATGAATTAATAACACGGTAGAGAGGTAATGGTGTTGAAAGGGTCTGGCCTGGAATGAGAGATGTGGGCAAAGTGTGCCTTGACCTTTCTTATTAACTGTTTTATTGGAGCACTGTACATCTTGCAAAACCACTGGTTTTCCTTGATATATGGAGCTCTCATTCATTTGAGTTGACCCCTTTAAAGCTGTCACCTGGAGGAGAAAGTCTGCTGCATTGTGCTGCATTGCCAGTGTCTTGTTGTTGTTCTTCAGGTATGCCTGGGTTTGAGGGGAAATTCAGAGCAAAGGGAGAGTGCAGTGCAGCTGTGTTTCTTTCAATAACTCAGGAATGTTGTGTCATCAATGCCAAGTTTTCTAAACAATTAAAACAATTTGTAACTGTGCCAGCAGCTGGACAGGTGAAACCTAGCTTCAGAAGTCAGTTGAACATCTCCTTTACCCCAGCCTGTCTGGGCAAATGGGGACAGCATGGCGGGGGCGGGGGGTGCACCTCAGTCAGAGAACGCTGATACTGGGTGACGAACGAAGAGGGTGGTCCCATGTTCTTAGATATATCAGTATAGTAGTGCATTTCATATTAACATTGTACATTGTTCTGTGATTTTAAAAACGGACAGCCTGGGAATCTGCCTAGTACCCCAGGTTTATAAATGCAAAAATTTGACAAAAATCCTAAAATGATTACATGATTATTTAATGACTCATTCAAGTTCAGTGATCATCCATAAATTCTAGAACCTGGTCTGTTGTCCTAATAATCAAACATATCCTCTTGTTATTTTTAATCACACATTCTGTAGAGATATTTAAAAGGGATGAGCAAATTTTTGATAATTTATTAATGCTCATATAGGTTTTTTGTTGTTGTTTTGTTTTAGCCAATTCTTTGTATGATATGTTTTCCAGACGATTGCAGTCCTGACCAGTGTAAAAATACTGTTGAGCTGTTGTGTTCCTTGGCATGGATATTTTATTTCTGATACTTAGGATAATAATTCATTCTAGAGCTGTTGTCTTCTTTGGCAAGGATATTTTATTTCTAATACTTAGGATAATAATTCATTCTAAAGTCAAAGTAGTATTGTTGTGTGTCTCACTTCCTGTTTGAACATGTGATAACTCTCAATGAACTGGAATCGGGACAAACCTCATGCCTTTTCCAACTCAACAAAAACATATGTCCCTCTTCCTACTGGTTTAATTAACTTTTGAACTTCAATTAAAATATTTATACTTATATTTACCCAACTTGATCTTGTTATATTTTGCTTCTCTTTGTGGATTTTTACCTTCAAATATTGCCTTAGGCATATAATATTTTGTTATTCCCCTCTGTTTTATACTCCTTGAGAATTTGATAGCAGCATCTTATTTGCCTTCATCAAGCATAGATGAATTTTTGACCTATAGAGGGCTCAGGAAAAACTCCTCAGCAGAGTTGACACTGATGTATTAATGGATACATTTTGAGTATGGCTGTGAAACCCTGTTTTCCTGTTTCACTTTATATTTTTGTACTGATATTAATATTTTAAAATCCCCTTATTCATATGTAGAAGAATCTGTATTTTTTTTTTAAGATTTTTTATTTATTTGACAGAGAGAGACACAGCGAGAGAGGGAACACAAGCAGGGGGAGTGGGAGAGGGAGAAGCAGGCTTCCCGCTGAGCAGGGAGCCAGATGCGAGGCTCCATCCATCCCAGGACCCTGGGATCATGACCTGAGCCGAAGGCAGACGCCTAATGACTGAGCCACGCAGGCGCCCCAAGAATCTGTATTCTTTTGACCATTTCAGCTATCCTCTCTAACCTTCTAAAGTTTTATTATTTCTTTGTTAAAGTTTGGTGACCAGAATTACAAATAGTATCCCATAGGAACATTGTCTTTTACTACAGGGGGATAAAGTTTCCCATTCCCTTTCCTTGGTCTGGCTTTATGGTGAGAGTTAAATGAGTTATTGCCTGCCAGGGATAATCTACAGTGACTCCTAGATCTGTCCTCAGTTGTTACAAGCCCACTATTCCAGAAATACAAGTTTGGACACTCTACTCCCCCTTAGAAAATCACCATAAATTGATCATGTTAAAGCCCACTTTCCACTTCTCCATATCCATATTTTATTGCAAAATTTTCTCACTGGCCTAGGTTTTCACTGTGTAGAAGTGCTTAGGATTATCTACAAACATACATTATAAATTGTTCATTTTCTCTGTTGTTATAAATATCAAATAAAATCTATGGAGGATTCTTTTGTTAATATTTTCATCAATAAGACACACAATAAACTATTGTTTTATCCATAACCAAATTTTTACAATGTGGAATTTTGCCAAAAATTTTTCCCCTTCAAATTGGAAAACATTCCTGAGCCTTATATTTATTTTTCTAATCAAAGAACTTTATTATATTCATCAAACATCATAGTGATCATCATTTTGCATGTTTCTAATTAATATTTGATGTATGTATTTGGTGTTCAGTGATTCTACTTTTTATAACAGAATCTACCAATTTTTATCTATCTGAGAACCATTAATAATAACTTGTAATCTTCTGTAGAGACAATTTAAACAAACTTATCTGATGCCTGACTGTTGTAGTTCAGGGCACTGAGTTCCATGCCTTATGATAAACTTTTGCATGTTTAATTTATTATATTTATTTTAAATAGACTGATATTAACATGGGGGAGGGTATCTGATACTTTCAACCTCTGAAGAAGAAGCTTATAATTTATTTGCTTTTCTCCTTTGACATATGTGGACATTTGCTTAGAAATTTTACATCATTTTGAGGCAAAAAGTAAATCCACTCTAAGATGCAGATTTTGGGGCACTTGGGTAGCTCAGTGGGTTAAGTGTCTGCCTTTGGCTCAGGTCGTGATCCCAGGGTCCTGGGATGGAGCCCTGCATCAGGCTCCTTGCTTGCTCACTGGAGAGTCTGTTTCTCCCTCTCCCTCTGCTCCACACCACTTGAAATAAATAAATACAAATCTTAAAATAAGATGCACGTTTTAATACTTCATTTGGGACAGTTAGGATACATAGCATATACTCTTTTTTTAATTTAAACTTACTTTAAGATAGTTACAGATTCTCTTGCTTGTGTTAGAGATAATAAATGGAGAGATTCCATGTCCCCTTTTTATCCAGTTTCTGCCAGTGTTGACGTTTTGCAAAACTAATAGTACAGTATTAGAACTAGATTATCGACATTGGTACAATAAGGATACAATATAGTTCCATCAGAACAAGGATCCTTCCTGTTGTCCTTGTATAGCCACATCTACTTCCCTTCCAGCCAGATTTCTTCACCCCAGCAACTACTCACCTCTCATTCATAAGCTGGAGGAGCATATGCTCCTCACAGAGTCTGTTTTGCTTGGAGCTGTCACTGTTCTCTGTGACTGCTAGTCACCTGCCAAGACTTCTCTGCTTCTGCGCTCTGTGGATGTCATTCACTGGTCACCCTCAGGGACCCTCTGAATTCCTTCATCACCACTAGAGATGTAACTGGGTCTTCCCGGGACCAAAGCTGTTTGGGTTTCACAGTAAAATGGCAAAAAAGCTTATTGTTCCCATTAAGTGTTTTGCTTTTTTTTTTCCCCTTTATTTCCATACTTGGCCTTCTAATTTGCATATAGTCAGTGAGGCTCAGCTGGAGATAAGGTACTGTTGTAGCTCCTCTCTTTATTCCCTTCAATTTCCTGTCCTGATCTGGTTTTAACTCAGTTGGGAACACTTTGTCTCTTCTAGAACTTAATCCCATGTTTAGATACAGCCTCAGTTGTTTGCTTTATACTTTATTATTAACACTTAGTGTCCAATATCTAACAGTCACAATGACAGTCACAAAATAGCACATCAATGGCAAGAAATAATGTACACTATAGTGAGGACTAAATTCAGAAATAAAAGCAAAACTGGATTTTCTAAGCCTATTTTACTGATTTGTTAAGTTTACAATCGAAGAGAAAACTACTTTTGTATGATAGAAGCATTATATATCACAGTTGGTAGAGGTTACACAAATCTGTACGAATGGTAAAACTTGTATCTTCCTCTCATCCTTTCCCAAACACCAAAACAGCATGTACATTTAATTAAATCAGAATAAAGTCTGTAGTTGTGCCAGTGTCAGTCTTATGGTTTTGATGATTGTAGTATGATTACGTGAGATGTTATCATTGGAGGAGGCAGGGAAAGAGTACATAGGAACTCTATACCATTTTCACAACCACATGTGAGTCTAAAATTATTTCAGAATTAAAACAAAAAGGCAAAAAATGACAAATTTTTAGACTGCCATGTGATTTAAAGTTCCTGTCCTTCTCATTCTGCTTGTGTATAAATGTATATATCTCTGATAGATCAAGGTATATGCTTATTTGACATCATCAGTTTTTATGGCTAGAAAGCTAAATATATTTATTGTGCTTGGAGATTCTTGACGGATATAAAATTGAAGATAGGATCCCAAGCTATACATGAAAGCATTATAATGCATAAGTGTTTATGTGAAACATAAATAATTTATGTGTAGAAGCAAATGACGGTAGAATACTACTATCAAAACTATATCAATACAATGACTGGAGCCCAAAGTCTGATTTTATGTTGGCTTATCAAAGTAACAAAACATTCCTGAATCTAAATCACTTTGAAAACCACATTACGAATGTCATATGCTTGCTCCATTGATATAATCTTTTGATAAGGTTTATAAAATGTTTTAGATTTTTGTTTATATAATATATAATTTGACAGATATTTTCTTCATACAATAATGGTTAAATATGGAAATTAATATGTAGTTTCTTTATTATTTTTTCATGTTTTTTATTTATTTGAGAGAGAGGGTGTGTGCCCGTGCAACCTGAGCAGGGAAAGGTACAGAGGGAGAGGGAAAAGCAGACTCCCCACTGAGCAGGGAGCCCGTTGTGGGGGCTCGATCCCAGGACCCTGAGATCATGACCTGAGCTGATCCATCCAGGCGCCCCATGGAAATTAACATGTACTTTCAAATAATATTTGGTTTATTTTTATGTCTGCTTTCTATTAGAGGTTTAATTTTACTTTCTTTTTACTTCTTTCTCGCATGCTGCCAGTCTTTCCTTTAGATGGTAATGTAGGGTATTTCTCAAAGACAAGTTTATAAATAGACCTGAATAGCACCATTTTATTCTTAAAGTAACCTAATAGCTAGTAAGGCTCATTTTGTTTGTTTTGACACTTATTCAAAAGGGCAGGTTCAAAATAAGCTCTCTCTTTTTTTTTTTTTTTATTTTCCAGAATCTCGGGTGGTGTATAATTGGCTAGCAACACCCATTGCTTATTAGCTTTGTCTCAGTGATTTAAAAAAAAAAAAATTCCATAAAATTAGTGCAAAGCTGCATCTGTCACACCTGAATGTGCTGGGGAGGAAAACAAAACAAACCTTGCTCTGAATCACATTTTGCTATTGCGCATCTTTAAACCATAGGTTTGGTTTATCTTCAGTGTGCCCTGTTTTCTACATTCCCTGCCTCCATCCCCTTAGTTGAGGAAAATATGTTCAGAAGTTGAAGTGGTGGTCATCTCTTTGACGTTTTAAATTATTCATTTCAGAAAGCGAATAAAATTTTCTTAGGCACAGGGGAATATAGTGAATCCCTAGAAATTATCATCCCATTGCACAAGAAATGGATCATCTTTCATTATAAAAGAAAGCATTAAAAATGGAAACTGCAGTATAGATTTTCTCTAAATCTGGAGCTATAACTGGCTATTTGTCTCAGGTTCTAACTAAAAAGAACCCTATAGTTGTATATGCATGACAGCAATATAACAAACATATTTGTTCAGCCAAGTCAATTCTGTTAATCTGTTGAAAAGAATCTGTTAAGTGATTCATTTACCATCCTATAAACAAAACAAAGGGTGATAATTGTACAAATTATTCTTTTCGGTTTATTGAGTTGGCAATATGTGAACAAAGGCAACCTGTGTCTATACTTTGGGTTAAGTAATTAGGTTTTCACAGGATGAGATTTTACTTTAGAAAGATCCCTCTTCAGGTAGTATATAAAGTAAATTGAAGAAGGAGAAGACTGGAAGCAGGGAGAATATTCAGAGGGCTGTCAGGGGAGGGTGAGGGTTTGAGAAAGTACAGTGGCCACAGGAGTGGAAAAGCCAGAATGGGAGAGACAGGCCCCCCAGGACATTGTGGATGTGGGTGAGGAAGAGGAAAAGTTACAGGTGGGACAGAAGAGTCTGGGCTGGGAAGGATTAGGAGGATGGCAGCGTCAGCAAACAGTATGAAGAAAAAGAAATGGAACAAGTTTTGGTGGTGATAAGGCAAAAACTTTTTCAATTAGGAACATTTTCCAGCTATTCAAATATAGATGTCAGATAGAGAGCTGGAAATTCTGGCCTAGATTTCAAAATCCATTTTAGGACTGGTGGTATAGGTATGGAAATCAGTCTCTAATGTTTGGATTAGAACGAGACCTTCCAGAAAGGGAGAATTGAGAGGCAGAAGTCAGAGATAGGAGAAGTGATTCCTATCCCAGAATCAAAATGAGGTCAAGTCTTGAAGAGAAAAAGATACTATAAGGATACCAGGTGCTCCAGAGCAGTTGCAGAAGGTCAGAACTGAGAAAGCAGCCTTGGATTTGATTGTAGTAGCACAGGGAACTGTGTATATCTAGGAGCAGAAAGAAAGAATGGGTAATGAGACTTAGACCCTTGGTAGGCTCGTTAGCAAGTTGCCTCTTCAGGAAGTTTGGGCAGTGAATAAAGAAGGATATGGTATTATAAAGTGAGTAGGATGAAAAGTGTTTTTTTTCCATGATTTATTTTCCCTTTTAAATCAGGACATGTGATTTGTTTCCTTTAAAGCTGAGGCAGAGACAACTTTTAGGAAAGAATTAGAACACAGTGGGGCGCCTGGGTGGCTCAGTTGGTTAAGCGACTGCCTTCGGCTCAGGTCAGGATCCTGGAGTCCTGGGATCGAGTCCCGCATCGGGCTCCCTCCTCAGCAGGGAGTCTTCTCCCTCTGACCTTCTCCCCTCTCATGCTCTCTCTATCTCATTCTCTCTCAAATAAATAAATAAAATCTTAAAAAAAAAAAAAAAGAATTAGAACACAAGGGCACTATGGAAACATGGCTAGTGGAAAATAGGGAGGATGGAGAAAAAAAAAAATAGTCCAGGTAGGACTTGCCCCTTGATGAATTATAGCAGGAAGTTAGTTGAGCAATGGACTGGTGGAAGTTCTATACTTTGTTTATTCATGTATCCATTGATGCATATTTGGGATGTTTCTGGATTGGGATGGTTATGAATAAAGCTACCATAAAAACTCACATTCAGACTTTCGTGTGAAGATAGATTTTCATTTTTTTTTTTTTTTTTGAGTAGTGTGATTGCTGGGTATGTTTAAGAAGCTGCCAAACTGTTTTCCTAACTGGCTATACCATTTTACATTCCTACCAGCAGTGCATTAGAGTTCCCCTGCACAGTATTATCATTAGCACTTGGTATTTTCAGAGCTTTGTTTTGTCCTGTTTTTATTTATGAGTTTCATATTCACATCAGTTCCCTTTGCCCCATAAAGTCCAAAGGGATGATGCAGACTGGCCTACGTGGATGCTGCACATCCAGATTTGGAAGACAGCTAAGGAAATCCAGGCTTCAGAAACATTCCGTTAGGAATTGCAAGCAAGCCCACCTGACCTTTGTCTTAAAGATGTTATCTTTATTGTATGGGACCATAAACAAACCTGCCCCCTTATCCAGAAGGAACAATACATCTACCTCCCCAGCTGCTTGCTATACAACCACCTTAAAAAGATAGTCCAGCACAGAAGCTCTGCTCACAAGATGTGCAGAAACATGAGCAATCGTGAGAAGCTTTCTCCCAGCAGTGGGAAGATATTTGCATTGTCAGTTTTAACTTTTAAAAATGATTTATATTGCTTCTTAGGTCATTTTTGTTAGGTTATATTTTTGTGGCACAGTGACCATTTCACTTTAATTTTAATGACATACGGCTTGTTCATTGTTTTTTCATTGCATTATGGTTTTATTTATTTTTTTAAAAAAATATTTTATTTATTCATTTGAGAGAGAGAGACAGAGAGACAGAGAGAGCACAAGCAGGAGAAGAGGCAGAAGGAGACGGAGAAGCAGACTTTCCACTGAGCTGGGAGCCTGACATGCAGCTCGATCCCAGAATCTTGAGATCATGACTTGAGCTAAAGTCAGACACTTAATCATCTGAGCCACCCAGGCGCCCCTGGTTTTATTTTTAATCTGTCTATAGTTATGTTCTCTCTCCATTTCTGATATTGCTATTTTTTTCTTGTTTTGGGAGATAACTGTCACCAGAGATTTTCCAATTTTACTTATAGAGAATCTTATGGCCCTCAAATCTTTTTTTATTCCCACTCTTAAAATTTTCTTATATATTCCTTAAACTTATTTTGGTTTTTTCCCTAACTTCTGAAGTCGTGTGCTTAAGTCATTAGTTTTCACTCTTTTTTCCTTTTCTACTATAGATCATCTTAAAATTTTCCCTCCAAATAATACTTTAGCTTCATGTCACAAGTTTTGATACCTGGTATGTTTTTATAACTAATTTGTTCTCAGTAGTTTTTAACTACCGTTATTTCCTTTTCTGACCACAGTGGTCTTTGTTCCTGTGTAGCTCTCTTGTTCGAGCTTATCCAAGTTTACACAGCTAGGTGCTGGCAGAATTAAGAATAAAATTGTCTTTATTTCAGAGCTTATCTTTTTGTTTTGTTTACTATGTAGTGTAACTTAATTGCCCTGTCTTCTGAGAATGCAGTCTGTTGGATACCAATTTTTAGACATCTAGCATGACTCGCTTCAAGGCCTAAAATATATTTTTTCCACATAGTTGTCAGTCTATCCTTTGAAAAGCATATGCAGGGTTTTCAAAGTTCATAGCCTTAAGTTTCTGAATTATTTTGTCTAAATTTTTCTATCTTTAATAACTTGTCTAATAGTATTTATGAGTAAAACGTGCTTAAATCTTTTATTATGGTAGTCTTATTAATAAACTCTTATTAAATTTATTAGTAGGAATCTATTCAAAAGAATATTTTCTATATGTAGTTATTTAAAATAGGAAATATAGAACATATTCCCTTTTACTCACTTCCTATTAAGGTGAGGAGAGTAGGAGAGCATGATGTGTGGCCTCTTCAGAGAAAATGCAGAATTTAGTTAAACCATTCAGAGAAAAAAAAAATGCAAACCAAACCTAGTATTAGTGAACCATTTCTTAGATACTTATAACAGAGTAGACATTCTCATGATCTTTAAGATTGTTTGGCCAAGTTGAGAAACAGATTTGACTGACATCAGTTGTGGTCAGCCTATCTGCATATGTCAGTGTGATTTCTACAAGGTACTTCTTTTCATCTTGCCTTTTATAAGCATGTTACTTTTAATTGCTGGGAGTAAATAGGATTCTCAGAAGAGAACTGTTATCCCAATGAATAGATATTTAAGCTGTGGATCTGTCTAAAATTCTGTCTTTAACTGTTTTTTTTTTGTTTCTTATCTAAAATAAAATTAATAAATTTATCAGGTGGTTACTGTACTTAGATCAGATAATACCATCTGATCAACCACTTTAGGCTGCTCCAATTAAAAATTTTCTTTAAATTATAGACATTTTCATTAGACATGGCCATTACCTGTAAAATACGACATTCAAAAAAATAAAGGCACATAGGAGACAGTAAACAATTTTGGGGCAGTTTATGTGATCAGTGGCACCCTACACTAAATATCTCATTAATCTTCTTTTTTGGGTTACTGCTAAATAAAAATATTTTCACATCAAACTACTATTAAATTGATTATTCTCATGAGAAAACACAAAAAGTAATAGTCTGAGTTATATTTCAAGTTTTATATCTGCATGATTTTACTTTAATTTTCTATATCTACATTAGTGCAAGAGGATAGTTTGCATGTGCTGAGAAAAAAGAATAGTTCAATTATTAGTGATTAGCATATTTTAAAATGTACATTTTAAAATTGCATATCTCAGTTTGTAAAAAAAAAATATTTTTCTAGCATAATATTGTAGTGGAGTCATTTAGGATACAGCTTTGCTTGAATGAAAATGTAGCTTTAAGTGTATTGTGTGATCATAGCAAGATAGTTTTTAATAGCACATTCCAGTAAAGAATTTGGATTTTATTTATTACAAAATAGGAATTTTCTGAAATTCCTGACTTGGAGGCTTTGACATGAGAATATATTTTGTACTGTATAGGAATAAGATTGAAAGCAGGAGGGCAAATTAGGAAACTACAATACCTGAGGTGTGAAACAATTAAGAAGGCCTAGCCCCTGGGATGGACCTAAAAATGAAAAAGAAATGAAAATAGGTAAGGAACCGTAACTAGGATCTGATAAAGAAAAGCACGGGGGAAAGTGAAGTTAGTAGAGCCCAAGATTTTAGGAAAACTAGCATATTGGAAAATTAGGAGAATTCTAGACTGATGTCAGGAAGAAAGACCTTCCTCTGATGTGTGGTCCTTCTAGCTGGACTTAGAATCAGATTCATGTGAGACGGATTAACAGGAGAAAATAAAATTTAATAGGTGTACCTATAGGGAATCCAGACTTGAAATTCCAGACACACTGAGGCAACATGAAGCTTATGAACTAAGGATAGAGGGTTAGAGTCTGAGCACAGAAAGGGGAATGTCTGTTAATAGCTTTCTTCCTAGTACAGGCTCCTTTCCAATGTAATTGCAGGCAGTTGGCAGAGAGGGGGAGAGCTTTTCCTGCATCTGCTGGGTTTTGATTACTTTGAACTCAAAATAATCTTTATGCCAAAGTGACCCATCTTGGGGCAGCCTGCCCTTGGCCTATATAGTTCCCTCTGAAACTTTCCTCAAGGGTTTCATATTATTAGTTGAACTGATAAATTGTTCTGTCTCATTGAACCAGTTTTAGTTCTGAACAATAGGTCAGTTCAGTTAAAATTATTTTAGGAGGTGATGATGCAGATGTGTTTTCAAAGTTAGGCCTGTGGTTCAAGAAATCAGGTATTAAACAAGAGGTGTTTCTATAGAAATGAAGGAAAAACAATGGTTAATGATTAGATCAAAATATAAATAAATTTCTGAGTTCTGAGGATAGCCAGTGGAGATTTTTAGAGGTCAAGCTCTAAGCACCTTTAGGTAGAGGGAGAACGGGCAGTGGCAGTGTGACAGATTTTTTCCTGGTTTGTAGTTCAAATGTCTCTGGAGATCTTTGAATGGCCCACTGAGCGATAGGCATGAAAATTGTCTATACATGAGCTTTCGTGATTTCTCTTAAGGTAACATCAAGTTGTTCACATTTAGCTTTCAGTGCTTCAGGAAAAAGGGCAGTTTTTAGTTCTCAAATGCAGCATTTTCCAACTCAGCAAGGTGGAAGGAAAAAAACAAAACAAAACGAAACAAAAAACCAAGATGGTAGTTTGGAGAGTTGCAGTCACGCACTAGAAGAAATCAAGATCTAGTCTAGTTTATAATAAACAGTATTAGAATCTAATATTTACTCAAGTGTGTTATTGAAACATTTTTTCTCTGTAATCATCCCTATTTTTACCAAAGATAGTCAAATTATCATTTGTTGCAAAATAAGTTTAGTTTTAACAACCTGGCCTAATTATTTACATAAGCACAGCAAGAACAGTGATTGGCCAGATATGTTCTTTTCATTGTGCTCTGCTGGGACCTTTTATAAGGAATTTCTAGATTTGCCTATAGTACCTGCAGATTTGGATGAATTCCTCTCTTCCCAAAATATCCTGAGGTTCTTGCACCTGCCAGGACATGACCTTCTTTACTCACCTGTTAAGGCTCCTGGAAATGGTAAGCAAGGCATCACACCAACATCTCCCAGGGGCTCTGTTGGTTGCATATAGTCGACCTTGGTTCCTTAAAGCTATTTTGGTCATTTTTCAGTCTGTGATGTCTCAAATAGGACATTCTAGTCAAAGCCTTGCTAATAACATAACCAGTGTTTTCAATTGTATTCCTGTTACAAGAAGAACAGATTCTTACTGAACTTAGGCAAATAAATATATTGCCATTAAATACAAGAATACTCACCGAAATTTTTTTTTAATTTAGGAGCTTTCAGGTAAGAAAAGATACATGTTTCAGTCCTGCTTCTAATGGTATAATTTATTAAATTGCTGTAGGTCTGTTAGCTCAAGAGATTTCCTTAGATCTGGCAAAACAAAAAAACATTTTAAGAAGTCAGCTATAGGGCACATGTGTGGCTCAGTTGGTTAAGCTTCTGCCTTCAGCTCAGGTCGTGATCTCAGGGTCCTGGGATCAAGCCCCGCTGAGCAGGGAGCCTGTTTCTCCCTCTCCCTCTGATCCTCCTCCTTGCTTGTGCACTCTCTCTCTCAAATAAACAAAGTCTTAAAAAAAAATTAAAAGTCGGCTATGTTTTAAATAACAAGTCCTAAAAATTATAATTTTCTTCCTCAGTTCATTCAGTCCCGTGTTACTTTTTGCTTGATCCACTTTTTCCACTGGTTTTGGAAATTCTTACCTAATTCGGTTTCATAATCTTAAGGTTATTTTTTTTCTTTTTCAAGTTTTTATTTAAATTCCATTTAGTTAACATACAGCATAATATTAGTTTTAGGTGTACAATATAGTGATTATTCAGAACTTCATACATCCACCTGTGCTCATCACAGCAAGTGCACTCCTTAATCCCCATCACCAATTAACCCATCCCCCAACCCACCCCTCTTCTGATAACCATCAGTTTGTTGTCTATAGTTAAGAATCTGTTTCTTGGTTTGCTTCTCTCTTTTTTTCCCTTTATTCATATGTTTTGTTTCTTAAATTCCACATATGAATGAAATCATATGGTATTTGTCTTTCTCTGATTTATTTCACTTATCATAATACTCTCCAGCTCCATCCACGTCATTGCAAATGGCAAGACTTCGGTCTTTATATGGCTGAACACACACACACACACACACACACACACACACACACACACCACATCTTTATCCATTCATCAGTTGATGGACAGATGGGCTGTTTCCATAATTTGACTATTGTAGGTAATGCTGCTATAAACATCAAGGCCCATGTATCCCTTTGAATTAGTATTTTTGTATTCTTTGGGTAAATACCTAGCAGTGTGACTGCTGGATCATAGGGTAGTTCTATTTTTAACTTTTTGAGGACCATGCTGTTTTCCACAGTGGCTACACCAGTTTGCATTCCCATCAACAGTGTAAAAGGGTTCCTTTTTCTCCACATCCTCGCCAACACTTGTTGTTTCTTGTGTTGTTGATTGTAGCCATTGTAACAGGTGTGAAGTGCTATTTCTTTGTGGTTTTGACTTGCATTTCCCTGATAAGTGATGTTGAGCATCTTTTCATGTGTCTGTTAGCCATCTGGATGTTTTCTTTAGAAAATGTCTACTCATGTCTTCTGCCCATTTTTAATCAGTTATGAGAAACCTGTACTGAAATGTTCCTTCTATGAGTCTTCATTGATGAAGAAACACATCTGCAGTAGCATCAACATAAAACGGTAACTGCAGACAAGACTTAAAAATGGCTATGGTTAAAGATTTGATTAGGGTTCATTATGATGCACTTGGCAAGGAAATTTGGCCATTTCTGTGACCTATCACACCTCAAAACAAGAACATACCAGGATGTCAGATTTCTAGGGGGGTTTTATACAATTTTAGAACACTTATTTTAATTATTATCTACACAAACACAGTCTTAACAATGTTTAGAGTCATTTATTTGATAATGCTTCCCATTTCATTTAACATATCAAATAAGTCTCACAAAATCTGAAATGTTCAGAAGCTCTCTGGAACATCTCAGGTAGAATGTGGTCAAAGATTTCATTTTAGAATTTGATTTTGGGAAGTACGTAAAAAAATATCAAAAGGTTAGAACATTTGATTAAGTAGGATCATAGATCATGTTAAAAAATATTTAATTAGGGGCGCCTGGGTGGCTCAGATGGTTAAGCGTCTGCCTTCGGCTCAGGTCATGATCCCAGGGTCCTGGGATCGAGTCCCACATCGGGCTCCCTGCTCCTTGGGAGCCTGCTTCTCCCTCTGCCTCTCTCTCTCTCTCTGTCTCTCATGAATAAATAAATAAAATCTTTAAAAAAAATATTTAATTATCTGTTTAAAATGACAATAAAATATTACAAAGGCAAATACAGAATTTTATATAGCTGTGAATAAAATTTAGCTTTTTTAAAAAAAAAATTAAGACTCAGGTTTTTGTTTTGTTTTTTTGTTTTGTTTTGTCCTTTTAAAGTAACCAAAAGACGTGATAAACATAGGAAACTATTTTGGCAAAACAGAATCCTTGCTTTCTAGTCAGATAACTTTAAAGATAAAAACATTTACAATTTCTTATTGTAATATTAAGAGCAAACCAGTAGTTCAAGAAAACTTTGTTGTTTTAACAAGGAGAAAACAAAAGTTTTAATTTTGCACCAGTGTATTCTTGATAGTGAAACTCATTAACTTAAATTTATTCTAATCTTAACCAGTATTGACAACACACAAAATTCCCTTCTAAAGATTCCTTCTCCATAAACCTTCCTGTTTACATTAGAGTTTGTCCTAAGTTTTCCTTCTTTAAATAACCAGTCTCACTTTAGTGACATAGGCATGCCAGGTCTAAGGACCCAGAGGGGTTCCATAGGACTAGCCAAGAGGGTACTAGGCTTCATGCAGAATACAAATCCAGTGTGAGCCAGGAGGAAGTGAAAACAGTTTATTGAATAGCGTAAAGGATAGAGTGTAGCAGACAGTGTCTGGGAGAATTGGAAGGGGAGTGGTGGGGGAGTCTAGTCTCTGTCACTTGGGGTTTGGGGTGTATATTGGAAAGGGGTTCAAGGTCCGTGTTCCTTGAGGAATTCAGGGTAGGGTCTGATCAAAGGCGAGTGTCAGGTGAGTAATCGGTATTATTTCATAAATCATTGAAGGTATGCCAGCATTGGCTGAAGTTTGTTTGAAGCTAACATTCTGGAACATGTTTGGGATCCCGTTCTTAATCATCATGTGTTTAGGGGTGGGGCCTAGGATGAAATTCTGAGAAATGATTAACTTTCTTGCTTTCCACTTGGAATGGGAACATAGCTTCTTTGGTTTATTCAGATGTAAGATGAAATATAGAACATGAGTAAAAGGAAGCTAACAGAAAAAAAGCAGAGGTTGAGCCTTTCTAAAAATGGAGTTTCCTTCAGTTTCTTTATCTCATCTCACTCTGGGATTTTTACCTTCCTTATTCTTAAGGGGTGTTGAAGGGTGAAGGTCTCCTCTTCTGTAGCTTCTTCAAGCTGAAAGGGCTTGTAGACCCTGTCTGTTGGGAGGCATAAAAATCTTGAACTATCTAATTAGGTGAAGGGCTCCTCATCTTAGGTTGTCTGACTCAGAGGCACCTTTGAGGTCTCATCATAAGGATAGGATGCTTCCTAGAGAGCATCTGTTCAGATAATTTGTCCAACATGTTTATACAAAACATGTAGCAATGATAGTCCCCACAGTAAAGAAGACTGAGCATAATTACTATTAGTATTAGTAAAAGAAGTTTTCTCCACCAAGACCATCCATTTCCACTAAACCAGGAAGAAATCCAGTCATTGAGGGAACTAGAGGAGGCAGACATTGCCTTAATTTGGATATGCAGGTCTGCTAAAATTTGGGGTACATTAGCAGAGTTATCTGGAATATATACACCATATTCAGTCTCAATAATAGCACAAGTTCCTCCTTGAGCTGCTGTTACTATATCCAGAGCCATCCTATTTTGTAATACGGCCTTTCTCATTGATTCAGCTTCAGAGTTTAACAAGGAAAGCCCATGCATAGTATCATTAAGGGCTTTTGTTGTATAATTTATTAGGGCCTCCATATGCCAGGTCATGTCTTCTATTCCCATTTAGGGCAAAAAAAAAAAAAAAATGGCTAATTGGTGATCATACAAATGAAAGGCTGATTGTGTCCAGCAGTGAAGTGGGGATAATCTGCTGGCATAGGTATTTCTTCACACCATCTCCCTTGTATCCAGGGAAAGCCTAGGGTTCAGCACCCTATCAATCCAGGGGGTGGCCGTGGCTACAAATTGGTGCCACATAGCCAGTGAATTCCATTGGGTGCTAGCCATCTGATGCTAGGTCATGTCACCCAATCAGTAGCAAACCTGTCGGTTGATCATAAAACAATAGTGTGCACACAAGCTTCCGGGGAGAGCCACCCTAATTTGCAGGTGGCATTAAGCCATGCATCAATGGTATGATTTCTTTGTTCCCAGCACAGAAGGGCCTATTGGTTTAATTGGCTTATAGTAGGAGTGAGCCACATAAATTCATCCCATATTTGAAAGTAGCCATCATCAGCATATCTCTTATTATTGGGTTTAACTGTTATCCACAAAGCTTTCTTTTCTTCAGTTTTGGAGTTGGAATATTCAGTCATGATTTCAATGGTCGGAGGGTAGGAAAAAGGTCTTTCGTGACCTGGAGAATTCCACGTAGTACTTACCATCGGCCAACAAAAAAACATTTTTGTTAGTAATAGAGATGTCCCTGTACATGCTAGTATCTGGTTGGTATATCATATCTTATATATATTGGTGTAAATAATGCAAATCTGTATCCTGTAATGGAGAAACCCACCAAGGGAGACCTGAAGTGCTGGATATAGGGAGTAGACCACACATCCAGCAAGGACTGTTCTGTAAGCTTCTGCACAATGTTGAACCTACTGCAAACGTTAGCTGGGGACGCTTGCTTTTGCTAGAGATTGTATAAGGAGAAAACCCAGAAAAATAAATGACTTTAAAAGCTTCATTGAGCTTTATTTATTGGTCCTTTGGAGCAGCAACTTTAGATCTTTTACAGGTTCGCAGGTGTAGGCAGGTGTTTCTTCTATGGGAACCTTTGGGGACTCACCAGAAACAAGTTTAATTCTTGATAAATGTACCTGGCTTGGTATTTCCCTTAGTCTTACAGCTGTAGGAGTACTAATTAAACTTGATAGGGTCCTTCCCATTTGGGTCTAAGTTGTTGCTTTGGAGACCCCCAGTTCCATGTTTTAGTAATACCATACGCCCTGGCTCTGCTCTCTCAGACCAGCTGTCATTCATTGGAGACAGAAGTATCTTATTCCCTATTCCCGAATGGTCTGTTGTATTAAGACAATATTACTTTCTTCAGCAAAAACGTATTCCCATTCCTCATGATTTTTCCTCAGAACACATTATCTTTGCTTGTGTACAGTTGTTTCCTTTATTTCTGATAATTACATTTATTAGAATTTTTAACTCTTAGAAACCTTAGTTTCTAGTGCAAACTAAGCAATTGTGAGCAGTGTATCATACCAGTACTTTTTTAGATTAGCAAATTTATGAATACATTTTATGATTCTAGAAACACGTTTTTCATAGTACCAATTTTTTAAAATAAAGCACAAACCTGGGGCGCCTGGCTGGCTCAGTTGGTAGAGCAAGTGACTCTTGATCTCAGGGTTGTGAGTTTGAGCCCCATGTTGGGTGTAGAGATTACTTAAAAATAAAATCTTAAAAAAATAATAAATCGGGGCATGTGGGTGGCTCAGTTGGTTAAGCGTCTGCCTTTGGCTCAGGTCATGATCCTGGGGTCCTGAGATTGAGCCCTGCATCAGGCTCCCTTCTTGGTGGGGAGTCTGCTTCTCCCTCACCCTCTACCTGCTGCTTCCCCTGCTTGTGCTCTCTCTCTGTGTCAGATAAATAAATAAAATATTAAAAAAATAATAAATCACAAACCAGGTTTACAGACCCATACTTATCTTTAGTTTCTCTGCAATAAGACAGAAGTAGATAAACCTGTGCTTAGTGCTTAATATTTTCTTTATCTTATTTGGAAATGATATTTAACAAATTTATTAGCTCATCATCTAACTAAACAAAACTCCAAAATTTCAGATTACCAAACATTTTGCAAGCCACCCAGAAATTTCCCTATAAATCTTTCAATCTTATTTATAACGATTTAATTTACTTTTTCTTGACAGTCATGTCTAGATGCACAAAACTTAATGCATTAGACAAAGTCAACCATTCTAATTTTTAATTTTTTTTTTGAACAAACTTTGACAACAGAGACAACCCATTCGACCTTCATTGAACACTGGTAAAATAAAAGTCTTACATTAATGCATAACTGTACAGTTTTATTTTAATTAAACCAGCAACCTTAAATTAGCCTTAGTATCAACTATTTTCCCAGATCATGTGGACTTGAAAAAACTTTTGGGTTAGTTTCTATCTTTCAGAGTTTTGGAATGCCCAGTTCCTGTAAGCACTTGCTTTAAACCAACTAGAGTGCTTTTACAAATCAATTTTAGCAATACCATCTGGAGGTAGGAAAGTATCTCACATTTATAACATGCATGGTTACACATACACAGACAAGATGCAAACACAGACAAGATGCAAACAATCTTCTAGCTTTTGTTCTGTTTGTGGAAATGACATTACTGGCCTAATTCCCAAATACCTCCCTAGTGTGTGTGAGTGTGTGTGTGTGTGTGTGTGTGTGTGTGTGTGTGTGTGTGTGTGTGGTGTGAAAAACTTCCCCCTAAAGTTCTCCCCAATTCTATTTCAAAGACCTGCTCTTAGGTCCTAAAGAAGATGAGGGTAGAAATTTACATGACAAAGGCAGAGAGAAGGTATCCAAGTTTTCCTCATGATGAAGATTTGGCGCATATCTGTTATGAAAGGTGTTAGAGTCTGGGCACAGAAGTCATTCTAGCAGTTTGTACTTTTTTAAAAAAGTCTTTTCCTGGGGCGCCTGGGTGGTTCAGTTGGTTGGACGTCTGCCTTTGGCTCCCTCGTGATCCAGGGTCCTGTGATCAAGCCCCACGTGGGTGGGGCTCCCTGCTTAGTCGGGGGTCTGCTTCTCCCTCTCCCTCTGCCTCCTGGCTCTCACTCTCTATCTCAGATAAATAAATAAAATCTTTAAAAAAGGAAAAAGTTTTTTCCCCTTTTATTTCTTCAGTTTCAGGCAATTGTGGGCTGTGTTTACATTTTAAAGACATAAGATTTATCATTTCAAGGTACAGAAAAAAATGCCAAAAAAATTTTCCCCCAGAGTTTCAGGGTAACTGCAATTTAAAATTCACCTTTCTTTCTCCTAAGTACAGTACAGTTTTGTTCCAGTAGCTTGATCTTTTCCAATATGCAGAAACACTGTAAGAGGAGTAGGCAGGGTTTGGGGATTGATAAAGATAGGCAGGCTTTGACTGGCTTTAGGGTTGCATTTCTGGTTTTCTAAAGATTTGTAAAACAGAGTTGTTTTTAATTCTCAGAAGAACAAGATTACAGCCTCAATATCAGGTGTTTGACCTGCCTTTTTAACTATGCTTCTTTATATTAGGGAGATTTTTAACTAAAATGGAATTAAAATATTTTTATCTTTGTAAAACCTGTATAAAGCATTTTAACAAAAACCTTTTGGGTACATAATTCAAACTTGGTTTCTGATGTGGAAGTGTTGGGGTTTGGAGTTGACAGCTAAGAAAGAATTCTTGAGACATCTTTGGTGCAAAAAGGTGTTTTATTATAGCACGGGGACAGGACCCATGGGCAGAAAGGGCTGCCCTGGATTGTGAGGAGCGACTGATTATACACTACAGGGAGTTGAGGGCGGTAAAGACAAGAGAAGTTTTTCAAAAGGACTTTCATATGCTGAAGAAGACTCATAGGATCCTGGAGGCCTAGCTATTGTCAAGCTAGGGTTTTTCCTTCTAGCAAAGCATTAACATTAAGACAGTTGGGAGGTTTTATTCTGCCTGCCTTAAGTATTTGTCCATGGGCCGCTGGTTATAAGGAAATTTAATTTTATCTACATTTCCTTCTGCCTTTGATCCCCACATTAGCTTCTACCAGTCCTTGAATATTGGCCCTTCACAGATCATTTGTAGGAGTGTCTAGGAGAACTTTCTGGTTCTGTTCCTTGTGAAGGGGTTTTGTGAATGGTCATTAGTCTTTTTAATCTCTAAAATTGGTAGGATCTTTTCAAAGTGGAGGTAAAAGGTCTTTATAATTTAAGAGATTTTGCTTCCATTCAGGAGACACAAATTCTTTTGCAGTGGGGGGTCTAGGATAACACCTCAAAGGACATCTCGCAAGAATGCCTGAAGTTGGTATTATCTATCCCTGGAAGGTAGGAGCAAAGCAAGCCTATAGCCATTCTCACGTGCTTTAGTTAAATTTATTTCCTGGCTTTCAACTTTTTCAGGAGTAACCTGTATACTTTGAACATAGAGGTTAGGCCTGAGTGCTCCAGGTAAATAATAGGAAAAGCTAAGTTAAAACAGACAAATGAGGTCAGAGTTTAAAGGAAATTTACATTACATATGGGCATTTATTTCGATTTAAATCTAATTTCTGTGATTTTATTTGGTCAAGGGAGTCCCTAAGACTAGCCATTATACCAATAAGACAATTGAGAGCTCTTTGTAAAGTTTATTTTTCTTTCAAACATAGTTAATTTAAAGGATCAGTCATCTGGCCATGGACGAGTGGGTCTAATAGTGACTCAAAACCAGTAAGCCTTAATGGCTTAACCAAAGATGTAAGATGCATCCAAAGAGGACATAGGTTGGGATGCCTGGGTGGCTCATTCGGTTAACTGTCTGCCTTTGGCTCAGGTCATGATCCCAGGGTCCTGGGATTGAGCCCCTAATCACATTATGCTCCTTGCTCAGCAGGGAGCCTGCTTCTCCCTCTGCCCGCTGTTTCCCCTGTTTGTGCTCTCTCTCTCTGACCAAAAAAAGAGGCTCTCTCTCTGACCAAAAAAAGAGGGCATAGGTGGTACACCCCCATGATCCAGAAGTTTACTCCCAAAATTAGTCTAAGAAAGAAAAGACCTTTGCTGCACAGGCAGTAAGGATGGTGTGGTTAAAATGGTATCTTTGGTCTCCCACAAAATTATGAGATGTCTCCAGTTACCAGGAGGTGATAATCCGTGACACTGGGCAGGTGATACTGGAATGGGACTTTCTAGCACTAACAAGCAACAAATGTTAAGATGGCAAATGTTCTTATGATGTAGGAAATGTTGGGGTTCACAGCTAACGGCCAAGGAAGAATTCTTGAGACATCTTCAGTGCAAAAAGGTGTTTTTATTTAAAGCACAGGAACAGGGTCTGTGGGCAGAAGGAGCTGCACTGGGGTTGTGACAGGTGACTGATTATATACTTTCAGGTTGGGAGGGGGTTAGGGAGATAGCCTAAGTCTCTAAGGAATTTTGGAAGCAAGGTTTCCAGGACCTTGAGGGGGCTAGCTATTGTTGGGAAAAGGTCATTTATTACAGTCTAATAAAATACTAGGCATAAAAAAAAAAAAATACTAGGCATGAGACCCTTCTGATGTGTATCAGTGGGCCATATGCTTGGAGGATGATTCCTAGCATGTATGTTGGGGGGGGTGTAGAGTTAAAGGTAGTTTACAAAAGAATTTTTATATGTTGAAGACACAGGGGCACCTGGGTGGCTCAGCCGGTTAAGCGGCTGCCTTCGGCTCAGGTCATGATCCCAGGGTCCTGGGATCAAGTCCCGCATCGGGCTCCCTGCTGAGCAGGGAGCCTGCTTCTCCCTCTCCCTCTGCCTGCCTCTCTGCCTACTTGTTCTCTCTCTCTCTGTCAAATAGATAAGTAAACTCTTTAAAAAAAAAAAAAAGACACAGGATCCTGGGGGGGCGGAATAATAGTTTCAGGGACTTGGTCAAGAGGCTGTAGAAGTAAGGAAATTTAATTTTTTTCTTTTGCCTTTGTTTCCTACATTGTAATTTACTTTGCTAATACTGGTCTTCACCCTGAATAATACTTGATCTCATGTTTATGAAAACATTTGGTTCCACATTTAGAAAGAGAGATACTCTGGGTACTTCCAAGTATATTTTCAAATTCATTGCCATTTTAACATCAAATACCTGAGAAAAGCAGTATTTACAGAGGATAACCTGAAGGCAAAGCCATCCATTCATTCCTCTAGATACTCTGAACTATTTCTAGGTTAAGCCAGTCAGCAGAGAGCTGAATACCTGCATTGAAAGTCTTGATAACCATTGTAAAATTTTGTTTACTGAATTGTGTTTTGGCATTTTTCCATGGGGCTACATTGAAGGAAACTGTAAGAAACCTCCTATGAGATTTGTTGTTATCTTCTTATACAGATGTCACTGAACACTTTGTTTATTGTATAGGATGATTCCTTTTACAAGAGGACTCATTTGAGAAATTTCTTTCTGGGCTCAGTACCAGGAATCTTAATGCTTCTTTAAGCATCTAGTTAGATTTTATTTTTACAGACAAGATGAACCTCACACCTGATTGTGTCTCCATCTGTATAGTATGCCAGGAATCTTAAAGCCAAAGTTTTAGATACAACCCAGAAACATACTGTGGTTTGTCTTTGTCAAAGTAGTAGTATATGGATAAATATTTTAAATCAAATATTACAAAAGGAATTTCATTTAAATAGCAAAAGTTTCCATCCCAGTATCTTCTCTGGTTCTGTTCTCCCTGTATACTCACATAGCATTTTGTTCACTTCTCTACTTAGAAATTACCTATTGACTACTGACTTCTTGATAGATCAATTTGTAGTTAGCTAACTTTTCCTGATATCTGGCCTGCTTTTAGAAATAATGTCAAATATTTTAAATTATCTCTTTGTTAATTTTGTTGGTTCTAATACTAGTAAGTGGGTTTGCGGTTCGAAGGAGCTTTGGAAATGTCTCCTGACTCATTACATGAAGGACATGGATTTTATCCATTGTATCTTTCTTCTGCATTCTTTCAGACATTTCTGTCTCCAGACTTCTGTCAGTTATGCTCTATTTGAACATTGTTAAGCTTGATAACATTGGTTTGTTTTTCTTATTTCGTGTATTTATTCCAAATATTGACAAAAAAAAAACAAAAAAGACAACCGGTAGCATTTATCTATTTTCATCCTCCTTTATGGCTTGACATGTAGGATGAAGACAAAATTTAGGGGAAGTTTGGAGAGAAAAATTAATATAGATGCATAAAATAATGAATTTAAGTTATACGGAATATACAGTAGAGAGGAGAAAAAGGAATATACAGAAGAGATTTCTCTGATGGAATTTAAACTACATGTCTGATGTTATAAACGCGAAGAAAAAGTTTGGTAATTTCTTAAAAATCTAAGCATGTATCTACTTTGTGAGTCAGAAATTCTCCCCTTATGCATTTTATACAGATGCTCACAGCAGTTTGATTCATAAGAGTAAAAAACTGGGAACTGCCCTGGAGTCTCTTAACAGAAACCTGGCTAAATAAACTGGTATATTTATACAATAAAATACTACTCAGCAATAAAAAGAAATAAAACATGGATAACATACAAAAGCATGGTAGAATCTTAATGTTATTCTGAGTGAAAGTGAGTTTGATCACCTTAATAAGAAGTTCAAGAAAAGGCAAAATTAACCTCTGGTGATGGAAATTGGAAAAGTGTTTCCATTAGGGTTGGGAGTGCTGTTAACTAAGGTGGGTGTTCACTGTGGACACCAACAGAGAGGATTCTGGGTTAATAGAAATGTTTTATATTTTGATGGGGAGGGGATTGCCTGGGTGAATGCATTTCTCAAAACTGATCAAAGTCTTTACTTAGATCTTTGCAATTTACCTTTGTAAATTATACCTCAATTTAAAAAAAAAGCCTTATCAGTGCCTACATAGTTTGTAGTTTATCGGGAGACCAACAAATGATCATATACAATTTTACTATTCAGTGTAATAAGTGCTATGATATAGGTAAACATAAAATTTCAGAAATGCATGAACATCATGTAACACCTATGTGGTGGTGACATTGTTATGCATTTATCAAAGCTGTCCTGCTTTTGTGTTATATTTTCTTTGTGTGTGTGTGTGTGTGTGTGTGTGTGTGTGTGTGTGTTATATTTTCTAGTCTCTTCCACACAAAGGTTTAGTAAGGCCAGTAGGAAACATGACCAGTGGAATGTGTGCAGAAGTGATATCCTCTGCTTCTAAATCTGGTCCTAACCCCACCTGTATATTCCTCCATGCTTTCTCTTTTGTTTCTGTGGTGGCCTTGACAACCAGATGTTGATGATGGGTCTCTGAATGACGAGGTGGAGCCAAGCCCTCTGCTCCCATCCATTCATACTGAATTGCAGTGTAAGCAAGAAAGAATTATGTGTTACATTAAACCACTGGAGGGAAGGAGAGAAGGAGTGGAGAAGGAAAGGAAGAAGGAAGAAAGGAAAGATAAGACAAGAGGGAGAGAGGGAGCCAGTATCTCAGGAATAAACTATGGGAGACAATTAAGCCATCAAAAAGGACAGTCATTTGGGTAGGCTGAAAGCAGTTTAGCACAAAGGATGGTATAGAATACCATCATTCTGTGATCTCCATAAGAAATAGAAATTAAAGAACTAGATTTTAAAATATTTTACCTTATGTTACCTTTGTTTTTCTAAGTTATATTATTGTTTTTACACCATGATTCTTAATTAATTAATGGTTCTTCTAGTAAAGTACTTCTACACTTTGTTTTAACTTTGGCAAAATGAAAAAGGTAAGACCTCTCTAATTGAGTCAAGAGCGGAAATGCCCGGAGAAAATATTACTGCTCACATATAAAGAGAATGTTTTGGCATTTGCCGCACAACATGTTGCAGTGGTTTTATAATCCAAAAAGAGTATGTTTTTAGCAGAGTTCAAGTGAATTACTTGTGTGAACATCTGAGATTTGATGTGGGCGGGTATGTGTTAATTTTCATATTTCTCCTAGCATCCCCTGATTTTGACAGGATTTGTGCATGATCATTTCCTTTTTTTCTGCATGAACTCTGTGACTCCTGGACACTTTACATACTTATAATGATATCCCCGTACCTCTGGGAAAACTCTATTGATTTGCCTAGGGTCTTGAATCAGACTAGCATGCTTTTTCTTTTTCTTCTGTAGGATATTCTCAAATGTGGTTTATTTACTATGAATAGTTACTGAACAGGCTTTGGTACATCCAGAAATAACAACAGCTATGAAATGTAAACAGGTGGGAATTAGGGAATGCTCATTTTTATTCATTCATTTAATCAGGCAGTAAATGGATAACTCATTGAACACCAACCATTGTGTAGGGGCATCAGATATAGTGGTGGACCAGAGACTTCAAAGCTGGCTTAAATATTTCTGAAATAGTCATTAGGTGGATGATTAAATACACAATGAAGTAATTTCAGTTGAGTGAAGAGAATAAGTACAGGATGTTATGAGGACCCCTGCAGAATACTGGGGGATTGAAGAGTGACGGTCAAGGACTATCCTTAACTTCAGGAAGTGCTATCTGAGCTGAGTCTTGCCAGACATGTTTTGTACAGCTAGATAAAAATGATAACAAGAAAGTTCAGGTGACAAAGCCAGATCTGGAGTGTAGCAGATGCAGTATTTTATGAAAGTAGTTTTTTTCTTCCTACCTCAGCATGGCAGTGTAACAGGCCTGGAGACTCACATCAAGGCTATTTGATGTGGAAGATCTATATCTATATTTTGATATAAATTGTTAGCATGGGGAATATAAAATTTAAAATCCAGCAAGAAATAAAATTCTACTTAAAGAAAAGTGACTATAGTGATCACAGGTTTATGACATCAACTTAAGGAAAAAAATCAATATGTGTTTCTGTTGCAGCAGAGATATTATATATATATATTTTAAAGATTTTATTTATTTATTTGAGAGAGAGCGCGAGAGGGAAGAGGGTCAGAGGGAGAAGCAGACCCCCCGCCGAGCAGGGAGCCCAGTGTGGGACTTGATCCCGGGACTCCAGGATCATGACCTGAGCCGAGGGCAGTCGCTTAACCAACTGAGCCACCCAGGAAATTAAGATCTCTCACATTAGGAAATATTCATGTGTTGTTTTTTTTCTCACATAATTTCCCACCTAGGAGACTTGTCAGTAGCACTAAGAAATCCTCCTAGGCTCACTTACACAATAGCTGTGTGTTTCAGACACACATTTTTTTCAGTCTTAAGCAAAACCTTTGCCCTAAGATGTACATTCTCACTCATTTGCTATAGAAGCTCGTGATCCCTTATTTTAGGTTTCTTGAAAGGTGAGGTTTTAGTGAGGACCAAATATATTTATTTTCTTCATAAAATACTTTATAAGTTACACTTCAGACCCCGTAATAGTGAATTTGAGGGAAATGTTAGTTCATTCCTCACCCACAGCATACTTCTAAATCCCTATATATTTTCCTCCTGTCTGATAAATTCTGTGCTTCAAGGGATGACAGAATGCTTTCCCAAAGTTTGTTGGTTTTTAAATGCTAAGTGGCTGAAAAGTTTTTCAGTGATTTTAGACTTTTGCATCCTTTTGGAGTTGAGGGGAGGATTTATCAATTTGAAAGATTCTTTTAGACCTAGGGTTGGCAAGCTATAGCCTGTGGGCTAACTTTGGTCTCTGTTCTTTTAAAGTCTGTGAGCTATGATGGTTTTTACATTTTTCAAGTGTTGTTAAAATAAAAAGGATATGGGACTGAGAGGTATGCGGCCTGCTAAGCGTAATATAGTAACTGGTATTTTACAGAAAAGATGTGCCTTTCCTGTGTTAGGACATCTGAACTCTTGTTTCAGCTAGAATAAATGTTTAGCGCCACATGGTGGGAAATTTTTAGTTATTAAAACTTTAGCGATATTTAGATTATAAAATTGGCATTCTGAGTAATTCACAATTTGTTTTTTAAAAATTCTAACTCTTGGGACACCTGGTGGCTTAGTTGGTTAAGCATCTGCCTTCTGCTCAGGTCATGATCCCAGGGTCCTGGGATCGAGTCCTTGCGTTGGGCTCCTTGCTCAGTGGGGAGCCAGCTTCTCCCTCTGGCTGCCGCTCCCCTGCTTGTGCTCTCTGTCTCACTCTCTCTCTGACAAATAAATAAATCATAAAAAAATTCTCTTTGCTGTAGTTTATTTTATTTTATTTTAAAGTTTTTCTTTTAATTCCAGTTAACACAGTGTTATATTAGTTTAAGGTGTTGTACAATATAGTGATTCAGTAATTCTGTAGGCCTCAGGGTGCTCATCATGACCATTGCCCTCCTTAATCCCTATCACCTGTTTCACCCCTGCCCCCACCACCTCTGCTATAAAGTTTAGTAATTTATAGGTAATTTACTCTCAAGTAGCAGCACAGGTTTCAAGTTATATTGCCCTTAGCTTTACTAAACTTAAAGCCTTCTGAGTTACATAAATACTATATGTTAGTTACAAATAAACAAATAAAAACAAACAAAAACCCCAAAACCCTATCCTTCTAAGCATATATACAAGTCACAGCCAGTAGAGGAGATTTAATAGCAATGACATATAATTCACAAGCTTCTATGATTGATTTTTCAGTCTTAACCATGATGAATTTGTCGGTTGTTTTCATGTATCCACAAAACGTATTATTGTGTGACGTTTTCCGAAATGAAGGTTGAATTTAAAAGCCTGTTGTTTCAAGAAAGATTTAAATTCATTTTAATTTTTCAATTTTTCATGCAGATTTCCAGTTCTTAAAGATTTTGTAAATATCAGCTGAATGTTTTACCGTTTATTCTTTCTTTTCACATCTATCTGAAAAACCACAATTGGACGTGAATGAGTCAAATTATGTGAAAAGAAAAGCTTCTTTTCAAGACCTATAGCAGTGTACTCATTGCTACTAATGTAAGATATGCACTGGAGTGGACCAGACTTCCTTTCCTTTTAGTAAACAATGTCATTCAAACTTTTTAATTATTTCTGTTAAAAACTGCAGAGGAGCTTTTGCTAATGACCAAAATGGGAGCATGTTTTGGGGAAAATGTGTAAGAAAAGAAAATACTAATTTTGTCAGTTTGTGGAAATAAAATTGAAGAGAGAAATAAGAGTGTGCAGGCAAATATACTGTATAATAAGTGAGCCAGAAATCAAATGTACATCCAGAATGTGGTATGATAAAAATTATCAAACTTTAAATTTGATATTCAAATATGCAGTATCAAATATCAAAAATAAAATGTATTGTGCCTAAAAAGAAGAACCTTTATTCCCAACTGAAAATTTTATTCTCAAACAAAAGTCAGTGTGGGGATGCCTGCCAAGCTTGTTACTTTGCCCAGCTTGCCCTTACTAAGCTATTTGACATCCAGTAAGTTCTCTGAGACTGAGTTTCCGGATTTGAAAAAAGTGCATCCCTACCAAACTTGAGAGTTTTTATGAGGCACAAACAATACAGCATGTACTAGGACTCTTTAAATAATAAAATTATATATAAATATTAGATGTTGTTTTTATTAAATCAGTGGTTGCACCTCTTTCTGTATTTAAGCTTTCCAAATACTGCTGTATAAAGGAAGACATTTCATGTATATTTATGCCTTTATATTCAAGGCAGTGATTGGTAACACCTACACTCTTCTTTTGAAATGTTTTAAACTTCAATTAAAATAAAATAAACTTCAATTAAAATAAAAATCTCTGTATGCTTGGAAATGAAAAGTACAAAACACACAATTTATTGATGCTGTGAACACTGAGGAAAATACCATATGACATGCATTTGTTCATAAATAATACATGTGCCCTCTCTGTGAAGCTCAACTTCAATAAAACACAACTACTTTAAACATCTCAAAATCTCGATGTGACCTTTCAGTGTGATGGTGAAATCTCAAATGCAATGTATCTAAATCTTCACTAATTATCTTTCCATTCAGATATCTTTGTGTTTGTATGTATTTATTCAGTTGCTTAAAAAAATAAAAAAATGAGGAAACAAGGCAAATAATCAAAAAGCCCAGAGGTTTTCTTCAGCATCTTCTGCATTTAGATGCTGGAATCATGTTTCTGCAGATGTGCCTACTTTGTCTTTTTCTGACATCCATCCCTTTATAATAGCAGAATGACTAGCAGGAGCTTAGTGGAAGGAGAGCCTCATTCCTGGTAGTTCTGGGTTCTGTTTTGTTTTCTGTCCTCACATGTGGTGCATTTGGGATCCAGGTTGTAGTAAATTTCCTGTCTCTTCTCTTCCTGACTCACCTCTGCACCACTCTTCTTCACTTCTCCCTGCAGCACCCCACCCCTCGGGAACACTGGTCACCAGATCCTTCTACCCAATACGATTCTGTAATTTATATTATGCTGTTGTCTTCTGTTTTCCTAGGAACTTCACTGTATACAGGGAGGGGGTGTTAGTGGCCCTGGTCTTAACAATGGTAAGATGTGTAATTTTTTTGCTTAAAACTCTCCAATGGATTTTCTTCTGGTACACTTAAAATGAAATCTACAACATGGTCATGGTTTACAGGCCCTCTGGCCTCCATCTCTCCAACATCTTCTACCCTGTTCTTCCTTTCTTCACTATGTTCCAAAACCACTGGCTTCCTTACTATCCCCAAACATGCAAAGTATGCTCAGTATGTGTATACTATATATGTAATTTAATATGGAAGAACATATATATATTATGTAACATGGTGTCAGTAATATATGTACACACACATATTCATTAAATATTTATTATTTATTAGCTGCCCCACTATGTACTTTAATACATAAATGCCATGAAAACTGAAACTCTGTATTGTTTACTCCTGTAACCCCAGTGATTTGAATATATTGTGCATAGAGGCTCTTAGCTATTTCCCCAGTGAATGAATGTATGAATTAATCATTCCAGTACAAGTACTAAAGTTAAGTCTCATTACGTTAGGTGCCTACCCCTGGGGCTATAGTGTGGGATTTTCCTGTCTTGATTCTGGTGGGTTAAGAGTGGGCAGTGGGTAACATTTTAAAGAAAATGTAGATGCTGTTAGAGGAAAAGAAGAGGTTGCTTAGGAGGGGAAGAATAGATACATACCATTTTATCCCCCTTTTTTCTGTCATTAATGCCTAGATGTTAATACCTTGGGATGGGTTAGTTTATATCTTTTCTCCTGTCCCCTTCTTTCAAAATGTTACTAATTTTTCTTTTGAAATATCATATCCATCTTTCTTTTTTCTTATTTCCCCTTACTACCACATTGGCATTGACCCTTAATTCCTTGTTGCTAGTCTTTTTGCCCCCAATACAATCTTCCACCACCCACGATCTCCTGAATGTGGCTCTAATTCTGTCATTTCTTTTAGAAAATGCATGCTAGATTCTTTTGTCCATAATTAGACAGACCTTGCTAAAACAACCATGATTTTCCAATATGCACGCTTCCTTCCAGTCAGACTTATATCTTCTAATACCTAATTTTGAATGTAAAAAATGTTCATGTTTTTGGAGAGTCCACAATATTAGATCTAAAATGGATTGTGCAAGTAAGTTAGCCAAGCCTTTTTTTGGAGAAAGACATGGGGAGAAAGAATGAAAAAAAAATGAGACCTAGAGAAGTACCTCTTCAGAATGAAATTTCAGCATAACTACGTCTAGGCCCTGGGTGTCTTAAGCCCTAGACCTGAGTTCCTTCTCTGTGCCAGGAATAACCTGTTCTCTGCTGTGTCCTCCTCCATCATCTCTGTCTCCATCTCCCAGACACCGTTATGCCCTCCTGTCCAGCTGAAGTCTGTCTCTTTTTTCTGATTGCATAGTTTTCCTAGAGCTCCAAATATTACTGAAATTATTACCTGTATCATGCACTTTTGTAGTTTCTTTTAATATTGCATTTTGCATTTTTAATATTATTTTAGGCCTGTGCTAATGTGACTTACAAGAAATACATTTTTTTTGTCTTTGTCCATCATTCCTGGCACACAGCTCTTCAAATCCTTGCAGTTTCCTAAGTGATAAGTGCAATAAAAGTGAAATGGGTTTTTTTTTTTTTGTTATTCATAATAAGCTCCTTTGAACCACACCAGAATTTATGCTTGAGGTGATTTTTGGAAAGCTCCTAGATAATTGCAAAAAGAGGGGGGCTGGTTAGCAGTGGAACCATCCTGATCTCTGGAGAGTTTAATCATCAATGGCCAATGATTTAATGATTTCGCTTGCATAATGAGACCTCCATAAAAATATCTGAAGTTGAGGTTGGGAGGTATTTTGGGCTGGTGAATATGTAGAGGACCTGGGGAAGGTGGCACCCCCGGAGAAGGTGTGGAAACCCTTCCCGCATACCTTGCTCTGTGCATCTCTTTGCTGAGTTGTATCCTTTTATGTTAAACCAGTAATCTAGTAAGTAAACTGGTTTTCTGATTTCTGTGAACCATTCTAGCAAATGATCAGACTTGAGAATGGGGTCATGGGAACCTACTTTTAGCTGGTCTGCCAGAAGCAGAAGGGACAAATTAGACTTGAGATCAGCATCTGAAGTGGGGTGGTCTTGTGCGACCCCTCCTCTGACCTGTGGGATCTGACTCTCTCTCCATGTAGATTGTGTCAGAGTTGAGTTAAATTATGGGACCTCCAGCTAGTGTCCACGGAGAATCAGAGAGTTTCTTGATGTGTGGGAAAACTCACGTATCTGGTGTCAGAGTGAAGTTTTGAAGTAGAGGAGAAACACAGAAGAGTGTTTTGTTTTGTTTTCTTTCAGGCCTCAAAAGACTACAAATGTCTCAGAGATAGAGTTCCCAAAGAGTTACTTGGTATTGTTGTTGTTAATATTTATATATGTCACCAAGCACTACAGCAAGCATATCCTCAAGTTAAAATTGTTTGGTGGCTTTTATTGAGTAATATTTAAGATAAATTTTAGATTAATTTAAATGCTATAAGGATTTAATTCCAGTGATTTTGGTCAGGGATGCTCACCCATATTACTTTTGGAGCCAGAACAACCACCAGTGGTATTAAAATGCAGCCGCAGTTTAATAAATTAGATTTGTGGCATGTTTGTAAAGCTACAGCCTGTCTAGAAAAATACCTAAAAAGAAATCTTTTGCTGTTTTTCTTGATCAAATTTTGTCAATAAGATACACAGAAGATGCTCTCAGTGTTAACATTCATGACCTAACATTCAGTGAAGGCTTGAAGGAGTGGCCCATTCTGAAAATGTAGATGCAGCTAGGATGAGGAAAATCCCAGAGGGCGCAACTGGAATAGCCTCTGAAGACCATCCCAGTTTTCAAACACAAAATTGTTCATGTTATAGATTTAAGTTTTACCCTCATGTAGATTGTTGGGACATCTAAATGTTATACAAAATAGTTTTAATCCTGAGGAAATATTTCAGTCTGAGCCCTGTATTATTAGGTCTTACATTGCACATTTTGTGTTTTGGAGGCTGGAGTGTGACCGAAGAGTGCCCATCAGGTAACAAACCTTGCAACCACAAATTCAGCGTTGTGCCGTGTGTGTGAGAGTAAACCAGAGCCTCCTGCTTCAAAGCTGCTATGTACTTTTTATCAAAAGCATGTCTTTGTTTGCTTCTTATCAATTTTATGTGTTTACAAAATAATTTTTTTAAAGGTAGAACTTCTATTTTTATATAGAAGCAAATCCAAAGCCTCAGATCAAGAAGACAATAAATTAGCCATGTAATATGGTGCTTATGTTGTGTTTTTTTTGTGATTAAAGAAGGGCAGTTTTCTTAAAATTTTTATTTCAGTGTTTAAGAGATCATATAAACATATAAAAAAGGATGTCACATGGAATACAACATTACAAAAACTCAAGTTATCTAATATAGAAAGAGCTAGAATGTATGTATGAAATTAAAACAGCTGATGTTTAAAATGTAACAAACATATTTCTCATTTATTTGACTTATATCTTCTAAATTATGATGGTCTGTTGCTTTAAATCTTCCTTGAATTAGAATTTTATACCGACATTTTCCCTGTTATTAGATTGTGATCGTTTTGAGTGTAGTGTCTGTGGCTTTAGACATCTTATGTCCCCCATATTATCGTGTTCTATACTTATTATGGTATAGATGTTTTACAAATGTTTCCTGAATGAATGATAGCCATGCCTGAAGAAAATCCATTTGTTCTCTGCTGAAAAAACATTGACAACGTGAACTTCTCAATGTAAATAAGGCTCATGGGAAATCACTCTTTTGATTTGACAGAATCCTCTGTAAAGGAGAAATATGGAATGGACACATTTCTGATCAACTCGTAAATTCTGTAAATGTGTTCATGCCAATAAAAGCTAGAAAGACTACTTTCACAATGTATCCAGTTGTTCTTTTTATCTAACTGATGTTGAGAAAAAGTTCGGATTTCTAATGGTGGCATGGGTAGGTAATGTAGAGGAGAATTTTAAAAAGCAAGAGATACAACATTGCTCAGCATCAGAGAAATCCAAATCAAAACCTCAGTGAGATACCACCTCACACCAGTCAGAATGGCTAAAATTAACAAGTCAGGAAACGACAGATGTTGGCGGGGATGTGGAGAAAGTGGAACCCTCCTACACTGTTGGTGGGAATGCAAGCTGGTGCAGCCACTCTGGAAAACAGTATGGAGGTTCCTCAAACAGTTGAAAATAGAGCTACCATCCGATCCAGCAAGTGCACTACTGGGTATTTACCCCAAAGATACAAATGTAGGGACCCAAAGGGGTACGTGCACCCCAATGTTTATAGCAGCAATGTCCACAATAGCCAAACTGTGGAAAGAGCCAAGATGTCCATCAACAGATGAATGGATAAAGAAGTTGTGGTATATATATATATATATATATATATATATATATATATATATATATATATTGGAATATTATGCAGCCATCAAAAGGAATGAAATCTTGCCATTTGCAATGACATGGGTGGAACTGGAGGGTGTTATGCTGAGCAAAATAAGTCAATCAGAGAAAGACATGTATCATATGACCTCACTGATATGAGGAATTCTTAATCTCAGGAAACAAACTGAGGGTTGCTGGAGTGGTGGGGGGTGGAAGGGATGGTGTGGCTGGGTGATAGACATTGGGGAGGGTATGTGCTATGGTGAGTGCTGTGAATTCTACCTCTGAAACAAATAATACATTATATGTTAAAAAAAAAAAAAAAGATAGCAGGAAGGGAAAAATGAAGGGGGGGAAATCGGAGGGGGAGACGAACCATGAGAGACTATGGACTCTAAGAAACAAACTGAGGGTTCTAGAGGGGGGTGGGGTGGGGAGATGGGTTAGCCTGGTGATGGGTATTAAAGAGGGCACATACTGCATAGAGCACTGGGTGTTATATGCAAACAATGAATCGTGGAACGCTACATCAAAAACTAAAGATGTATGGTGATTAACAACATAATAAAAAAAATAAAAGCAAGAGATATGCTTGGAGGCTGAAAAGCTGTACTTTAAATGCAAAATATTAGAACTCATATTAAATATTGTCTGGATACTACAGTGGGTACAATATAGTGTTTCATTCTAATATATGTGTATTTTCACTTTTGAAAGGACCCATAGAAATTTTGGCCTGTTTCCATTTAAAACTTGTTTTCAAATAAAGGAAGTATAGTAGCTTTGTTCAAATTGTTTATACTAGAAAATATAAAATCCTGCCATTGGATAAGAAAATATAAATTTATCTTAACACACAGGGAACATGGTTGTTTCCAAAGTACATTTTTCTTTAATTTTTTAATCCCTGTTCTTTTTTCCCAGGCATTTCCTGGAAATATCAACTCTGATAGTGTGGTTCGGCATGATTTGCAGCATCCAGTTATTGCCCGCTATGTGCGCATAGTGCCTCTGGACTGGAACGGAGAAGGCCGCATTGGGCTCAGAATTGAAGTCTATGGCTGTTCTTACTGTGAGTATCTGCTGAAATTTGTGGTGGATTTTGTCATCTTCATGTAATTAGTGAGTTGTTTATTTTTGATTATTTAACATTAGTTGGTTTCTCTGACAATAAACTTGTTTTTATATATAAATAACATGTTAGTTTATTTGTATGTTATAAATATATTTTACATCTTTACACAAAAACATATATAAAAATACCTTAAGCGAAGGATTTGGAAAGTGATTGTTGTTCAGTAGACTAAAACGACAAAGCTTATTAATTAAGTTGCTTGAAGTCTTATGCAATATTTAAAAACTAGAAACTTACAGTATTATCCATCATTTTGACTCTTTGTGACAGATTCTGGAGAACTTCCTGCCAATTCTCGTCAGTTTCACTTTTTACTGTTTTAAAGCTAAGCACTAAGTTTTAATGTCAGTGATATTTTATATGTCTGTAAGTTTTATTTGCTCCTTTAAAAAATTGACTTGGTCACCTAAAATGATTCTTTTCTTTTAATCATGTTTTAAACTCTTTTTTTTTATTTCTTAAATGCATTGTATATATATGTCTAGTGATTCTAATATATGGATTTTGGGGGTTGCCCCTCCACAGTCTTGCATCTGCTCACTTTTACCAGGACGTGCTTCTTTGCTCCTCCTCCTCTTCTTTACAGCCTTCTTAGCTACCTGTCCTTCCCTTCTCCGTCTTCTTGACTGTGACCTTAGTTTCTTTAAAACCTCATCTGTGGACTTTCTTTCAGGCCAAAGTTGATGATGGATTCATCTACTGAAGATTTGTCTTTGCTTATTTGCTTCCAAGTAGGCAGTGCCAACACAGAATTACTTTAAAGATTGTTGAGCTATTTTGAGGCCACTAGGTAGTAGAGATTCAGTCTGCAAATACATGATTTGCAGATACTGGCTTTAGAATATGAATTCTCTGGTAAAATAGTTCCCTCCTCCTAGAAGTCTACTATTAGACTCTCCCCTACCCTTCCTATAGATACAGAAAAATAAAAGTTTACTATAACCAGAAGATGGCAAATGACCTATTAGCAAGCTTTTTATTTATTTTTTAAAGATATTTATTTATTTATTGAGAGAGAGAGAGTGGTAGCATGAGAGGGAGAGAGTCAGAGCAAGAAGCAGACTCCCTGCTGAGCAGGGAGCCCGACGCGGGACTCGATCCTGGGACTCCAGGACCATGACCTGAGCCGAAGGCAGTCACTTAAACAACTGAGCCACCCAGGCTCCCTATTGGCAAGCTTTTTAAAATTAACCAAACATTTGGTAGTTTATAATAAAAATATATATAAAGTTTTCACCTCTGTATGAATCAGGTACAGAGATTGGTGAAAATATTAGCTGTCATGATGACCTAATCATATTTATTTATTCATGGACAACATTATGTGCAAACTGAACTGGTTACTACAAAGTGGCCATGGAGATCATTTAAAAATTCTATATGTGTTTATTTTATTTGGTCATCACTTTATTATAGGAAATATAATGATTAGAGAGGCATAGAAATTTAGTTCTTCCGCAGAATGTAGATCTTCAGGAGGAAGATTTAACTTGTTAGGAGAAGCCTAAAATGAGACCTAACATAAATTTGGGTTCTCTCTATGTGGTCTGGGTATGCTGGATACAGAACTCTGTGTTCACACATATTCCGACTGTCAGCACATTGGGAAGGCCAAGACAAAATGTGATATTTTTCTCGGCATGATGGATTTTCTAGGGAGCATGTTCAGCTTTCAGTAAATGAAAAATGTGTAATACTCTTCATGGAAACCATGATGTGTGTAATTTATTAATAATTACTTATTGAGCATTTTTTATGTGTCATGAAATACGCTGAATGATAGTAATACCACAGTGAATAAGGAAAACATTCTATTAGAGACAAGGTGGGACAATTAATACAGTAGTATTTATTAGGATAAAAATAGTGAAAGTTAAAACTCACACAGAGGCACATCGCCTGAGTGATAGAGCTGAAAGGAAAGCCGCTGAGTCTGGTACAATGCTAGAGCTCACTACCACTCTTCTATTTTTCTACTCCTTTACTCCAACAAAATGAACAATGATGTGACCATCATCAAGTCAATAAAAGAATCATATTGACACCCCCGAAACACCCATCAGGCCCTCCCCCAGTTACTACTGCTTTTTAAAGGTAAAAATTAACCTGATTTTTATCCTCATAGATTAATTTTACTTTTTTTAATTTTTATTAAAAAGGGAATCCTAAAATATATATTATTTCCCATTTGACTTCTTTTCTTCAAAATAATAATTGTAAGAATTATCCACACTGTTATTTAAGGTATTTGATTATTTTCATTGGCACTGTTACTCTATTGTATGAATATTCTACAATCATCAATTCATTTCATGTTAATGAACATTTGAATTGTTTCTATTTTTGGCTATTTTAATAGAATTGCTATGAATATTCCTCGTGGGTGTCAGCTTAGGAAAGGGTAATACTAAGTTAGGATATATGAATGTTTAATTTTTATCAATAATAACAAAATTTTTTCTGAAGTGGTTGTATCAATTTAGACTCCCACAACCAATGTACTAGAGTTCCTATTGCTTCACAAAGTGGGGCACTTAGTATTGATTTGAAAGTTTTAGCCATTGTGGTGGGTGTTCATTATATCTCATTTTAGTTTTAGTGAACACTTTCCTGATTTTTAAAGAGGTTATGCTTGTCATTCATTTGTATACCCTTTCTTTGAAGTGTTTGTTGAAGAATCTTGCACATTTTTCTATTGTGTTGTCTTTTATTTATCTATTTTGTAATTGTTTTGAGTAGTTTTTATAGCCAACTCTCTTTTATTTTATTCTTGTTATAATATCCAGATGTGTTATCTTATTTTTGAGATGGCTTTCTTCAAAAATAATCATTTTAAAACCAACACTGTCAATGGGGTTACTTTAGAATTCACAGTAAGGGCAAATGCAGCTTGCCCAAAGGCAAATAGTGTGGGGTGACTCAGGTGTGGCTTACAGTTGTTCTACAGTTGTTGCAAGTGGATCTGTAAAGTTTTGAGCTCGTGCTATCATGGCCTTCTCCATCTAGCCTGGGCTTTGGCAGTCACAAGATGGGAAGGAAAAAAATACCGGAAGCTAAGTAGGAAGCTAGGTCTTTCAAGTGTATAAGCCTCTCTGGGAGGAAAAATCGTACGCTTTAAGAAACTTATTAATATTATACCAGTATGTGCCAGTGTACGAGTAAATGATGAATTGGCAACATAAAATAAAATGTAAAATATAAGTTGAAAAATACCATTGTAGTAGGTTGTAGTAAATTGGATAATGGCCTCTGGAGATATCAGGTACTGATCCCTGGAACTGTAAATTTTACTTAATAAGGCAGAGTGTTTGATTAAGTTAATGATCATGACATGGGTAGATTATCCTGCATTATCCAGGGGGCTTCTAACTAAGTACAGTGAGTTCTATCCTTGTGAGAGGTGGGCAGAGGGAGAATTCACAGACAGGAAAATGGAGGCACTGTGACCATGGAGCAGAGATCAGGTGATATGTTTATAAGTCAAGGAATGTCAGCAGCCACCAAAAGCTGGAAGAGGAGAGGAGTAGATTCTCCCTGGAGCCTCTGGAGGAATTGAGGTCCTGCTGACACATTGATTTGAACCTAATGAAACTGATTTGGGACTTCTGGCCTCCAAAACTGTGAGAGAATAGAGCTGTTGTTGTTGTTGTTGTTGTTTTTAAAGATTTTACTTATTTATTTGAGAGAGAGAGAGAGAGAAACAGCACGAGAGGGGAGAAGGTCAGAGGGAGAAGCAGGCTCCCCTCTGAGCTGGGAGCCCGATGCGGGACTCGATCCCGGGACTCCAGGATCATGACCTGAGCCGAAGGCAGTCGCTTAACCAACCGAGCCACCCAGGCGCCCAGAGCTGTTGTGTTAAGCCGCCAAGTTCGGGGTAATGTGTATAGCAGGGCCTGGAAAGTATACAAGTATCAGTATCATTTTAGGGGGAAAAGAGATACAAAAACAGCTCTAGAGCAGTGTTCTTCAGTAGAACTTTAAACAAAGATGTAAATGTCCTTGACCTGCTGTAGTCCCCTAGTTACATTTGGCTGTTGAGCACTTGCAATGTAGCTGAGACAACTGAGGAACTAGGTTTTAAATTATATTTAATTCTTATTCACTTGAATTTGAATTTAAATAGTGTGACTGCTGGCGACCAGATTGGTTGGTGTAGATTAGAAGAACCAAAACATCTGCTTATTATTTTTCTTCCATGTTCTTTTATAGTTTAAAGAACCTACAACATTTATTTTTTAAATGGTGTTCTCTGATTTTTTTCCCCTTAGTTTGGAGAACAACGATTTAATCATCCTGGACACAGTCTTTATTGTCAAAGAGTTGATGACTAGTCACTTCTTTGACCAGATCCCTAACTGGGCCATTTTCCTAACTAATGTCCAAATCAGATTATTTGTATTTATCTATTTTTGAAGAATATAAATTGTATTTGCCTTTTCCAAGAAAAATACACATTTATAACAAGAAAAATATGTGTTAAACATATTTGTGATGGACAACTTTCTTAAAGGTACTGTGGTTTAAATTTACCTGTCCTGTAATTCAGGCTAGAGTGGGCCCTTAGAAGATGGCCTTCTATTTTCTTTTTTTTTTTTTCATTTAGTGAACTATTGTGTCAGAGACTTTGATTTTTCAATGAGAAAAAGAATCATGAATCTTTGAGGGGGAAAAGTCAGATACACCCTTTTATTTTGCCTTAATAAGAGTTAGCAGTACTGTGTATGCTAGGGTCCCAGCAAGGAGAAACTAGGCTTCGATCACTCCTATGGGAGAGAGAAATGAATTCTCTCATCTTTCTAGAAACCCCTTAGAGGATTTATCTGAGGTCTATCTTAAAGTTCCAGGTTAGGGAATGGGGTTGTGCTTCTTTTATTTCTAAGTTTGCCAGAAGAACTAGAGAGGGAGAAATCTCAGTATGAGCACTACTTCTGTTGGAGTGTGTGCTACTGTAATTTCCCTTGTGTTTGTCGTTTTTCCTTGTGCAGTTCTTCCGTGATCTCTTTGTCATCAGAGAAGTTTGGTACTTCTCAAGATTGCAAATAGAAAGTTCACTCTATTCCAGGTAGAGAAGGTTAGTTCCAGGCCACTACTTTGAAGCCTTTAGGGCTTCTCCTGTTTGTGTTTCCTGACTTGTCTTGGGGATAATATGAGTTCTAATTTCAATGAATCGAAACTCATTTTAAATTATTCTGTTCCCTCTACATTTGGTTTTCCCTGTAGTTGAAACAAGTGCATGCTGTTATTTTTAAAACTTAGTGATAGCCCCCACATCTTCTGACTCAGTAAACCTCCCAAAACACCGATGCTAATCTTCTAACTCTGTACCAGAGGGACTACATGAAGCAGAAGGGAGAAGTCTCAGTGTAATAATTTCTAAAAAATCATTTATGGCTGCAGTACTCAAACATTCATTTTACACAAGCCCAGCACAGTGTCCTGATTGAAATGAGCATTTTTTGATGACAAATACTGTATTAGCTTTTAACCAGAGTCTCCTTAAGCGTAAGGCCAGTGCCTTGGGAAACCAAGATACACACAACTAAACTAATTTTTGTATATGTCTTCAATTTGGATGAATAATTAATAAAGCCTGGATATATAGCCCAATGCAAATCGTAGTGGAGAGTAAGTGCCAGACTAGGGCAAGAAAAAGTATCAAGAGAAACCAAATACAAACAAAAGGACAGTGTTTTGTCCTTTTCATGCTGTGCAAATGAGATTGTCCTACAGGGACCACAAACTGATGCTCACTACTCCCATGCTGCTAGGCAAGAGGTGCTGTCTTGATGTATTTGTTTGTTTTCTAGGGCTGTAGTAGTGAAGTACTACAAACTGTGTGGTGTAAGACAACAGGATTTGTTCTGTTGTAGTTCTGGAGGGCAGGAGTCTGAAATCAAGGTGTCAGCAGAGTTGATTCCTTCTACAGGCTCAGAGGGAGAAACTGTTTCATGTGTCTCCCAGAGTTCTGGTGGTTGCTGGCAATCCTTCATGCTCTTTGACCTGTTTGTGCATCATTCTAGTGTCTGCCTCCTCTTTTACACAGCCTTCTTCCCTCTGTGTGTGTCGGGGTCTGCGTCCTCACGCGGCCTTCTTACCTCATGTGTTTGTGTTTGTATCTTCACATGGCCCTCTTATAAAGACACCACTCATTGGATTTAAGATCTACCCTAATCCAGTATGACCTAATCTTTTTTTTCTTTCAAGATTTCATTTAAATTGTAGTTAGTTAACACATAGTGTAGTATTAGTTTCAGGGGTTTAGAATTTAGTGGTTCATCAGTTGCACATAACACCCACTGCTCATAACATTAACTGCCCTCCTTAATGCCCATCACCAAGTTACCCCCATCCCCTCACACACCTCCCTCCAGCAACCCTCAGTTTGTTCTCTGTTGTAACGAGTCTCTAATGGTTTGTCTCCCCCTCAGTTTTTATCTTATTTTATTTTTCCTTCCTTTTCCCTATGTTCATCTGTTTTGTTTCTTAAATTCCACATATGGGTGAAATCATATGGTATTTGTCTTTCTCTGACTTCTTTTGCTTAGCATAATACACTCTAGTTCCACTCACGTCATTCCAAATGGCAAGATTTCATTCTTTTTGATGGCTGAGTAATATTCCATTGTACATATCTACCACATCTTCTTTATCACTTCATCAGTACAAACTATTTCTATTTCCCAGTACATGCTGTGCTTCTTGAACATGCTTTTGTCCAGCATATCCTCTCCAACCATGGTGTCCACTCCATTCTTCACCTCCTCAAGTCTCTTATGTTCCAGGATTCAGTTGAGATGCAATTTTCAACAAGAGGACTTCTCTGAATTTCCAGAATGAACCACATTTTTTTTTTTTTACTCTCATTACACTGTGTGAATATTTCCAATGAAATATGTATCAAAGTATTCCAAAATACAGCAGAGTGTGAGATACGGGGGAGAGGGCAGACACAGTCACCATATTCATTATTGGCATCCTGTCAATTATCAGACCATATACAAGTAATGTTTGCTGAACTGAACAAATACCAAGATGTAAATGATGCAGGCCTAACTTACCCTCAGTGGAAATTCATTACTCTTTGATGCTGGATAGATTCTTTCATTAGTTGAACAGGGTATGGTTCTGTTGCATCATATTGAATGGTGCTGTAGGTGCCTACACAATGTTGAAAGACTTGCCTTACTGACTATATTAGTAGATGTTCCAAAAGAGTCATGCAAAGCAAATAATTTAGTTTTACTTATTCCAATTTCAGTGTTTCAACACCTTATGTTATTTCTATTTAAGATTATTTTAAACCACAATTTCATGAGGCTGCTTTTTGAATTATAAATATGTAAATTACTTATCAGATGGAAAATACCGTACAAGTTACACATAGTAAAGAGATAATTAAAATTGTCAGGGTAGTATGTTATATATAAAGGACATGCTCTGTTCTTATGTATGCAAGTAGATAAAAAATAAATTTAGTATGTTATAACCAGAAATGTTCTTGCCATTAAGAGAAATGGAACTTAGCTTCAAGAACATATATTCTTCAAGTCTTTGCAAAGTAGTTTGTATTTCAAACTTGAATTGGAATACTTTGTAATAGAAATATTATCTGTATATATCTAATTGTGGCTCATATTGATAATAATGCAGCAACTGAAGATTATTGTAGCAGGTGAAAAATATTTTTGAGATGGTGAAAAATAAACTGAATCATTTGTGTTACGGTTTTGACTTACTTGGCAATGTAAATTCAAAGTGTAGGTATTACAAGATAATAAGTTATTGTCATTTTATACAGTAAAAAGTCAGATACTTGGTGAGTCTCATTTCTGGATTGACATTTGAGGGTGACATTTGCGTTGAAAGGAAATTTATGGTATGAAAAACAAAGAATTACATTCTCATTTTTCATGTCTATGGAGATGCATGCTATCAGCATTTAATTATTTTTTTCCAGTGTGATTTCTTTTACTTGGAAGGTAGTTACTGTGGAGTCTATTCAGTGAGATAACATGGCAAATATAAGTAAGTTTCTCCTTAGATACAAGAGAGTCACAAATGACAGCCAGTTCATATTTTGGAGAAATGCTTGCTTAGACATTGATTTAAAGTTAGATTTACATTGTATTGCTTAATACAAAAATCTAATTTACCATCAAGAATTTTATAAGTTCACATATAAAATCAACAATGTTGATTTAAAATAAATCAAAATTATTGATAGAACATAACATATAATCATACCTGTTTGCAGTTTTGAATTAGGAGTAACAGTATACTTCTGTTTTAGAATAAGAGAGGGTAGATCTTTTTATTGTAAATATTAGTTTAGAATTCTTTTCATAAAATTATTTTCCAAAAAATGCACATTTTAAAACAAAGCATACACATAACTGGTTGAAAATTAGAATAAAATAATGAAAAATAACCATGCTTCAGCATGGTTTACAAATAAGGTACTTTGATTAATATGAAGAGTCCTGTGCATACTCTACAAGAACTTTAAAAAGTTCCCAGGAGACCTCCCAACCTGATCCCTTATTTTACTAATGAGAAAACCAAAATCCGCAGAGCTGATGTGACTTGCATAAGTGAGTTAATTGCAGACCTAGAAATCTTTCATAACAATCTGAAGCATTGCTCCTTCTCTGTCATTTAATACCTCTCTCCTTTGGCTAATTCTTTTCTTCTCCACCCACAGGGACTTTTTATAATCACAGTGATAGCCTACAGAAAATATTATTTTGTAGATTCTAGTGACTATAAAAAACTGGCCCACAGTTCTCACTATGAGAACATCTAGAAGAAGGTGTTCAGCAAGAAAAGTATCTCAACCGTATTGTACAGCCCACATGTCCAACAGGAAAATTTAAAGGGCTGGTCATGATAATACACTCATTTAAGGATAGCTTGCAAATGACACAATTCAAGCTTTCTTGCATTTTGGTATAGAAAGTTTATCAACCTCAGTCAGTGCATTTCCTCAGGGAACCTCAGCTCCTGAGATATTTTTACTACCTTTTACATATAAGTTAATCCTTATATATGTTAGGTGATTGCAAAGAATATGACAGGCAAAATTAGAGTTTTGCATTTCACTTATAATCCCCAGTTAATGTGAGGAAAGAAGTAAAATTTAAAACACTGCAAATATATACTAAGAGATTCTTTTATTAGCTTTTATTCTTGAGTTGTTAGTCTTAATTATCACCTATTTAAATTAGCTTAGCTACGGAGAAAAGAGTAAATATTTTAAGATGGCAGTTATCGCCCTCATGAATTAAAAGTAACAATATAATAAAATAATCATTTAGTATGCTCACTTAAACCTTCCAGCAATGCAGATTATTTGGATAATCACTTAAAAATTAAAAATCACTCATTTTAAAACATTTACTAACTTTATTTCTATTAGACTGTATCAGATTTTTCATACCTAGACTTGAAAAAATTATCACACTTTTTCAGACTCTTATTCTCATTGGAATATATATGTAATATTTTCTTATGCTCCAGACAGTGTATATTAGTCTTTTCAGTCTTTCATGCTTGTTTTGGTGGACAAGGAGGAATTGAACCTGCTCTCTGTTCCATTTCACTTCCAGTTAATGGGAGAATGATCCGAGGGGAGAAGGCAGGTAACTTGCACTGATAACTGATACTGATAACTGATACTGATAACTGCACCCCCTCCACTCCCAAATAATTCTTTTCTAGGAGGAAAGTCCTTATCTATGGAATGTTTTGAGCATTCCTGTTATGAACCTGTTTTAGGCTGCTTATGGTAGACACACTTAGCTTCTCTGGATTTATGAACATGACTCCCTGGAAAATAACTCCTAAGCTAGGTGATCATTGACGTGTGGAATGGAGATACTTCATGACCTAAATGGTCAGGAATAAGCAGAAACTGTGCCTGATCCCTGAAATAAGGGGAGATTTTTGGCTGGGGGACCTTAACCCTGGGAGCAGAGCTATAGGGGGAACTTGCATTTAGGCCATTTGAGACCCTCTGGACTTTTCTCACATGTCAGGGTACACATAATACTGGACCTTAATTTTAGGCCTCATACTACAGCCTTGTGATTGCTTGTTTCTTGAAATTATTGGTAAAATTGGACTCTAGCTAAGACCTTTTTTTGTATAAATCTGATTTACCCATCTGATCGTAATATCACTACATGGATTGTATTAATTACTTGCCTTAGTCACACCCACAGCATGTAAAGCCTCATACAACATTTTTTTCTTCCCTGCTGTCAACCTGTTTATCAGATATTTAGTGGTTTGTATTATTTTAAACAAGCTGTGTCAGCCATATTTGTGTATCATACAAAATGAATTTAGAGAATGGGCCAGTGGCTTCTTATACTTAATTTAAGATGAAAATATTATTTTGGGGGTCAGGGAGAATCCCCTTTCCTATGGCATTGTGCTTATATAGAAAAGATAATTCCTTTACTTAGATCATTTTACAAGGTTTTCTATATTGCAAAGGACAAGATGAAAGTATGACTGAGGTCGTCACTCACTCTAAGTGTTTGACTCTGAGCACAATTGGTTTAACAGTCCCTCTGATTCTACTCCAAGTTTAGGTAAGTTGCATCCATCTGTTACAGAAATGCTTTTGTTGACCAGAGATACATTATATTTACCAATGCCAAGGCCAGCAACCAAAAAGCAAGTTCAATAATAGTATAGCAGACCCCAGTGAGAAGCGCAAAAGTATATCCAAAAGGTAGGATGGAACAGGGGATTTTGATTCATTCTTCAGACTAGCTGTTTTTAACCATGTTTAAGGTAAAACATCACACAAGTTCATTTAGAACTTTTGTACAAAGGAGGTTCTCTGAATTTCAGATCATAGAATAACTAGAAAATGCATTGTGTTTTCTCCTTTGTCAGCCAACAATGTAGACTCATTCTGGGCTGTCCCGCAGCTGCTTAGCATGGTGACAGAATCTCCCACATCTCTCCCAAGACCTTCCATAATAACTGTTTTTGTAATTTGTGCCTCCTGTTTTATTATTTGTGCCACTCATTCTCTTTTTATTCTCTATTCTTGCTCTTATTCTTTCTAAAATAAAAGAATGTTTTAAAACAAATCAAATTTTATACTTTGGCTTTGGTGAATATCAGTATAGATCAAGGTCTCTCATCCTTGACATGTGATGTTTTTGGCCAGATAGGTAATTCATTGCTGGGCATGGGGGCAGGAGGATGTTCAGTGTAGAATCTTCAGCAGCATCACTGGCCTCTACCCATTAGATGCTAGTCATACATCACTCCTTATCCAGCTGTGTCAACCAAAATTGACACCAGACATTGAGAGATGTCTCCTGTGGGGGGCAACATTGCCCCGGGTGAGAACTGCTTGTATAGATTGTACTTGTCACTGGGTAATTGGATTGTTATGTTGCTAGGCATTGTGAAATAAAGAAAATAGACACATTGTAAGAATCAGTTTAGTTTTCATGTAATCTATATTTTAGTGCTTGCTATGTGCATGCTGAGATTTCCTAAGACTATATTGATAAGGGTGATAATCATGTTATTACAGTATGCTTATAGTTATAGATCTCCTGTGTATTTACTGTAGGTAGAAACACTCCTATAGCACTTTATCAGCATAAATAGTGCAAGACAAATGACCCCCTGGATTCTTGTATCTTTTATCTGTGCCATTTGTGGAGAATCATGCAAATTTTTTTACACATTTTAAAAAATATAAGCTGTTTTTAGGTGCCAATTCATTGATACTCTGCCATAGATAATATCTTTTCAACTAAGATCAGCTTGGATCTGTATTCTTCTTTGGGTAATTTTACATTTTCTTTCATGTGATTTTAACTTTCGGATCAAGGTCAGATTGACTAGGTTCATCACACAGCTTAGGCTGAGTATTATTTATATGGTTGCTCCTTTCCCTTTTGCATTTGCCAATAGACAGTTAAAAACAAAAGAAATATTATAGAATGTGTTTTCTAATAGAATACAAATTCATATTGTTTAACACACTCCATTTAGATTTGAGAAACATTGACCTTGAAGGTATAATGTGAAGGCTGATTTTCTCTAAAAGAGAGGAGATAAATATGTAAAATAAAGCTTTTCTCTACTTCTCAGCTTCTTTTTCAGAGAGCTCTATGCCTACTATTTAGGAGAGGAGGAAGGCCTGGTTTTGCATTTCTCACAACACTTGCGTTGACCATGTAACACCACGTGACACCACATGACCCAGTGAATGTGTTCAGGATTCCGACTCAGATCTTTCTAATCTATATGAAATGCTGTGCCTTTCCCCGCCCCCTCCCCCCCTCACAGGGCTGTGGTAAGAATGGAATGATAGGATACAAGTGAATTAATGCTCTTTGGCTTTTGAGCATAAAATCATTGTATCATCTTGATCATGTCAGAGAGATATGATATGTAGACAGTATAAAACTATGCTCTATATAGAGGCTTAAACAATTATTTTAGTGGGTGATGTCATTAAATTGGTTTGACTGATTTTTTATTGCTTTTAATTGAATTGACCAAGTCAGAGGTATTTGGAAAACTTGAAGCAGTTTCCTTCTGGTTCAGATGACTCACTTACTTTGTCGTAATCTTGACCTCAAAACTGATTTGTGTGTGTGTGTACATGTGTGCATGTAGGATATTTGATCCCTGTTTTGAGGGGAAAGGAAAGAATGGCAGTGCTTTTTTTTTTCTATCAAGAACTATTTTTTTAATAAATAGACAATTTTATTTATTTTTAAGTAAGCTCTATGTCCATTGTGGGGTTTGAACTCATGACCCTGAGATTGAGAGTCTCATGCTCTACTGTCTGACCCAGCCAGGCACGTTGGAAATGCTTTTGACTGTGGTATTTTCCATAATGTACTGGGATCACATTTCAAAATTAAGTGTGTTAGTATTTCCATGGTAGTTTTTAATTAAGGAAAAAGAAGGTGATTTGGTTAACTAAGCCACCATCTCTTTAGATTAATTTTCATTAATTTGAATTATAAATATATCTGATAGGAAATATTGTATCTAGAAGGTGAGAAATAGCTACCATTTATTATGTTTGGCTTATGTCTATAATGTCAGTTAATCCTGCAAAAGAGGTGGTATTGTCCCCATTTTGCAAATGAGAATACCAGTGTTTGAAGAAGTAAAAATAACTTACCTACACATCACATGTTGTCAGCCAAGCCTTTTTTTTTTTTCTGCCCACCAAAGCATGTTACCTCATACAGGCAGCATAAAACCATGAATTACAGGTCTGCATTGAGGATAGTAGTAATAATTATTATTATCATTATTTATGTAGCTAGAGTATCCCGCATTTACAGTGATGATGTGTCAGATATTGTGCTAAGTGCCTTCTTTAATCCTCTTAAACTACTACAATAAGGAATTACTAATTTTCCCATTTTTATCAATGAGTAAATTGAGGACTAATTTAAGTTTTTGTTCCCTTGTTCAGCTAGTGAGTGTAAAAACCAGGATAATGATGTATTTGTTTTTTTGTTTATTGATTGATTACCTATTCCAGATTGCTTCCATTAGAATAATTGGAAAAGAAAAATCTGGATTTCTCTTTGTCTGACTTTTTGTAAAAGCAGTTCTTTGAAAGATATGACAAGAAGACGAAATGGTTGAATGAACTATCTGTGCAGCTGATATGAAAATGTAGAGTTTTTAATGACAGCAAAAAATGGTCACGATATGGAATTAGAGAAAAGCAGGATATAAAATTGTTTATACAAACAATATGTTATTTACCAGTTGGTTAAAAAATTTTTGAAAAACTTAAAAAATATACAAAGAACACATCAGAGTATTAACCCTATTATTTCCAAAATGTGATATTACGGATAACTTTCATTTTCTCTTACATACTTTTCTGTATTGCTAACATCCTATAACTGCATTACTAACTTTCAGAAATTACTGTAACCAGATAGTTTTCAAATGTATGCAATTTTTGAATCTCGATTTATAAATTCAGATGTGTATGAAAGTTCTTATCCCTTTATTAGCAATTTGTATTTCGAGCTCCCATCTTGATGTTCTTTGGGGGAATTTAATCTTAGCATATTTTGGTGTCATTCCATTTTAGGTCTTATTCATTGTCGTTGAATGTGTTCACATTTATTTGTCCCTGAGACTTACTGCCCCTGGTCCACACTCCCTCCTCCCCCAAGCTCAGTGGGTCTCTCCTGCTTCTCTGGTACTCCTGGGCATTTGAACCAATTCGGAACCTGTTGGATGGTCCACCAATAAATCATTACCTCAAAAGAGAAAATAGTGATTGTATTGGAACAAAATATAAAGCAGCTGAGTTAACTAATTTACTTAGTGTTCAAATTTCTAATGATAAAACTGTTAATTATGGTATGTATAGAATTAATATCATAAAAAGTACCTAAAATCTATATTTTAAATGATATATGAGAGGAAGCAGTGTAATATTTCTGTACTATTATGATTTATATTTTAAAATGTATCTCCAAATATTATATAGAATGCATAGATTAGTAATAATATGAAGAATAAATATACTACTTAAAAGAAAAACAATATAGAAAGCATAGTCATTAGGTCAGAAAGGGTAAAAAGTGTATCTTAAGCAAAATGATACCTTTTTTCTACTTTAAAATAGAAACCATCAGTTTTCAAATAAAATACTTTGTGTTTTCATTAGTCTCTAATACTGCATAGAGACATGGATGATATTGTATCTTTGACATATTCAGCATTCATTTTCAAAAATTTAATTCACAATGTCACTTTTGAGTTTTGAACACAATATGCATGTATAGGGATTATTTGTGTTAACTGTATTTTGAAGGACATTCTCCTTTATGGTAAGCAGTATGATATAATGAAAGGAGATAACTCTTTCAGTGAAATCTAAGTTTATTAAATGCATTTATTAAATGCCAAGTTTATTTAATGGGTATTTTGAGATGGTTGTTTAAGCTTTCCAAAACCCCATTTCTGCCCCCTCAAAATGGGAGTAATAATGCTCTCTCCATAGATTTGGCGCGGGGATTAAATGAGATAATAAATCTAAAGTGCTTAACACAATGGCTGGCTTAAGGTAAGCAGTCATAAATATATTAGCCATTATTATTATTGTTGCTGTTCACATTTCCTAGTAGTCCTGGATAGCACACAGGATTATTTAGTAACTGTTAATTTATTTCTTAGGTTTTCAGCTCTGAGATGAATTTTATTATCCAACATCTGTTCTTAACTTCATAAGGAAACATGCCTTAAACATTCATTAAGCATCAAAAATGAGTCTTAATGTTCATACAGAGTAATAATCATTTTCTAGAAGGAGTTGCCTTCATATAAAAATGTAATTTCTAGTACTTAGAAAAGAGATTCTCTGAAATGATTGACATTAAAGAAGAGCAGAAAACAGGAGTCATGGAGCCTGAAAATGTTTAGAGGTGGCAGGCCTGTTGGGTATGACCTAGACCAGATCTTAAGTTTGCTGGTGAGGAAACTAAGAGCTCCGCTGAAGAGAGAAATGCTTTTTCTGAGACTACCCCATAAGGAACAGGGAGCAGAACCATACTGGATCTGGTTTTAGTATTGAGTTCTGTCCTTTTCTACTGTATTATATCAAAGTTAACATGTATGTATTCATTTCTGTTAGAATTTAGTCAGTAGGTAGGTGTTGAGCTTTAACATTCTGCTTTGTGTATAGTAGATACTATTGAAATAGTTTTGAAAGAATGAGTCCCTATTTTATTCATGAAATATATAGAAAGTTTGGAAGAAATAACTAATTGCCCAGCAGTTTACACTAGAAGATAATTATGCAATCACAGATATGGGACACAGTAGGAATTTTATTGACACTTAGTTAAGGGTGAGGAGTCAATGACATGCTCAATTTTCCTGGAAAGTGAAAAGGATTGTTACAAACTCAGTGGACCTATAAAGTATATTAAGCCCAGTGAGGTCCAGAATATTAATTCTTTTTTAAATATTAATTAATTAATTTCAGAGAGGGAGAGAGAGCAGGGGAGGAGGGTAGGCAGAGAGAGAGTAGAAGTAGACTCCCGGCTGAGCTCAGAGCCTGACTTGGGGCTTGATCTCATGACCCTGATATCATGACCTGAGCCTAAACAAAGAGTTGTATGGTCAATTACTGAGCCACCCAGGTGCCTCAAGAATATTCATTCTTAAGCTGCCTTTAAGTAATATTAAGTCACGTGAAACCAGGAATGGAAGGCAAAATATCTGATAATTTTTAGTTGGCCATAAATAATTAAAAACACGTATTTGGAAAGAATACCATAAATTCAGTAAATCATTGCCATTAAAATCATGAGAAATATTCTTATCACAATTTTGATTCCTCAGAATATTTGCACGATTATTTTAACTTCATAGGAGGGGAAGGAGTGTGTAAGTTGAAAATTATAGTAACTGTTGATGTAGAAAGATATGAAGAGAGAAAAGTGAGAGATGGGAAGAAAAAGAGAAGGGGACATTAAAATTAATACAAAACTCATGTCTGTTATTAACACTGCTCTCAATCTTAAGCAGATGTCCTTCAGTGGTTTTAAGTATAGCACTTATGCCTTTTGAAAGGACATGTTAAAGTAGCCTTACAGTAGTCCCCCTTTATCTACAGTGTCAGTTACCCTCCACCGTACTCGGAAGTAGCTGGTTCTCCAGATGTGGCTCGGGTCAGTAGTAACCTAACACTGCATCACAGAGCTGTGTCATTCACCACATTTCACCTCATCACATAGGCATTTTATCGTCTCTGCATCACCAGAAGCAGGGTAGGAGTACAGCGCAGTAACATATTTCGAGAGAGACAGACACAGATCATATTCATATGGTTTTTATTGCAGTTTATAACAGTATATTGTTATGTTTCCTATTTTATTAGTAGTTGTTAATCTGTTACTGTGCCAAACTATAAGTTAGACTTTATCATAGGTATGTATATATAGGAAGAAAACATAGTTTATGTATAGGATTCAGTACTTTCCTTTCAAGCGTCCATTGGGGATATTGGAACATATCACCCATGGATAAGGGGGGACTGCTGTACTAATATTCCCTATATTAAAATGCTGACTATCAACATGCCATTTAATGTGTCGGTTTAATTTTTAATTTTAGAAGATTGTAGTAATGATGTATTGAGTGAGCATTAAACAAGGATTATTAAAAATGCCACCCAAATTGATATATCAGAATTCTCATGACAAATAGTTCATAAAATTATTCTACCCGTTATGAAAAAGAAAAAAAATATATGTAGACACACACACACACACACACACACACACACACACACAGAGGCACAGTATACTACTATGCACTATGTATTCTGCCATAAAAACCTCTCCACCTTACAACAAGAGGCTATTTTTTGTTAAAAGGGTAGCATCTCAAGTGCTAAATGATGTGGAAGAATCCTCTGACTGACCTCGCTGTTCCGTATGGATTTGACATTTTCCCTGTGCTTCAAGTGGCATTCTTCACAGAAGGCGAATGCTGCTTGGATTCTCTTGAATGCGCACCTGCCACTTTTCTCTCCTCCCCTCCCCTCACCTATCTGCAGCCAACAGTGCTTATAGTAAATTTTTCCATAAATAGTTACAAATAGTTTCCATAAATAGTTTCCATAAATAGTTCCATAAATAGTTAAAAAAATTCTGTTAATCAGAGAAGAACCTATTAAATGTCAAAATATCTCCGAAAAAAAAAAAAAAGAGAGAAAAGAAGAAAGATAGGTCTAGTGAATGGAAATTAGTCTCCCCGTCTTCAACATATCTTTATCTAACAAAACTTTTCTTAGATATTGTTAAAATCTCCACATTTGACTGACTTATTTTAATCTAGAAAAACAAAAAAAAAATTGTAAGTACAATCCTTTAAATCCCACATCAATTTTGTAAAATTTCCAGAACTTAAATTTCTTATAAAGGAAACCTGTGAAGGTGTTAATCTGCCCAAATGAAAAGTAAAATACTGGACCCTTAAATGTCTCAGCAATTAAGTAAATCCATACTGTATAAAGTTTTCTTCTGATTTCTGCTTCCTGTGGAAAAACCTGTAGATGAAATAGGATTCAAAGGCACAAAAGGAGAGGAAACTTGCTCTTTCAGAGTCTTGTCCAAATCCAGCTGTTCTCTTACTTGCTGTGAAACCTTGGACAAGTCAGGGATCCTTTCCAAAATCACTTTCCTATTTGTAAAGTGACTATGAGAGTATCTGTTCTTTAACATTGTAAGTATTAATTGAAAAGTTTAATAAAAAATGCCTTGCACATTGTTAAATAAATGATAGCCGTTTGAATCTTTACTCAGAGAACATTTTGTGTTCCAAATCAGGAAATGGATTGATTAAGGATGAAATCAAATTGACCAAAGACAAATGAGATCTCTGTATGAGCTGGTTAGTTCCAACTATTAAAAGAAATCGAGGAAGTGCAACTTTGATACATAATTTAAGATGATCTTTAACAACTCTTAGGTAAATACCAGGTGAGTGAAATCTAGAGTGGCTTTGCAAACTAGCTGGTTAGTGGCAGATGTTGAATTGAATCCACTAGTTTATCACTTGGATCACATCACTTTTATGTTAATTTTGTCCCTTATCATGTACTATCATGAGAAGTTAATTATTGCCTTATTATATTCTCCCAAGTATGCTATCACTCTCTTGAAGACATGAACTGTTTCTTACAGGCACTCATTTTTAAGTTGATTTTTTCAAAGGTGAAAATAATTACATTTCACTTAGGTTTTGGGGGATATTAAAGTCAGGAGGCTTCAAGAAAATGGAGAAAGTGATCATAGTTCTGATTTTTGATATCTACTTTCCAAACTCTAAAGCAAAATTAAGGTGGGCAAGATGGTTTTGCAGGAGAGTACATTACAAGTTAATTCAAGGGGTCTAAGAGCAAAAATCTGACATCTGCAGCTGGAGCTTGATGTACAAATACTCCAGAGCTACAAAGGTCACATTGACCTATTATTTGAGTAGAGGAGAGAAAAAAAATCTCAGTGATCCATGACAGTTCTTTAAATGGAACTGAAGATGTCTGTAGACTGTTAAATTTTAGCAGATCACTGCCAGATCTGAGATACTCTATTCAGTTCTGTTACCAGGATAGCCGAGGAATTAGAGGATTTAAAATCCCACCCCTGGTTGCCAAAGCTGGGTCTAGAACAATCCAAGTAACAGCAGAATGCTGCCTCTCAGTGCTCACAGTCAGCGGAAGTCGCCTTGTAGATGGGCTTCCCTTATTTCAGATCTGAATAGCATATCATGTTGAAATTGTTTTTGCCTTGTAGATGTGTTTGGTAAAAAAATTTCTGAGCTGTTGGATTTATATTCATTTTATTTAATCATTATGGGGAGTCTGGGTTTCCTAAAATTTTTGCTGTGGTCAGTCTCAATTAAAGACTAGTAAGTGCATGTGTTCTCATAGACTCTAACTAGTTTTTCTTATCAACTGAATCTGAGCAGAGTATGTAACCTCATAATAGAGAATAGTCAAGAAGAAAAATATTGGCATAAATAAATAGGTTCACTATCTCTCTAACAGCAACCATGGTGAGTACTTATTTCCTTTTATATTTAGAAGATTACATGTTAGATCAGATCTGGTACAGGCCAAGAACTATATATTACTATAAAGAATGGTATTTTATCACAGTTTTTTCATAACTTTGCTACAATATTTATAATGTAATAGTGACAATCAAAAAACCAGTCCATCCTACATAATTCATGTGTCCACATAAAAGAGATAATCTAAACTCTCTTTAGAATACAAGTCTTAGGGGCGCCTGGGTGGCTCAGTCGTTAAGCGTCTGCCTTCGGCTCAGGTCATGGTCCCAGGGTCCTGGGATCGAGCCCCACGTTGGGGTCCCTGCTCGGCAGGAAAGCTTGCTTCTCCCTCTCCCACTCCCCCTGCTTGTGTTCCCTCTCTCGCTGTGTCTCTCTCTGTCAAATAAATAAATAAAATCTTAAAAAAAAAAGAAAAAAAAGAATGCAAGTCTTAGATCCAGAACTTGGGAAAAATTACTTTAAACTTTAGCTTCCTCATCCTTAAAGATGAAAAAAATTCTTCTTTGGTAAAAAGAGAGTAATTGAAAGAGCATTACTTTATTTTATTATCTTTAACTTAACAGCCTAAAGTAACATTTATTTTCTCAGTTTTATCGAGGTATAATTGACAAAAAATGGTATATATTTAAGGTATACAGTGATTTAATATATGTGTACATGATGAAATGACCACCACAATCAAGCTAATTAACATATAATTCAGATAAGTTATGAAGTCTACTCAGCTCAGTGCCAAGCTCATACAGCCCTCAGGAGACTTGAGGCTCTTTTCCCCTTCCGTTCTTAGTTTTCCATGCTGTAAAACAATTGACCACCAACTTAATGGCTTAAAGCAAGATACATTTATTATTTCACTGTTTCCAGAGATCAGGTATCTGGGAATGGCTTAACTGAATCCTCTGCTTGGGCTCCCACGGCACTGCAGTCAAAGTGTTAGCCTAGACTGTGGTCTTATCTGAGACTGGGGGCTCTCTCACAAGCTCAGGTACTGCTGGCAGAAATCATTTCAGTGGAGCTGTGGAACTGTTGGTGGCTACTTCTTTAGGGACAACAGGAAAGGGGGAGTCTCTATTGCCTCAACTCTCTAATCTCTAGACCCTCTTCTTTTAATTTAAAAAGTTTTAGTTGAAGTGTAGTTGACATACTAGTTTCAGGTGTTCACTGTAGTGATTTGACAATTACACATGATGAAATTCTCATCACAAATGTACCATCTGCCATCCTATGAAGTTATTACAGTATTACTGACTATATTCCCTGTGCTGTACTTTTTATCCCTGTGGTTATTTATTTTGTAACTGGAAGTTCGTACCTCTTAATCTCCTTCTCTAGACCTTCTTTTAAAGATCTCACCTGCTTAGGTCAGGCCCAGTCAGAAAGGTCACCTTTTGGGTAACAGAAAATCAACTGATTAATGGACCTATGATGGTCAGTTTTTGGTGTCTGCTTGGCTGGTCTTTAATCCTCAGTTGTTCAATCAAACATTTACCTAGATGTTGCTGTGAAATTTTTTATAGATGTGATTAATCTCCATAATAAACTGACTTTAAGTAAAGAAGATAATCTGTAATAATCTGGGTGGTCCTGATCTAATTAGTCAGAGTGTCTTGGACTAGAACTGAGGTTTCCTTGAAGAAGAAATTCTGCCTGTGGACAGGCCTTCAGGACTTCTGCCCCAGAGTTTTCAGCCTGCGGTCCTTCCTGATGACCTCTCCTGTGGATGTCAGGCTTGCCTACCTAGACCCCATACAACATAAGCCAGTTCCTCAAAATAAATCTCTTAACATGTGTATGTTCTCTCTTCCTGGTTTTCTTTCTCTAGCGGGTCCCTGACTGATACAGGACCGTACTTACATCTGCAGAATCCCCTCACTCTGCTGTATAGCATGACCTAACCAGAAGAGTGAATCTATCACTATCACAGACCCTGCACACACTCATAAAGTGATGTGCATCAGACACAAGGAATCTTGGGGTTTCTCAGAATTCTGATGTCCACAGTTATTTAGTTTATTCTTCAAGTATTTAGTTTTTCTTCTTCTCCAATGAATTCGTTCAGTGGGGAATGAACAGTGGAGCTTACTGGAGAATGAAAAAGCAGTCATAGGGAAGGAAGAGATTATGAAAATAATGGAATTAAAATTTGATGCAGCATAGGAGTTGATCAAAAGATATAAAAATTGCATCCACACTGATAATTATAGATCCAGTACCCCAGAGCGGTTTAGTTGGAAATCTCAAAGTTGTTTGCTTATTCTCATTCTCTGTTCTCTGAAGCATATAAGAGTAAGGTTATCCAATAGAACTTTCTTTGGCGGAGGAAACATTCTATATCTGCACTGTCCCAATACAGGGGTCACTAGCCATGGATAGCTATTGAACAATTAAAATATAGCTAGTATGACTGAGAAACTGATTTTTAAATTTAATTCTAACTAATTTAAATTTAAGTTTAACCACATATCGGTAGTAGCTAGAGTATTAGAACAGCTCTAGAGGAATAATCTGCTGTCAACAGTTGGAACTCTGTAGGAACCTATATAGCCTTGGCTTTAATAAGAGCTGTGATATGACTGAATTTTCAGCATTTATTTTATTAATGTGAACTCAACAAATTACCTGAAATCTCCTTTTAACCTAAAACAAAATAGACTGGTTCAGTATTTTGCTCTTCTTATATTGCAATTACATGTGCTTTGTTTTTGCTTTAAAGAAAAATGTTGCACCTAGCTGTAACCAGAGACAAAAATTAAGTATATAGCATAGTCTCTTTTCACATGGAAATTACAGTTTTGTGAGGAGAACTAGATTTATCTGAATCAAATAAAAAATGTAAGCAGGCATAAATGCAGAAGCAGGAAAAGTATGTTGTTGGGGAATTTGACATCTCCAATATCAGGTGATTCAGCCTGTCACTTCTTCTGTATCCTGAAATATGCACAGATAGCCTGTCTCAAGGTTGAGGTGCTCTGAGATATGTCACTATATTAACCACATCTATCAGTGGGTCACTAATTGGGGAGTTCTGAGATTCCCCATCGAGAGTATAGCTAGAGGCTGGGCCCTGCACGGTCCAGAGGGGCTGCTAGAACAGCTGACCAGATACAGAGATCACCCAATGCTAGGACTCATAGTTTTTTATTTCTACATAGCTTATTTCAGGGTCTACCCTAAGATGGAGCTTTAGAAAGTTTAAAAGCCTTTGCATTTGTCATTAAAATGGAAGTCATGTAGTCTTGCCAGGGAGTGTAGAATGCAAGGATGCAAGAATGAGAAGGATGAGGAGGGCTCCCTGCTTTCATTCTCTTCTTAGAGCCAGGATTACAGGTCAGACAGCTTTTACCATCCTGTAACCAGTTTCTCTTGAATACTTATATTGGGGGCTGAAGGGCATAAGGAATTAAGAAAATAATTCTCATTTAGGAAGGATTTATATCAAGCACAACAATTTAAAACTAACAGATAACACTGTTACCAAAAGAAACTCAACCAAGGAAGTGTATCCCACGCCAGATGTGTGTGTGTGTGTGTGTGTGTGTGTGTGTGTGTCTACACATTTGCATGTGTTTGTGTATTTGTTTTTTTTTCCCACCTCAGGCCCTGGGTATGTTGTTTAGCCTCTCTTTTCTCCCAGGGCCTCATTAAATCTCCCTACATGTTTTCATCTCTCTGGGACTCTTGTTCTGCCTCCTTCAGCTGTTCTACCAGAGCCACATTCCTTTCATTTTTCTGTGTAAAGCAGTTCAACCCAGCCTTCCTATGTATGCTCTGGGGTCTATCATTTCATCTGCAAATGGCCCATCAAAGTGTTTAAATTTTTTCTGTAAGAGAAAATTTCCAATAATGTTTAAAATAGTGGGTTTTTCTTCCAACAAGTAATTAGGTGATATGGGCAAAATTACATAGCTACTAGGTAGAAAGCAGATTATTCTGAATAAAGGATGTATACATCCCTGTAACCATGTTTTGTAGGAACAACAGCAGGACTCCTCTGTGCATCATTCAGCAAGCAGGAGGTGCTTCCCTCGATTTTACCATTTATATTATGCTTTAATTATCTTTCTACATGATTACAATCCCCAAATATGTAATGAGTTCCTGATGGCAGAAAACATTTCATATCAATTTTTGTAACCCCAGGCCCTAGTATGCTGCCTGGCATGTAATTACAGCAATCAATAAATGCTTAATAGAGTCATCATTCATTTAACAAATATTTTCTAGCCATACAGGAGAAAGTAACACTTAAGCTGAGATCTGAAAAATGAGTAAGAATGGGACATGTGAAAAAGAGGGCAAGGGTAGTTTAGGGGTAAGGGAAGAGACATAGAAGGAATGAACTAGTAAGTTAATGAGTGTTATTGTATTAGAGGACTGAAAATACTTTGTTTCAGGTCATTCTTAGAGTTCTGGCAATTTGTATCAACTTTTTTTTTAAAGGTTTTATTTATTCATGAGAGACAGAGGGAGAGAGAGAGAGAGAGGGAGAGAGAGAGAGAGAGAGAGAAGCAGAGGGAGAAGCAGGCTCCCAAGGAGCAGGGAGCCCGATGTGGGACTTGATCCCAGGACCCCGGGATCATGACCTGAGCCGAAGGCAGACGCTTAACCATCTGAGCCACCCAGGTGCCCTGTATCAATAACTTTTATTTGATCATAATAATACTCATTCAATAAAAATTACTAGAATCAACCACGTGCTAGGGGCTGAGAATATGCCCACAGTAGGAGGAAAACCATTCCTGTCTTCTGGGGAAGACTGTTATTGAAGGACTGCACAGGGGAACACAATGACTGCAGTGCTCACTGTGGAAAGTAGCGGTGCTCTGAGGCTCATAGATGCCAAGGGAGTTGCAACTTCATTGGGAAGCTGAGGAAAAACTCTCTTGAGAAATGATGGTTGGGTTGAGCTTTGGAGGTAGCTGCAGGTAGGAACAAGGATGTTGTTCCAGGTAGGGATGATATTCCAGGTAGATAAAAGAACATACACTTTCTGGGGGCAGAAAGGGAAGGCTGGTGTGGTTACAACACAGAAAGTGAAAGGTTGTTGGGTTTGAAATGAGGCTAGCGGGGGGTCCTGACACATGACTTTATGGGCTGTGTTTCTGGGCAGTTTGTTTTGTTTTGTTTTGTTTGTTTTTCTTTTTTTTTTTTTTTAAGATTATTTTAGAGAGAGAGCCCTTGTGAGCCAGTGGGGAGGGGCGAAGGGAGAGGGAGAAGGAGAGAAGCAGACTCCCTGCTGAGGGTGGAGCCCATCCCGGGGCTCGATCTCACCACCCGGAGATCATGACCCCAGCCAGAATCAGGCTTCAGAACTTAACCTACTGAGCAACCCAGGTGCCCCTGTTTATTTGTTTTTCTATTAGTAGCTGGAAGGGATTCCATTGAAGTATCTCAAGCTGAAGGTTTGTATGTATCAGGAGTGATGGGAATGGGGAACATCATCATATCTGTTTCCTTAAGGCTTGCTCTGGCTGTAGGGTAGAGGACAGGCCTGAGAGCAGCAGCAAGAGAAGCAGGGTGGGAATAAGTGGAAGGGTTTAAGGGATATCAGAAGGTAAAATCTGCAGGACTTGGGGATGGATTGAGTATGGGCTGTGGTGGGAAAAAGTGCTGAGAATGGCCCCCACACATGTCTGACTGGCCTTTCAGGCAGTGTCATGTGCAGCAGCAGGAACTGTTGTAGATGATCCAGTTTGTAAGAAGTGTCATGAGTTTGCTCTTTAAAATGCTGAATTTGAAGTACATGTACAACATTGATAAAGTATTTAGTGGACAACTTAATAATAAAGGACTCAAGAATTCAGTGTCTATAGGGCCAGAGACAGAATTTTGTGGTTTAGCTATGCATAGAGAAGGTAACTGAAGCCATATTTGAATATTACTTAGGGTGTGAATGTAATGTGAGAAGAACAGAGCATCCGGGATTGATCTTTCAGAACTCCAAAATCTAATGACTGAGGAAAGGAGCATAAACTCCAAAGGAGATAAGAGAATGAGTGGCAGGTAAATCAGGGGAAATCCAGAAGAGGGGTGTGACAAGGGAGCATGCCAGGAAGATGGAAATGTACACCAGTGATGAATGCTGCTAAGAGATCATGTAAGATGCGGACTCCAAGACTGTCCATTAAATTAGTAAAGTTGAAGTTGGTGGTGAACCCTGCATGGCAGTTATTCACGTGATGGGAATTGAAACTAGAATGACAGGAATTAAGGAGCGTGTGAGAGTTTGGAGTTTAAGGCAGAAAGCCTGGAGTGACGTTGCCTAATTAAACTTAGCATCATGTAATAGAATAAGCACCAGGCAGCTAATTTGTTCCCTTAGACACGTTTGCTTTTGGAATCAAGGTGGTTAATTAAATTAACCTTTTATTATGTCATAGTGTATAACAATTTGGTAGCTGTTCCATCCTATAGAATGTACTTCATTCTATTCTCTGGATGAAAAATCTGAGATAGGATCTAAAACTTCCAGTGACAATCCCCCCAAAACAAACATGTTCCCCTGAAAATCATTCTGCTCCCATTTTTCTGTTGTTTCTGGAGATGTCCATCTGGTCCTTTATTTATGATCTGCTTGATACTCTTAGATGGTGTATTTGGTTAGGCTAAACTGTGATTTTAAAAAAGCCAGTAATAACATTGCCTTTCCTATTTGGCTACAAAGGCTGTTTGCTGATTTCCTCCAGCCTATGTATGGCACTGCTATCAATGCATCTTTCCTCACTGTCCTCATGCCCATTAAGTGCTTTTCTGTTTATATGATTGACCAGTTGACATTTAAAAAAATATCGATAGCAGTTTCATTCATTGAGTAGAATTTCTTCATGTTCATAATTTTTTTATTATGTTATGTTAATCACCATACATTACATCATTAGTTTTTGATGTAGTGTTCCATGATTCATGTTTGCGTATAACGCACAGTGCCCCATGCCCAACGTACCTTTTTTTTAAATTTTTTTATTGTTATGTTAATCACCGTACATTACATCATTAGTTTTTGATGTAGTGTTCCATGATTCATTGTTTCAGCATAACACCCAGTGCTCTACGCAGAATGTGCCCTCTTTAACCCATTACCAGGCTAACCCATCCCCCCACCCCCCTCCCCTCCAGAACCCTCAGTTTGTTTTTCAGAGTCCATTGTCTCTCATGGTTCCTCTCCCACTCCGACTTACTCCCCTTCATTCTTCCCCTCCTGCTATCATGTTCTTTTTCTTTCTTCTTAACATATGTTTCATTATTTGTTTCAGAAGTACAGATCTGTGATTCAACAGTCTTGCACAATTCACAGCGCTCACCATAGCACATACCCTCCCCAGTGTCTATCACCCAGCCACCCCATCCCTCCCACCCCCACCACTCCAGCAACCCTCAGTTTGTTTCCTGAGATTAAGAATTCCTCCTATCAGTGAGGTCATATGATACATGTCTTTCTCTGATTGACTTATTTCACTCAGCATAACACCCTCCAGTTCCATCCACGTTGTTGCAAATGGTAAGATCTCATTCTTTTTGATGGCTGCAAAATATTCCATTGTGTATATATACCACATCTTCTTTATCCATTCATCTGTCGATGGACATCTTGGATCTTTCCACAGTTTGGCTATTGTGGACATTGCTGCTATAAACATTGGGTGCATGTACCCCTTCGGGTCCCTACATTTGTATCTTTGGGGTAAATACCCAGTAGTGCAATTGCTGGATCCTATGGTAGCTCTATTTTGAACTGTTTGAGGAACCTCCATACTGTTTTCCAGAGTGGTTGCACCAGCTTGCATTCCCACCAACAGTGGAGGAGGGTTCCCCTTTCTCTGCATCCCTGCCAACATCTCTCTTTTCCTGACTTGTCAATTTTAGCCATTCTGACGGGTGTGAGGTGGTATCTCATTGAAGTTTTGATTTGGATATCCCTCATGCCGAGTGATGTTGAGCACTTTTTCATGTGTCTGTTGGCGATTTGGATCTCTTCTTTGGAAAAATGTCTGTTCATGTCTTCTGCCCATTTCTTGATTGGATTATTTCTTCTTTGGGTGTGGAGTTTGACAAGTTCTTTATAGATTTTGGATACTAGCCCTTTATCTGATAAGTCATTTGCACATATTTTCTCCCATTCTGTCAGTTGTCTTTTGGTTTTGTGGACTGTTTCTTTTCTGTGCAAAAGCTTTTTATCTTGATGAAGTCCCAATAGTTCATTTTTGCCCTTGCTTCCCTTACATTTGGCGATGTTTCTAGGAAGAAGTTGCTGCGGCTGAGGTCGAAGAGGTTGCTACCTGTGTTCTCCTTTAGGATTTTGATGGACTCCTGTCTCATGTTTAGATCTTTCAACCATTTGGAGTCTATTTTTGTGTTTAGTGTAAGGAAATGATCCAGTTTCATTCTTCTGCATGTGGCTGTCCAATTTTCCCAACACCATTTGTTGAAGAGACTGTCTTTTTTCCATTGGACATTCTTTCCTGCTTTGTCGAAGATGAGTTGACCATAGAGTTGAGGGTCCATTTCTGGGCTCTCTCTTCTGTTCCACTGATCTATGTGTCTGTTTTTGTGCCAGTACCATACTGTCTTGATGATGACAGCTTTGTAATAGAGGTGGAAGTCCGGAATTGTGATGCCGCCAGCTTTTCTTTTCTTTTTCAATATTCCTGTGGCTGTTCGGGGTCTCTTCTGGTTCCATATAAATTTTAGGATTATTTGTTCCATTTCTTTGAAAAAGTGGATGGTATTTTGATGGGGATTGCATTGAATGTGTAGATTGTTCTAGGTAGCATTGACATCTTCACAATGTTTGTTCTTCCAATCCATGAGCATGGAACGTTTGTCCATTTCTTTGTGTCTTCTTCAATTTCTTTCATGAGTATTTTATACTTTTCTGAGTACAGATCCTTTGCCTCTTTGGTTATATTTATTCCTATGTATCTTACGGTTTTGGGTGCAATTGTAAATGGGATCAACTCCTTGATTTGTCTCTCTTCTGTCTTGTTGTTGGTGTATAGGAATGCCACTAATTTCTGTGCACTGATTTTATATCCTGCCACTTTACTGAATTCCTGGATGAGTTCTAGCAGTTTTGGGGTGGAGTCTTTTGGGTTTTCCACATACAGTATCATATCATCTGCAACGAGTGAGAGTTTGACTTCCTCTTTGCCAATTTGGATGCCTTTGATTTCTTTTTGTTGTCTGATTGCTGTGGCTAGGACTTCTAATACTATGTTGAATAGCAGTGGTGATAGTGGACATCCCTGCCACGTTCCTGACCTTAGGGGGAAAGCTCTCAGCTTTTCCCCATTGAGAATGATATTTGCTGTAGGTTTTTCATAGATGGCTTTTATGATATTGAGGTATGTACCCTCTATCCCTATACTCTGAAGAGTTTTGATCAAGAAAGGATGCTGTACTTTGTCAAATGCTTTTTCTGCATTTGTTGAGAGGATCCTATGATTCTTGTTCTTTATTTTGTTAATGTATTGTATCACGTTGATTGATTTATGGATGTTGAACCATCCTTGCAGCCCAGGGATAAAGCCCACTTGGTCATGGTGAATAATTCTTTTAATGTACTGTTGGATCCTATTGGCTAGTATTTTGGTGAGAATTTTTGCATCCATGTTCATCAAGGATATTGGTGTGTAATTCTCCTTTTTGATGGGGTCTTTGTCTGGTTTTGGGATCAAGGTAATGGTGGCCTCATAAAACGAGTTTGGAAGTTTTCCTTCCATTTCTATTTTTTGGAACAGTTTCAGGAGAATAGGTATTAATTCTTCTTTAAATGTTTGGTAGAATTCCCCTGGGAAGCCATCTGGTCCTCGGCTTTTGTTTGTTGGGAGATTTTTGATGACTGCTTCAATTTCCTCAGTGGCTATAGGTCTGTTCAGGTTTTCTATTTCTTCCTGGTTCAGTTTTGGTAGTTGATACATCTCTAGGAATGCACCCATTTCTTCCAGGTTATCTAATTTGCTGGCATAGAGTTGCTCATAATATGTTCTTATAATTTTTTGTATTTCTTTGGTGTTGGTTGTGATCTCTCCTCTTTCATGCATGATTTTGTTGATTTGGGTCATTTCTCTTTTCTTTTTGATCAGTCTGGCCAGGGCTTTATCAATTTTGTTAATTCTTTCAAAGAACCAGCTCCTAGTTTCGTTGATCTGTTCTACTGTTCTTTTGGTTTCTATTTCATTGATTTCTGCTCTGATCTTTATTATTTCTCTTCTCCTGCTGGGTTTAGGCTTTATTTGCTGTTCTTTGTCCAGCTCCTTTAGGTGTAGGGTTAGGTTGTGTATTTGAGACCTTTCTTGTTTCTTGAGAAAGGCTTGTATTGCTATATACTTTCCTCTCAGGACTGCCTTTGCTGTATCCCAAAGATTTTGAAGAGTTGTGTTTTCATTTTCATTGGTTTCCATGAATGTTTTTAATTCTTCTTTAATTTCCTGGTTGACCCATTCATTCTTTAGTAGGATGCTCTTTAGCCTCCATGTATTTGAGTTCTTTCCGACTTTCCTCTTGTGATTGAGTTCTAGTTTCAAAGCACTGTGGTCTGAAAATATGCAGGGAATCATCCCAATCTTTTGGTACCGGTTGAGACCTGATTTGTGACCTAGTGTGTGATCAATTCTGGAGAATGTTCCATGGGCACTAGAGAAGACTGTGTATTCTGTTGCTTTGGGATGGAATGTTCTGAATATGTCTGTGAAGTCATTTGGTCCAGTGTTTCATTTATAGTCTTTATTTCCTTGTTGATCTTTTGCTTAGATGATCTTTCCATTTCAGTCAGGGGGTGTTAAAGTCCCCCACTATTATTGTATTGTTTTCAATGTGTTTCTTTGCTTTTGTTATTAATTGCCTTATATAATTGGCTGCTCCCATGTTAGGGGCATAGATATTTACAATTGTGAGATCTTCCTGTTGGAGAGACCCTTTAAGTAGGATGTAGTGTCCTTCTTCATCTCTTATTACAGTCTTTGTTAAAATCTAATTTGTCTGATATAAGGATTGCCACCCCAGCTTTCTTTTGGTGTCCATTAGCATGGTAAATTGTTTTCCACCCCTCACTTTCAATCTAGGGGTGTCTTTGGGTCTAAAATGAGTCTCTTGCAGACAGCATATTGATGGGTCTTGTTTTTTAATCCAATCTGATAGCCTGTGTCTTTTGATTGGGGCATTGAGCCCATTTACATTCAGGGTAACTATTGAAAGGTATGAACTTAGTGCCATTGTATTGCCTGTAAGGTGACTGTGACTGTGTATTGTCTCTGTTCCTTTCTGATCTATGCTGCTTTTAGGCTCTCTCTTTGCTTAGAGGACCCCTTTCAAGATTTCTTGGAGGGCTGCCTTCGTGTTTGCAAATTCCTTTAGTTTTTGTTTATCCTGGAAGCTTTTTATCTCTCCTTCAATTTTCAGTGACAGCCTAGCTGGATATAGTATTCTTGGCTGCATATTTTTCTCGTTTAGTGCTCTGAAGATATCATGCCAGTCCTTTCTGGCCTGCCAGGTCTCTGTGGATAGGTCTGTTTCCAATCTAATATTTCTACCATTGTAGGTTACATATCTCTTCTCCCGAGCTGCTTTCAGGATTTTCTCTTTGTCTCTGAGACTCGTACGTTTTACTATTAGATGTCGGGGTGTTGACCTATTTTTATTGATTTTGAGAGGGGTTCTCTGTGCCTCCTGGATTTTGATGCCTGTTTCCTTCCCCACATTAGGGAAGTTCTCCGCTATAATTTGCTCCAATATACCTTCTGCCCCTCTCTCTCTTTCTTCTTCTTCTGGGATCCCAATTATTCTAATGTTGTTTCATCTTACGTTATCACTTATCTCTCAAATTCTGCCCTCGTGATCCTGTAGTTGTTTATGTCTCTTTTTCTCAGACTCTTTATTTTCCATCATTTGGTCTTCTCTATCGCTGATTCTCTCTTCTCCTCATTTATCCTAGCAGTGAGTGCTCCCATTTTTTACTGCACTTCATTAATAGCCTTTTTGATTTCGACTTGGTTAGATTTATTTCTTTTATTTCTCCAGAAGGGGTTTCTCTAATAACTTCCACACTTTTTTCAAGCCCAGCTAGTATCTTTAAAGTCATGATTCTGAACTCTAGGTCCGACATCGTACTAATGTCAGTATTGAGTAGGTTCCTGGCAGACGGTACTACCTCTTGTTCTTTTTGCTGAGGTGATTTTTTTCATCTTGTCATTTTGTCCAGAGGAGAATAGATGAATGAGAAACTAAATGCTAACAGGTTAACAACGTCCCCAGCAAATATACTCTATACAAATCAGAAAAGACCTGAAACCAGGGGAAAACAAAGAGAAAGAAAAAAAAAAGAAAGAGAAAAAAAAAAAGGAAAAAGAAAAAGATACAAACAAACAAAAACAGAACAAAACAAAACAAAACAAAAATATGATCAAATGTGATCAGGCTAGTGCATAGATCAGTGCCACATACTAGATTTTGGGTGTATTTTGTTCTGTTAGAAGAAAGTGCCTCCTAAAATTTTAAAGGAAGTCAGACTTATATATGTACAAAATAAGGGTTGATACAATGAAGGGTTGGAAGATGACTGTAAAGATGAAAATTATAAAAGATTTTATAAAAGGAATTGATAAGAAGTTGTTTGAAAAAAGAAAGAAGAAGATTTAAAAAAAAAAAGGGGGAGAGAATGTGATCAGGCAGGAGACTAGAACAAAGCCATACACCAATGATTTAGGGTAGATTTTTATCTGTTAGAAGAAACTGTATCTCAAAATTTTAAAGAGAGAACAACTTATATATATATGCCAAAAATAAGGGTAACTACTATGAAGGGATAAAGTATGACTCTAAAAATGAAATAAATATTTTTTTAAAAAAGGGATTGATAAGATGTTGGTTGAAAAAGGGGAAAAGAAAATTTCAAAAAAAAACAGCTAAAAAAATATTAACTATGAAAAACTAAGGAATCATGGTAAAAAACCCACAAATTCTATGTGTAGTATTCCCCTAGCGCTGGAGTTTTCCCTTTCTCCTTGATCGGTAAAATTGGTTTGCTGGCTATTCGTGGTGGTCTTCTGGGGAGGGGCCTGTTGCCGTGGTTCCCAAATGTCTTTGCTGGAGGTGGAATTGCCCCGCCCTTGTTTGTCCGGGTTAAGCAAGCTGGGTTTGTCTCAGGAGCTGTTGTTCCCTGCAAGCTCTCGGTACAGCTTCGGAGGACTAAAGTGAAAATGGAGGCCTCCCAATCTCTGCCCGGAGGAGCTGAAAACTCGGGCCCCGCTCCTCAGTACGCCCCCAGAGAAAAGCAGTCAGTCACTCCTGTGTCCCCGGTCTCCGGCCGCACTCCATGCTCACCCGGCCTGTGACTGAGCGTTTCTGTCTCTGGCACCCGACCCCGTGTGGAGTCTCCAAACCCAGCAGATCCCTGCAGTGCGCTCCTGTGCCGCTCCTCCCAGGGAAGGAAGGGGACGTCTCCCCCGATCTGCCGCTTGTTGGGTCCCTGCTGGAGGAGCAGTGGCCCGACTGGGCCGCAGATCACAGTTTATGGCCACCCCAAGCTGAGAGCCCACGCCTCGGCTCCGTCTCTGCAGCCGGCTTCCCCGCTCCGGTACCTGGGAGCTCTGCCGCACTCAGGCACCCTCCGTCTTTCTGTGACCCTGAGGGTCCTGAGACCACACTGTCCTGCAAGGGTTCCACCCTCAGCTTAGCCACTGGGGTGACGTCCGTCAGTGCAGCCGACTTCTAAAAGTTCCGATTTTGTGCTCCGCGGCTCTAGCACTTGCCAGAAGCGGCCTACGGAGGCCCCCTCCCCCGCCATCTATCCTCCCGAATATCGCCTCGGATTCACTTCTCTGCACGTCCTACCTTCCAGTAAGTGGTCACTTTTCTGTTCAGAGAGTTGTTGGCTACTCTCCTCTTCGATCTCCTGTTGAGTTCGTAGGTGTTCAAAATGGTTTGATCCCTATTCAGCTGAATTCCTGAGACCAGACGAAATCCAGGTCTCCTACTCCTCCGCCATCTTGCTCTGCTCCCCCCCAGGACGTACCCTCTTTAATACCCATCACCAGGCTAACCCATCCCCCCACCCCCCTCCCCACTAGAACCCTCAGTTTGTTTTTCAGAGTCCATCGTCTCTCATGGTTCGTCTCCTCCTCCGATTTTCCCCCATTCATTCTTCCCCTCCTGCTATCTTCTTCTTCTTTTTTTTTTAACATATAATGTATTATTTGTTTCAGAGGTACAGATCTGTGATTCAACAGTCTTGCACACTTCACAGCACTCACCATAGCACATACCCTCCCCAGTGTCTATCACCTAGCCACCCATCCCTCCCACCCCCCACAACTCCAGCAACCCTCAATTTATTTCCTGAGATTAAGAATTCCTCATATCAGTGAGGTCATATGATACATGCCTTTCTCTGATTGACTTATTTCGCTCAGTGTAACATCCTCTAGTTCCATCCACTTCGTTGCAAATGGCAAGATTTCATTCCTTTTGATGGCTGCATAATATTCCAGTGTGTGTGTGTGTGTGTGTGTGTGTGTATGTATATATATATATATATATATATATATATACCACATCTTCTTTATCCATTCAACTGTCGATGGACATCTTGGCTCTTTCCACAGTTTGGCTATGGTGGACATTGCTGCTATAAACATCTGGGTGCATGTACCCCTTCAGATCCCTACATTTTTATCTTTGGGGTAAATACCCAGTAGTGCAGTTGCTGGATCGTATGGTAGCTCTATTTTCAACTGTTTGAGGAACCTCCATACTGTTTTCCAGAGTGGCTGCAGCAGCTTGCATTCCCACCAACAGTGTAGGAGGGTTCCCCTTTCTCCACATCCCCACCAAAATCTGTCATTTCCTGACTTGTTAATTTTAGCCATTCTGACTGTTGTGAGATGATATCTCATTGAGGTTTTGATTTGGATTTCCCTCATGCCGAGCGACGAGCACTTTTTCATGTGTCTGTTTGGCCATTTGGATGTCTGTTTTGGAAAAATGTCTGTTCATGTCTTCTGCCCATGTCTTGACTGGATCATTTGTTCTTTGGGTGTGGAGTTTGATAAGTTCTTTATAGATTTTGGATACTAGCCCTTTATCTGATATGTCATTTGCAAATATGTTCTCCCATTCTGTCGGTTGTCTTTTGGTTTTGTGGACTGTTTCTTTTGCTGTGCAAAAACTTTTTATCTTGATGAGGTCCCAATAGTTCATTTTTGCCCTTGCTTCCCTTGCCTTTGGCGATGTTTCTAGGAAGATGTTGCTGCAGCTGAGGTCGAAGAGGTTGCTGCCTGTGTTCTCCTTTAGGATTTTGATGGACTCCTGTCTCACATTTAGGTCTTTGAACCATTTGGAGTCTATTTTTGTGTGTGGTGTAAGAAAATGGTCCAGTTTCATTCTTCTGCATGTGACTGTCCAATTTTCCCAACACCATTTGTTGAAGAGACTGCCTTTTTCCATTGGACACTCTTTCCTGCTTTGTCAAAGATGAGTTGACCATAGAGTTGAGGGTCCACTTCTGGGCTCTCTATTTTGTTCCCTTGATCTATGTGTTTGTTTCTGTGCCAGTACAATACTGTCTTGATGATGACAGCTTTGTAATAGAGCTGGAAGTCCGGGATTGTAATGCCGCCAGCTTTGCTTTTCTTTTTCAACATTCCTCTCGCTATTTGGGGTCTTTTCTGGTTCCATACAAATTTTAGGATTATTTGTTCCATTTCTTTGAAAAAAGTGGATGGTATTTTGATGGGGATTGCATTGAATGTGTAGATTGCTCTAGGTTACATTGACATCTTCACAATATTTGTTCTTCCAATCCATGAGCATGGAATGTTTTTCCATTTCTTTGTGTCTTCCTCAATTTCTTTCATGAGTATTTTATAGTTTTCTGAGTACGGATTCTTTGCCTCTTTGGTTAGATTTATTCCTAGGTATCTGATTTATCCTTGGGGTGCAAGGTTGGTTCAACATCCGCAAATCAATCAATGTGATACAAAACATTAATAAAAGAAAGAACAAGAACCATATCATCCTCTCAATAGATGCAGAAAAAGCATTTGACAAAGTACAGCATCCCTTCTTGATCAAAACTCTTCAGAGTATAGGGATAGAGGGTGCATACCTCAATATCATAAAAGTCATCTCTGAAAAACCCACAGTGAATATCATTCTCAATGGGGAAAAACTGAGAGCTTTCCCCCTAAGGTCAGGAACACAGCAGGGATTTCCAGTATCACCACTGCTATTCAACATAATATTAGAAGTCCTAGCCACAGCAATCAGACAACAAAAAGAAATAAAAGGCATCTAAATCGGTAAAGAAGAAGTCAAATTCTCAGTGTTCGCACATGATATGGTATTTTATGTGGAAAACTCAAAAGACTCCACCCCAAAACTGCTAGAACTCATACAGGAATTCAGTAAAGTGGCAGGATATAAAATCAATGCACAGAAATCAGTGGCATTCCTATACACCAAGACAGAAGACAGAGAAATTAAGGAGTTGATCCCATTTACAATTCATTTCCATAATTTAAGAGCCCCTTCAATTGTAGGGAATTTGCTTTTTATCCTTCTTCCAAATACTTTGTATGGTAACTTGTATCAGGGCAATGATATAATAGAAGTATGCCAGTGAAAGTAGATAGCTCAAAATACAAATCAAAATTCAGAATTGTTCTTTATAATGATATTATTATGGTTCCTTGAAATAAAAGTACATTATAGATCAGGAGGTTTGTGTTTTATTATATTTTTTTGCGAATAGATTTTTTTATTTAAGATATTTTTACCCATTTGAGAGAGAGAGAGAGAATGAATGCCTGTGAACAGGAGGAGAGGGAGACAAGAAGACTCCCTGCTGAACAGGGACCCCGACTTGGGGCTCAACGTGGGGCTTGATCCCAGGACCCTGAGACCATGACCTGAGTGAAAATCAAGAGTTAGACACCCAACTGACTGAGCCATCCAGGCGCCCCTGTGAATAGATTTGTATCGAAAGTGAGGTTACAGTTAAGAATTTTCAAACCTACGGGTGTGAGATTTCCAAGCTTGACCTATTCAAATAGCTGTTCTTGGCACATCTAAAGAGGTTTCATGCCTTCGGAAGCATTTTTTTCCTCTTTGTATATGAAGGCACTACATTTATAATCAGGCTCTTTGGGGGCACACATTGTTCATGTGCATTGACTTGAGATTGAGAGATACATTCCTGGTCTGTTTAATGAAGTTTTCAAATGCCCAGAATTTTGTACTCTCTGATGTTGAGTATAGGCAAATTTAAAAATGACTCTTCACCTTTATGAAACTTCTGAGTTGACTCTAGAGGAAATAGTAATACATGGGTATAAGAATCCACTCATAACACTTACTTTAAATGTAAATGTTCCACTTAGGTAAGCGGATATGTATTTTGTGTGGATAAACAGTATTTGATTGCACAGTTGGCTGAAATTAACTAGCTGAGAGGTGTCATTATTCTATTCTTATACAGGGTGTCAATTTAAGCTAAGGTCTGCATTCTCTTAAAGGTTTTTTATTTATTTATTTAACAGAGATGGAGAGAGAGCACAAGTAGGCAGAGCGGCAGACAGAGGTAGAGGGAGAAGCAGGCTCTCTGCCAAGCAGGGAGCCCGATGCGGGGCTTGATTCCAGGACTCTGGGATCATGACCTGAGCCAAAGGCAGTCGCCTAACAGACTGAGCAACCCAGGCGCCCCTAAGGTCTGTGTTCTCTTGACTGTCTCATTGCTTGAACTCCCTTTGCTTTTATATACCCATTTATCTAAAACTTCAAAAAATTTTAAATGCAAGTGGTAGCATGAAGAGCAGACTAGAATAGAAGGCATTCCACCTTCTAGCTCTACCTAGTACAAAAGTTTTACCACCAAGAATTCTGGTACTTCTTGCCTTTTTAGGTAATATTGTGAGAATTAGTAAGATCATGTCTTTAATGCATTCCAAACTAACAATAATAGTGGTATATGAATGTATGAAATAGCATAAAGTTTTTAATATGATCATGTTAAGTGAATACTTTTATAAGTGAAATCAAAGATTTTGAATCTGCTGCATAGCTAGTAGTAAGAAAATGTGATTTTTTTTAAAAAAGATTTTATTTATTTGAGAGAGAGTGTGTGTGTGTGCACGAGCCAGGGAAGGGGCAGAGAAGCAGACTCCCCACTGTGGAGGGAGCCTGACGTGGGACTCCATCCCAGGACTCAGGAATCATGATCTGAGCCAAAAGCAGGTGCTTAATCGACTAAGGCACCCAGGCATCCCAAAATGTGATTTTAATAATGAAAAAAACAATTAAAACTCAACCAAAACTATTGGATGTTGTTCTTTGTTATTTCTTTCTTGTCAGTTTAAATTTCATTAATATTATGGAGAATGTCAGTGAATATACAGTATTTAGGCGGTTTATATTTTCCATTTTAATAGAAGTTCTGACTTTACTACAGAAAGGAATACAGGATTTATAAACCAAATAAGTAAACCAGCACTGTCAAGGTCAAATTAACTATTTGCATTTTAAAATAGCTAGTTTTCTTCTAATGGCAGATACTGCAGATGTATGGCAATAACCTGTCAGCTGGCAAATAAGCAATGTCGTATTAGTCCCCTGAGTTTCTTTAAAGCACAATTGCTTCTTTTACTTCCAGTGATACTTCTGGCATTAGATATTCTAATTGAGTTACTTAGAAAATATTTTATCACTCAGCTTCTTAAAATAACTCAGTTTGAGAAAGTAGAGTAATTTTTTTCATTGTTTTTCAACTAAGCTCTATTGTTTCTATAGCTCAGATTTTAATCTGTCTCCTTTTTAAAAAATGAAACAACCTGATTGTTTCAAAAGATTAATTTTTCTCCTTTGTTTCCTTATAAAGGTAACCTGCATTTGCATCTTTGGTTGTATAATGACAGGTGGTTGTAATTCCCGTCCCTTTAGTGTTTGAAGAAAGCAAATGCACTTTTGATTAACTTACGTGCTTTTTTTTTTTATTTGCACACTTTGTTCAGTGAAAACAAAAGATGGGCTTATGATTAGTTTCCCCTAATGTCACAAAAGGAAAAGACTCAAAGCAACAGTGTTGATGGGTAATTTCATACTCTTAGGGTGAAGCAAAATCCTCATATTCCCTGAAACTTAATCTACTGGTAAAACATTTTCTGACTCTTTCTGATCTTTTGTGATTATTGCTAGTGGATACATATTAAATGCATATATGTCTGTAATTTCCATTTTGGCTACTATCTAGATAGGTGCCTCAGTGTAGTGTTTGAGTGCAGAAGTCCTTTGAAGCATACTAGTTTCAAATCCCAGCCCTGCTATTTTGTAGCTGTAGTGGGTGAGTTAATTAAAACTCTCTGTGCCTTCTCTCACCTGTAAAATGGGAATAATGTTAGTACCTATATTATAGGATTAGATAAACTAATATCTATAAAGGTCTTGGAACATAAAGCAAGTCCTAAATAAATGTAAAATATATACAATTGAGGTATGGCTATAGGGGTGCCTGGGTGGCTCAGTCGGTTAGGCGTCTGCCTTTGGCTCAGGTCAAGATCCCAGCGTCCGGGTATCCAGCCCTGTGTTGGGCTCCCTGCTTAGCAGGAGGCCTGCTTCTGCCTCTCCCTCTGCTACTTCCCCTGCTTGGGCTCTCTCGCTCTCTCTGTCAAATAAATAAAATCTTTTTAAAAAAATATGGCTATAAGATAAAAAGTCTACAGATAGAGAAGTAGGTATTCGTTGGGCTTCTTGTTACCGAATAACAGAGGATATTAAGTACCTGTTCCTCTTGCCCATGACATCTGGTTTACCTTCCTTCCTTTGATCAGGTATGCTAAACATTTTAAATGATACTTATATTCTTGTAGTGTAGTTTATGTAGTTAGGCAAATCAACATATATTTTATCATCATTGCAGAGTGCATAGATTGCAGTGCATCTAAGGTTTCACCTTTGCTGCAGAATATACTCTGAAAGAATTACATTGGTAAGGAAAATAACACTGCCATTGCCAACTTTATCTGCCAAATCACTAGTAGTTAACTTTCTATGAAAGAGTTAAGCATGTTGCTGTATCAAATATCCAGTTAGTCATTAATTAAAGTAGAACAAATTCAATATTTTTTTATTCAGCAGATTAACCAAAAACCACCATGTTTGCCATTTATATTCATCCTGTAAACTGCATATGCATTAAACATTTCCATCTGGAGTCCCGATGATTGTTTTTCTCCCATCTCATGCTTGATAAGCTGTTACTGATTAGACAGGGAATTCTGAAGCTGTTGAAAGCACAGATTTTTTTAAAGCTCTATCACCTTGGTGTTCTGTACTTCTTAACAGATCTTGCTTGATGTCTGCAGGTTCCATTTTGGCTGTAGTCCAGGTAGAAGCCATAAATCCCCTGGGCACAGTGGTTTAACACAGACAACCTTATTCTGTGTCTTCCTCATTTTTCTTTCAATAAAAAAAAAAATGTTTAGTCTAATTTATATCTTATTTCTTCTCTCTTGGTTTGATCCTAAACCTTAATTTACCTTGTGCTGTCTGTCCTCTGTAAAACATAACTGGCATATTTTGATACATTGTTTTTTCTAAGCATTGTTATAGAGACTTCATGTGTTTTGATTCATTTAATCCCCACTATGTTAGGAAGTGGGTGTTATTATTCCCACTTAATAGATAAGAATACTGAGAATACAGGGAGGTTGAGTAACATCCTCAAGATCAAACAGCCAGAAAGTAGTAGAGCTCAGCATGAACCCAGACACACCAATTCTAGGGTCCATGCATCCAGCTACCATACCGTGGGTCTTAAAGAGCTAACTCCTCATCCCTCAGGTAGTAGGACAAGTACTTGGAGATGTAGCTCCTGTGACAAACATTCAGAAGAACTACACCCTTCATCTTCCTAAATACTGTACAGCCTGACTTTTGGGGTTGTTCAATAGGAGTCATTTAATGGATGAAAAATGGAGTATGGTCTGTGTGGTGTTAATGATAAAAATGATAACATCAAACACAACAATGATTATGTAGCTTCTATTTTTCAAGATTCACCATCTGTTTATTTTTTCACATTCAGTGTTTGTAACCCCAGATGATTACTCTCATGTGTCATTAATAACATCTATTTTACATATTTTTTAATCTAGGGCTCAGAGGAGTGCCTGGGTGGTTCATTTGGTTAAGTGTCTGCCTTCGTCTCAGGCCATGATCTCAGGGTCCTGGGATTGAGCCCTGTGTCAGGCTCCCTGCTTAGTGGGGAGTCTGCTTCTCCCTCTTCCCCTCCCCCTGCTCATACTTTCTCACTCTCTCTCTCTCAAATGAATAAAATCTTAAAAAAAATAAGCTAGGTCTCAGAAAAGTGATTTCATTTTTTTAAGTAGGCTCAATGCGCAGGGCTTGACCTCATTACCCTGTGATCAAAACCTGGGCTGAGATCAAAAGTCTGACACTTAACTGACTGAACTACCCATGTGCCCCAGAAAAGTGATATTTCTTATAAAAGGACACCATGTTAGTGAGTAGTAGGATCAGAATTCAAATTATAGTTCTTTTTTTCCCCTATAGTTATATGCTTTCTTTTCTCTTAATTGGTTATTTAGTCTACAGAGGTCTGATGAACATGAGATACATCCAGCTAGGTCACATATACCCCTGATCAGAAGGTTATTGATATTATAACCAAATCTCTCCCTAGCCTCTTCTGTTATGTTACGAACGTGATCCTTTGGTTTTGTGCATATTCCCAAAACCACCCTGTCACTATGCTTAGAGGTATTAAGTACAAGGGAATGAGTGTTTCAAGGTAATCTCCCACTATGGAAACATTGGAATGATTATTTAAGGTAAAAATGTTTTAATTGTTGCAAAGGTACATGGATTTTTTTTTTTGCACTTAGATCTGGTTTATACGTCATATTAATCTTTGTGCCCCCAGTATTTTGCCCATCGTAAAGGAGAAACTTAATAAATGTTGATTAAGTGAATAAATTAGTTAATAAATTAATGCATATGTGAAACAATAGAAAAAATCACCTTTGTGTCTACAGTGGTAAGCAAATGCAATTAGAAGGTCAGGAGTATCTATAAAAACATTTATTTTTTCAACTAATATCCTGCATTTGTATATTTTTTTTTCTGTTGCATTTCTTTTTTTTTATTTTATTATGTTGTGTTAATCACCATACATCATTAGTTTTTGATGTAGTGTTCCATGATTCATTGTTTGCGTGTAACAATGAAAGTGCGTTTGTATAGTTTTATGATAGCATAAGTAGTATATTTTTGTATCATTCAAGTCTTATCTTTCTGCCTCTTTTCAGTTAGTGATCACAGTCTTGCTGTATGTTTTCAGTTAATTCAGGCATCTTCCTTTTCCCTGGTTTCTCCCAGCCTGTTCATGCATCCACAGGCAAGTGTCGACTTTAGCTAAGTATGCCAAAAGGTGAGAAAGATTGAAATGACGCAAACAAAAATGAAAAGAACTTGAAAGATTACCCATAGCATTTTTAACTTCCCCTCACATATTAAACAAACACTTAAATTTTATTTCATATGAAATCAATATAGTGCATACTCAACAAAATGAAATTTCTGAATTCCCGCCTTCAAAGAATATGTAGTCTAGTGGAGGAGACAGATATTGAACACACTATAATGCTAAGATTCAAGAACCACAAAGTGTGATTTTCACAAAAAAATAGTCTTCATGATTTCAGGTAATGCTGCATAGTCAGGTGATATTGAAGCTGCACTGAATAAATGGTTATGAATGTATGAGAACGTAGACCCACAAGTGGGTAGTCGAGAGGCCTTTATTCAACAACATAGGTCATTGTCTCGTTGTTCCTCATCAGCTGCTATAGGATTCACTCCATATTCTAACATAGGATCTGTCTTTTCCCTTTAAGAATTGCAATTTGTGTTTTTCTCTCTTGAGTCTGTGCCAAAACCAAAATGAGCACTCTTAACCACTTACCGTGTAAAAAAACAGGACAATAACTAATCCTAATTTATTAAAGGAAACTTGTTAAAATAGGAATATTATAAGTTCTTGTTTATTTTTTTAAATTTAATTTTCATTTTATTTTTAAATTTTATTCTTTATTTGAGAGAGAATGCATAGGAACATGACGGGGGGAGGAGGGCAGAGGAAGAGGAAGAAGCAGACTCCCCACTGAGAGGGAGCCTGTTGCAAGGCTGGATCCCAGGATCCCGATTGTGACCCGGGCCGAAGGCAGATGCTTAACTGACTGAGCCACCCAGGCGCCCCTGTAAAGCTCCTGTTTAGATGAAGCCCTATGTTGTGCTGATGTCTGTTGACACTGCTCTGCCACAGCGGTAGTTGTCTATGCTCAGCTTGTGCCACCAGAAGGAAACCGGATGAGATGATTCATATGTTGGTGCCCTAAAAAGAAGGGAACTAGGGGATCAACAGCTTCTAGTTAATAGTTTTAGAATAATAATGTTTCTAAAACTGGCAGACTACAGTTCAAAGTGACCCTTGGTCATTATTCATGGGTCTCATTCAAGCAGGAAAGACAATCATTTCATGGAAATTTATGTGTATGTATGTATACATAAATATAAGTATGTATGTATATATATGTGTCTATGTGTATAAATATTTGTATATTTGTATGTATTTGTGGTGTTGAAGTGAACCATTGGCTGAACTTGGAGCAATAGAGAGCAGGCTACCTCATTTTAGGATTAAAAGTAATGATTATTATACAGTTTTTTGTGAGTATGGGGTTGTGGGCTAGCCAAATGTAGCCATGCCATTTAATACTTCAAGTCAAGTTTATATTGATGAATTATTGATAATTTAATTCTTTGCTGTCCATTAACTCAACAGTTTGAATATATATACATATACAGTCTTATAAAATCGACTGGGTGACTCAGTTAGGTAAGTGTTCAACTCTTAATTTCAGCTCAGGTCATGATTTCAGGGTCCTGGGATTGAGCCCTGCATCAGGCTCCCCCACTCAGTGGGGAGTCTGGTTGAGATTTTCTCTCTCCTTCTTCCCTTTCCCCTGCTTTCTTTTCCCCATGCTTGCTCTCTCTCTCAAACAAATAAAATAATCTTTAAGAAATACAAATAATTTACTTAAGAAAATACATTGAAATATAGCATCCTTAATGACTTTGTTATTCATCTCCTACTATTATCTTTGTATCCCTTTTTTCTGGTCTAGAAAACAATATGATAGGTGATACCTCTCCTACAACCATACGCTTGCTGTTCGTAAGAGCTAGAAATCCATAGATTTTTGTAAAAATATGAAAGTTTTACTGTATGTCATCTGGCCAGTCCTTCAGAGCTGATTATATATTTTTAAATTCTTTTTATGCCTAATCATTTTATAAGTGTGTTGCTACCCATTATGTTCTTCAGAAACTCTTGCACGTCATCTTCTGATGCAGTGATCTGGAGGCATAGATGATCAGTAGCAGTGAGCAGATCATTTGCATCTGCAATTCAAATGCTCAGTGTGTTTTTGTAGAAATTATATAGCTGTTACATACACAAAAAATTTCTATATGTCAAACAGTAGTCAAAATAAATTTGCCTTTAAACCCTGAAGCCTCATTGTAACACAACTTGAAATGATAGGAAATCCAATGAGGCATGCCACCGAAAGCAGTTTCCTACAGGAAGTTCTAAGAAAATTCATTATAATGTTTTCAACTTTAATACTAATGAATGGCATAAACTCTAAGAAACATTTAATAGGGATATTATTAAAGGGGCATTTTAATGGGAATATAATGAAAATAGTGAATCACATTGTTTAAGTAGCAAAAAAAGGCTACCTCTTGGCTTAATGAGTTTTGAATGAGGAGAGGTTTTAAGAATGAATTTAAAGAAAAGGAACAAGAGTAAGAAACAAAGAAGAAAATAGATATAAAGAAGCAAAAGAGTGACACTGATAAGAGAAAATAACAAGTCAACTTAGTATTGTTGCCCTTAATAATAGAATTACATCTTTCGACTGTGCTTTTTTTGACATACCCACAGAAAATATTTAATTTCTGCATCCTCCTTCCTGTAACTCTATCAAATAATTTTTGTCTGGGAAAGAACAGATTTCATCCTTAATAGGGTAAAAAATTGTCAAAAAAAGTGTAGGCAAAACCTCTGTAAAATGTGGTACAGAAATTTAAAGAGTACAGATAGGGTTAATTGTTGTCTCTATTATCCCTTCCTGTGGGGATGGGGGAGTGATTTTATTCTTGCTTCTGTTGTGATTGGGAGGATGCTGTCATTGGGAGGAAGGAGGCACCATTAGGTGTGCCTTTGTGGGCAGCTCTTCCCATTACCGTTGTTGGTGGTTGCTGTCGGCGAGGTGGGACTTCAAAGACTCCAGGAGCTTTGCTTCCAGTTGAGCTACTATTTTCTTAACTGTTCTCTGGGGCCTCGAGCTTCCTTTGTAGTATTTCTTTACTTTGAGTTAAGTGCTGTTTCCATTGAAGTCTTTGAAACTTTAAGCATCATTAAATACTTACGTCTTAATGTGAATTCTTTTATAGATACTTTGCAGTTGTGTCTATTTTTGTGCAGAATGGGTGAGGGGGGAGTGGACAGTCACTGAAACGGAAGGACACCCTAGAGAAATGTCCATTTTCATTGGAGGTTTTAAAATCATTAGCTAGCCCTAGCCCTAGATGTAAGCAGTGTAAGGACGATTTTTTATATATATTATATCCTGGTATCTTCACCAGTACCAGACTTCAACGCTTTGCTCTCTCTGCCTGTTGATGTCTATAAATGCTCTCCTTACAGGTCTTCACATGGCTATGTATAAAACCTTTATAAATAGCACCCACTGCCGCTTACAGCAGAGCCACTGAGAAAAACATTTTTGTCTGGCTGTTCTCCCAAATGTCTGAAACTTTGCACTTTTTGTTTTATTTTAACTTGATTTAGCTAATATATTCTTAACCACAGCATTGTGACTTAGCAATTGAGACATTTTCTTTCATCTTGAACTCTTCAGAATCTCATCAAATTTAGTCATAAAATACAAAAATTGAAAGCGTCTATTTTGTTATAAATCTAGACTGAATTTGGTAAATTTAAATGTATAAAAAAGAGGTTACACTTAATGCATACATTCAGCCAGATGTTGTGATAGTGAATTCTTTTATTCAATAAATATTAGTTGCTTTCTGGATAGAAAATCCGTGACCTATACAGAAATCCTGGTGTATGTTATGCTGCCATGGACATAATCATGGATGAGGGCCTTGCATTCAGGTGTCAGTTTGAAATTTTTTTATCTGATGTTGTGTGGATAAGACAGCTGCCCTCACTCTATACCTCATAGTGAGAGGACTGTGCCAGACCTCCAAAATGCTTGTTTGCCCCGAAATGTTATTTAGTACATCAAAGAGAAGACACAGAATAGATGGAATCACTTGCTATTTCCCTTTTACTTTATTTCTCTATATTTTGCCGCCTTCCTCACTGGGGAACAAAATAAGCTACATGAGTGAAAGCAGCAAAACAGAACAGTAAGTAGGGAGGGTCCTATAGTCACCAAGCATGGCACCTAAATTTATCCTTAAATCATTAATGCCACTGTAATAATATCAGCCTGTGTGAATCAATGGTGCCAAGTGGGTGGATTAGAATATTCATTATTTCAAATACAACAACCCAATATATGACAGTAATGAAAGCTAATGTTTATTAGCAGCTTACAATGTACCAGGTATTGTTTTCAGAGTTTTACATTTATTAACTCATCCACTTTTCACAATTATATAAGTACACTATGTGATTGCCTTCACCTTTTGACAACCAAAGAAACTGAGGCTTAGAGAAGCTTTGTAACTTACTAAGGTTCTGTAGCTATCAGACTATAAAGCAGGAATCAGAACGCTGTCAGTTCTCACTAAATCTGTCTGTGGCTTGTTAACCAGGGTTAGTGACACTAAAGATACAAAATCCTTACCTTGATTTAGTAGGAAAGATAGATATGAAAAAATGTATCTTTAATATTTACAACAAAAGCTGTGCAGTTTTGTTAAAGCTAAATACCAGCAGAAAGGGAGAAAACAAGGGGCATTTAACTGAATATGACCAAGTCTTTCATTTTATACCTGCTCAGGGTCATACATTCATTCTCACTGGCAACAAGCATTTATAGCCATAAAAATGTTTTCCTTTATTCAGATAAGTAATTTTGTTCCCATGTTCTAGAATGAAAATAATTCCGTTTTTTAATTATATGTCTCTTTAAACATTATCAAGGCAATAAGAATATAACTTAATCATTACTCTCATTATAAATTATTTTGTTAGATTCCACTTCTGGAAGCTTCCGTATTATAAACAACATTGTTTTCTTTGTAAAAATTGACAATATGGACAATTATATGTAGTATTTATAATGTAACAGTTTTACTCTAATCTGCAAATTTTGACACTGTATAAATTTAGCTGGTTATTCAAGGTAGTCACCCATGGAAATGTTTTAATATTTGTGGATTTTATGTTTTAAAATTGTCTTTGGGAATGTCTAATTGTTAATGTGTTGAAATAATTAGGAAATGTGAATATGCTCTAAAATTCAGAATTCTGCCGTTCCAGAATCTGATTTAAAATCAAAACTGAAAATACATGAATAGCTCTTTGTAAACTTGTTGCCCAGAATAAGAGATGCTTAATTTTGGAGCTGAAGGGAATCTGAGAGATTATCTGTTCTTCCTCTTTACTGTATAGGCCCTGAGAGTGAATTGACTTCCCTAAGGGTTAGGTCTGAGGTCTCTGGGTTCGGGTCCAGCACTTTTCTAAAGCTTGATGCGATGGTCATAATGCTGTTGATACAACTACATCTTGGGTCATGAGAAAGCTGGGTATCACTTGAATTTTCTAATAAATTTCCTACCACAGCTTGCCATTTATCCTCCCTGAATGAAGATGTGTGCTTTGCTTCTAGGTCTACATTAAGAGAAACTCAACCATTGACATTTTAAGGACTTAACCGCCCTACTATAAATAGCGCTTATAACAGTGTTACGTCTGTCATGCCTTGGGAAGTGCATAAATTGTTAGGATTGACCTAAACTGTAAAAAATGTCAAGTGCAGAAAGTTGAAAATAGGATATGTAGGCACTGTATCAAAATGTGTCTTGTTTTCCAATTTCAGTTCTTTTCTTAATAACACCCCTCCCCCAAGAAAAACTTTTCTAAAATTAATGTGAATTGGTGACATTTGTCTGCTCTTATATTTTCTGAATTCAAAATATTCCCTTCTTACAGTTACAAAATTCTGCTATTTCATCAGTAGATTTCTAACATTTTCAGTAGCTCAAGCTTTAATTCAAAAGAAAATGCCAGATCTCTTGAAGAGAAACTCTTGATTTATGTTAGGAAGAGAAATTCAAAGTATAAATTATACAAAAGAATATCTAAAATTCTTAAAATATAAGAAGTCAACTTCAAGTTTATTTATAGCCTTAAAGTAATTTAGGGTTTAGAGGGTAGGCAGACTAATATTCCCATTCTGATAAACTCAGTAAAATTTGTATTTTTAGGTTATAAATGTCAAGAATATTGTTTCCTATAAGGTCAGAAAAAACAGGCAGTATTCAGATGGGTAAATAAAAAGGAAAATTCTCAGCCTTATCTCATAGGAAATGTAAATGGGACTGTGGTTTATATTCTGTGATTCCCCAGGAATCTGAGGTTCTACACAATGTAGGGGATGCCTATGTCTGGCTGAAGAATTAAACTGACATACAGCAGATTAACAGGAGAAAAACATGCAAATTTTATTTAATATTTTTATGTGTACATGGGAGTCTTCAGAAGAAAAACAAAGACCCAGAGAAGCCATTAGGCCCCAAAAATATTTTAAACAAAGAATAATAAATTGTAGGGATGTGACAAGACAAAGGGGCTTGGGCGAGGGGCAGAAAATTGAGGGGCAGTGATTAGGAAGTATTGGGGGAAACTAATGGAAAATAAGGGTTATTTAGTAGGTTTGTTTGTATAAGACCTCATATCCATTTTGGTGTCGACTATCAATCTCTGGTAGTAAGAATGTTATTGTTCTCTTCCCCATGCAGAGAAGGCATCTTTTTCATGGGAAATTTTATGACCTGTGTTTAGGATGAAAGAGTGGAGGGGCCGAGAACCCTTCCTCCATTTTCCTGTTTCTCAGGTGCCTTCAGCTCAAAGTAATTAATATGCTGAAGTGGCATTTTTTGGGGTGGCATGTTCTGAACCTCTTCAATATCAGTGTGCTACTAACACAGGACTTACTGTTTTGTAAAATACTTAGCGAATAATAATTAGATATGTAAACTACAGAGTTTAGGTGCAGCAAGCATGTGAAAAATGAAAGATTTACCTTTGTACGTTCTGTCTATAAGTCACTTGTACTAAATGCATGTTCACACAGTGGGAAGGAAAAAAGGAGTACATTTGTCAGATCAAAACATTCAGCATTGCACTCATCTGTGAAGAGATTTGCACTTTGCTGATCATTTTCCTCAAGGGTAATTTAAATATTTCTTTGTTATATTTTCACTTTCATATATGTGCTATTTAAAAATGCCTCTTTATTTTTCTATTTAAAGGAATTAATGCAACGTAAATACAGTCGGTTCTCATTATCCACTAACTATCCTGGATAGTTATGTCCTATACATATATTTGCCATGAAGACTGAATTAGCAAATACTGAACCATTGCTCCCAGAAGAAATGCAGGTTGGGTTCCTATGAGCCTCTGGTCGCTACATTTTTGTCAACCAGTCAATACATAACGTTCCTTTATTTGTGTTTGTATTTAAAGGCATCTCATCTAGTATATCTCGTGGATTCATTAACATTGAACTCACAGTCAACAGCACTATAACTCAAGCCTGAACACAGTTTATTGAATACGTGCATTTTCTCCATAAGGCAGCCTGGGAGCACTGCATAGCACTTCAGCGCTGCTCCTGGGAGACAGACAATTTAGAAAGCTGAATCATCCCCAAAACAACAAAATGCAAAACATATGGCACTAAATTGTGAAAGGGACACTTTTTTTAAATATAGTATGAAAACTGAATCAAGAACCTAGAGCATTGTCTTATTTGACCTAAGCTGGTAATGTGAGCATCAGGTGACGCAAATTTTTGGCCCCGCTTCACATGTCCGTGAGTGGGGATGCACCTAAATTTTAGTGAGTAGGCAAATTTGCACATACAGCATCTGCCAGTAAAAAAAAATGAAGGGTCAGTTGTACTTGTTAATTGGTAATACTTGAAAAAATGTAGTTTTCTATCCAAAAATCTCAACGAGTGAAGCTCAAGTTAATGGTGGTTTTTTTTTTTTCTTCTGCTCTTCTTCCCTTCCTTTCTCCCTCATTCCCTTTCTCCCTTCCTTCCTTTTTATGCGTAGTATGGTAGCACAGAGTGGTATATCTTTGTATCATATGATAACCGTTAAAATTTGTTTTTTTAACCATTCACTCTTTCTTTTAACACTAGCCAACTAAAGAATTTGCCTTTTAAGAAATAAAATTCCTTGTTAATACATACTGCAGTAATTCACAGATAAATTATATCATGGAAAATGAAATTTTCGGAGTGATCCATATAGTCTTCTATTTTGATAATATTCAAGTTTAGAGAGATGTGCAGCCAAATAAAAATTATCTGTGAGGCACTAACTAGCAGCCTCTGCTTAATATGACCCCAAATCAGCTGTTCAACATTTAAAAATAGATTTCATTAAAATATTATCTCTCTGAACTTTCTTGAAAACTGAACATTTGAATACCAGCAGAGTTGCTACATAGCTTCAGGTAGATAGAGACCACCTCTCACGTAGTATATCCCAAACCCTCCCTATTGTTTCTCAGCTATCAAAACTGAATTTTAAGGCCATTTACTTAGCATCTTTTCCTTGTTTTTGTTTTTTAAATCAGGGACATATTTTCTCTGTTACTCATGTATCTCTATCAAAAGTAAAAAAGTGAAAGATCAATGGTTTTTACATCAAACCAGCAATATAAGTTTGTGTGGAGTGCTTGTCCCCTCTGAACATCGAAGTTATGACTTCTAATTTCAGGTGCTTCCAATTTTTTTTTTAGCACTGTCATGGCTGATTTTCTGCACAAGTGGTAGGAGCATTGGCTCATTTCTAGAAGTAAATTAATTCGGCTTGCTCACCAGGGACTCAGTAGGCATGCAGGTGTCATGAAGTAATGGACGGCACCCAAATTCACAGTGGATCAGATTCCCTCCAGTGCTCCAGTCACTGAGGTGTGCTGACGACCAGGCCACAGAGTGCTGTTTAGTGTTTTACCAGACAGGACCCAACCGCTCTAGTGGAGAGGAGAGAGCGCACATATTCTGGGCTGTATTATTCCTATTTATGGTTGATGTAAAAGATTCACCCAAAGGCATGAGAAATCAAACCAAAAATAAAGCAAAACTGTAATGTACTACATCCTTTGCATAAACTCAGAACATACTAAGCATATGACCTGCCTTTTGCAAGTGAGTGCAAATCATTTGTACCAACTCATTTGCCTTTCAGGGAAGTATAGAAAGTAAATAAATTAAAAATGACCACCTTTATTAGTCTGTATTGCCAGTTGTCCAGGAAACTGTAGAGGCTGCTGGGGAAGTGGATACTGTTTGGAAAAATACTGATGTTACATTTTGAGAATAATGTTATTTTTTTAAGGTATGGATTTGAGTGAGATAGAGCATTAAATGTGGGATAGCTACAGAATTGATACACCTCTCAGCTTCTTCCTAAAAATTAAGGTTGTACAAATAATTGAGTTTAAATATTCATATTTCAAATAGGAATTTTTGAGATTCTGTTTTTGTTTTTAAGGTAGTTTCAATTCCACTAAAAATCCTGTTGTTTTGGGGGTATTAGATTTGTCATGTTATTAGAGAAAACTCTGCCTATAAATATTTATCTGAAAATCTTCAATCATTATAGAAGCCTTAACCATTTAAAAATTCCGAGTAGTAACAATGCATCATCAAAAAGCTTTGCATTCCTTGAACGGAGCACTGGGTGTCATACGCGAACAATGGATCATGGAACACCACATCAAAAACTAATGATGTAATGTATGGTGATTAACATAACATAATAAAAAAATTTTAAAAGGCTTTGCATTCTTTAATGACAGTTACCTTCTGAATTATGGCTTGGTGTAACCTTTGTCGACACTGCTAGACCATCAGCTTCTTTGGGGAAAGGTCTTTGCTATCTTTTCCTCCACACTGTCTTCCACCCTTTCCACTCTCTGATAATCAACACAGGAGATGCCTTTCCAAGATGCAAATCTGAACATGCACCTTCCCCTAAAAATGCCATCGTTACTCACAAAGACTCCTGACTTCTACAGGGAGCATTAGGTCCTTCATGTACCAATTCTAACCCTGCCCATGATACATGACCCTTATATAAAGTCACACAGAACTACTGAGCTCTATAAAATAGTCAAAATATGCTGTTTCCCCATCTGTCTGGATTCTTTGTTCCATCTTACTTGTGTTATAGCGGGAAAGTTTACCTATTAGTTCTTTCTTAAAACTTCAACCCTTTACTTCAGGGGCCCCACATTCCTGGCACAGTGCCATGGGTGTAAAAGTTACTTCAGAGGATGCTAGTTGATATCAGACATTTGATAATGGTTTCTAAATGTACCATGAAAGGTACATTTGCATATCTAGCCAACATTTCTAAGATTTTTTTTCTTGCTTGGCCAGAAGTTTGATTGTTCCCCTCTTCTCTTTTTTTAAGATGCAGTAAGGGAATTTTCTGCAGAGGATGTATTAGAATATAGTGTATCTGAAGTGCAGTAAGGCCAGTGGTGGGTGTGTTTTAAAATACAGTGTATTGATCTAAAATTTAAGATGTTATAAGGCTGACATATCAGGAAATAACTGCCACTAAAAAGAGAGTTTATTACAGCTTCCAAGAGGAATGCCAGAGGGGCCAGGAGGGGGAGCACAAAGGGAGGCACTGGGTCAGTCAGGAGGCAAGAGCCTTAACTGTGGCTTCTGCAGGAAGGAGTAGGTGAGGCAGGGCAGCAGGCTCTGGGGCACAGGGACTGTCCCCAGGTTGTCTGTTACTTAACCTGAGGTAATTAGGATGGATGGATAGCGGCCTTGAGTGTGAGAGCCTGATGGAGGAGACAGCTGGACTGGGCTGTAGGCTCTGCATTGGTTGGTTTGTATTTGGAGAGTGCGCTTGTAGGAATTGGCTAACCTGGAAGGCGCAAACCCCAGATGGGAAAGCCAGGATGCAGACAATGGAAGACACAGTCAATACAGAGGGGAAAGTGGAAGCATGCTGTGGCATCTGCAAGAAATGGTCAAGGATAATTATCTTTTCCTCAGTGTTATATAAATTACCATTAAAGTAGTGGCTCAGAACAAGTCCCTAAATCAAATTGCTATCCTTTAGCTTATGTAGTATTGAAATTTGACCCCAACACTGACAACAATGTTTTAAATGGATCTAGAAACAGAAGTAAGTTTAACTGAATAGTGATAAAATATATCTGGAATAAATGTTAGGAATAATAAAATACATTTTTGGGGTTTATTAATGTCTGGTTCCTGTTTTCATCCATGGAATATTTACTTAAGATTTATTATTCTAGATAGTCTTCTCCTAAGCAGAAAAATAGATTGTGTATGGTCAAAAACTATAGCACTATTTTCAGTAAACAGCAATATTATCATAAAGAAGGCAAGTCTAATTTGTTTGACTTTTTGATTTACAAAAATAAATAAAAATAGCTTCCACATGGATTTCCTGCAATAGATTTTATGCTAATTTTCAGAAATTGCTTATTATCTCTGCATTATCAGATATATTAGAGCTATAACCCTGGTCAGAATAATATCAGTCTGATTTTCTGATGTCCTATGTGGTATGTGTGTGGAGGTATGAGTATGAGAATGACCATTTTGGGTGAAGCAGAGAGAACCTCAGTTTTGGGTTTTTTTGGTTTTTTTTTTGGTCTTTTGATGTTGAATATAATTTCAGAAAATTACTAATATTTCCCTGAGTCTTATTCAAGTGGGCCCACCTTGTGATTAGCAAATCATGATTCATCACACATTATAGTTTCTTATGAAATAATCCAGTAATAAAAATATAGAGAGCAAGTCCATCTTGCTTCTTTATAAAATATTATAAAATATCAATATATATCTCAAGTTAGTATTAAATTCATAAAAAAGAAAGTGTCTTTTAAATTTATTCAGTTAAAAGAAAAATATATATACATTTAGTATTTAAATTCATACTAGAGTTAAATGTTTTAGTCTTTGACTTATAAAGAACTCCAGTGTGAGTATAATAAAAGCATTTCATGTTTTAAACTGTTTATTCATATCAGAAGCCCACAGTTGTAATATTTATGTAAATACATGCCACTAAATCATGCATAAGTCTGTACTCTTAGAGAGTAAACTGCATTGTACCAGGTATGGTTTTGAAGGAAAATAAAAACAGTAGAGTTCTCCTTTTGCCTTGTCTCAAACACCAGTTACATTTAGATCAGTTTAAGAAGTATTTATTGTGCCAGAAATACAAAGTAGAACAGTCCAGAACCTGTACCTTAGGAAAGCTTAAAATCCACAGAGGAAATCAGACCCATCAAGAGATCATTTTAACATAAGATGAGAAGTGATAGGATAAAAGTGTGCAAGGGTGCCATGGGATGGTCAGCAAGGGCTATTTCATACAAGGAAAGCTTTTCTAGTAGGTGAGAATTATCTGAAACTTGGAGGATGCCTAAACTTTATATATATATATATATATATATATATATATATATATATATATATAGCTGATTGTTGAAAGAAAAGAGCACAGCACAAGTGAAAGTACTAGGTTGTGAGCAAGGGATCCAGTCGGTTTACCACAGTTAGCACATAAAGAGAAAAATGGCATTAAAATGGGAGCTGTGGAGGAAGGCAGGGTCTCTATCATAGAAGTTCTTTCAGGCCATACTGAAGAGTTGTTTGGGGACAAAGTTTGTTTCAGAAAGATCTTTTTAGCTTCTGTGTGGAGGATAGATTTAAGGGAAATTAGACTGGAGGATGGGAATTGTCCACTAGCGATGTTAATGCAGTAGACACTGTGTGAGGTGATAGTAGCCTGGTGGTTGTGCATATGAAGTAAGCCATTTGTTTGAAAACTGTAGACATGACATAGCATGTAGACGTGCTGTATTTCACAGGGCTTTGAACTGAGTGAATGTGGGCACGTGAGACAGGGAGATGCTGAAGAAAGCCTCAGATCTCTGTCTTGGGTGGATAATGGATACAAGAGCAGGAACATGGGCCCAGAGGAGGAATTACATGTTGGACACGTAGAATTAGATTTGCCTGTGGAAGGTCCACGTGGATCTTCTAAGCAGTTAGATACTGGAGTCCAGTTTTATGGAAAAATAACACAAGCCTCCTGTGATGATGATATTGTTATTCTACCATGAGTTTTCAGGTACCTAAGGGCAAAGCAACACATTTTAAGGAGAAATGTTACACAAAATGTGAGATGCTGACCTTCATGAAAGAGCCTTGAAGTTTTTTGTTTTTCTTTTTTTCCCAAAATAGAAGTGACTTTTCACAGTCTATATCTAGATAACTTTTTGAAGGATTTGGAGAAGGCTGATTTGCTGCTATTACTCTAAATTAACTGTTATTGATATTTTGGGATCTATTTTAACTATTTAGGTTTAAACCACAAATATATTGAAAGAAAAGGCAGTGGGTTAGAAGAAAGAAATTAATCAGATCAAAGCAGTGTGCAGATGAGATGAGATAGATCATGGTCCTCCAGAGTTAATGTCTGTTGGTTGAGTAATACTGAGTCAGGTAATAATAATGGAGTGAATTCCACCCCCCAACCACAAAAAGTAGCCTAATATTACCATTCTTTTTCTCTGATAGTTGAAACCTTGGATATATGAATAATTATAGCACCAAGAAAGATCAGAATGATTCCTGAAATTTCTTGCAATCTAGTCATTCTCATTTCTAACGAAGAAGTATAAAGTAATACTGTCTATAATGCTGTAATCCAATTTATTGAAATAGGAATGACAACATACAATCATTTAACAAATAATGAGTATCAACTGTTTCTGAGGCACTAAGTACTGGGTATCAGGGTGAAGGGTGGAGAAACACAAAGTCTCTGATGCATACATTTTCAGAGGAGGGGAGTGTGTGTCATGCCATAAATGTATAAGCACATAAATATGTTAGGTAGAGATAAATGCTGTCAAGAATAGGAGCGAGTGGAAAGAGTAAAGATGGCATGCATGCTATTTTGTAAAGAATGGTCAACATATCCAAAATATTGACCTCTGACTTAGAAAAAGAATATATAGATTTACATTTATGCAACATTTGCAAAACTAAGCAAATTCTACCTTTTATAAAAGTGTTTTTAAACTTTACTTTCAGAGCAGGGGGAGAGGGAGAGAGAAAGGGGGAGAGAATCTCAAGCTAACTCTGGTCAAGCATGGAGCCCCATGTGGGGCTCAATCTCATGACCCTGAGATCATGACCAGAGCCAAAACCAAGAGTCGGATGCTGAACCAACTGAACCACCCAGGTGCCACTACATTTTTTTTTAAATAAATAGGATAAATTACCATTTCAAATTATATATATTCTTACTTTAAGTGCCTCGGTGCATAAAGGTCAATAAAACGTACTAATTAGCTAAAACATAATTTCCCAACTAACACTTATAAATATTACATAACCCAAAACTCAAGCTGTTTATCAGTGAACATTTTGAACCATAACCAAAGGAAATGACATTCTTGTCTGCCCATACACACACCCACACTCCCCCCGCATACACATGTACACCACACATCTATGCATATATCTGTATATATAATAATGTATGGGTAATCACATATATTAAATAGGGAGGTAGGTGGATAGATAAGCAAATGTGTAAACATCCAGAAGGCTATGCACCAACCTTTCATCCATATTGATCGTATTGGTGATCACCTGTGTTTGGGATTCACTTTATACATTTCTCTGTTTCTGTATTTAATTTCCTTTCAATAGTAAACACAAATTAAATTTGTAGTAAAAAAAATAGAGCAAAGGTATTTTTTAAATATTAAAATCTTTAGATGGTAAACCCTCCTCTCCAAAATATCTTCTCCAAAGCCAGAAAGTAAAGACTAACAATGAAATTAAAAAGAAAAGGAAAAAACCTTCTCTCCCATGATATTTTGATGAACTGGGCACGTTACCAGCTCTCTGAGTTATTGTTAGAAACAAAATTGTGGAAGCACTGTGATTTTGCATTCACTCTTTGACTAGCCATTGTTGTTGCTCAGATTGCTTAAACAGTTCAACCATACATATTTAATCACTGCATAGAAAACTTAATTCTAGGGAGTGATAAGCAATCAGGGTAATAGGGGGAAAAAAGTGGCTTGTCCCAAAATAAGCACAACATATTATTAGATGTCAAATGAAATTTAAATATATTTTTGTAGAAAATAGAATTAAATTCTGATAGATTTTACAATATCCCAGGCTCTCTTAAAAGTGTATGGTATGTATTTCTGTATGAACTGTATATCACAGATTGTTTCTAGGAATTTTGTGATTTCAAAGACAACTCTGAGCTCACATATGCATGCTGATATTATGCAAGCTTTAACCAACTTATAGATCAACTTTGATTTCATAATGTAAGAGGTATGGCTTGCAGAGCATTTTATCAATTTCTCAAATGACCACTGACCACTTACTTACCAGTTTTAAGATGAGGCTTAGTTCACACTAATAGTGTTCCTTTATGTTTTTGCTAATATTGTAGGACTCTCTGAAGAAATAAACCATGCCCATCCTTTCTCTCACTTTTTCCATTGCCCTAAAAATGAGGAGGAGAGGCACCAACATTTGTACCACTCTGTACCTGGAACTGATTGTAGGTTTTGACTTAGGAGAAGATATGGGAGGGGTGGATTCTTTCCTCTGCCTAAGCTCGGGGAACATTTACTTCCTGAGAGATGAATGGGGAATATTTTATGTCAATTAATATATATTGAAGGTGTATAAAACAATGATGTGTCTATTATTCAACTGTCACTGACATGAAATTGACTGCAAAATTACTTTCTGGAGTTCAGAATTTACTCCCTCCTCCTGACTTTTCGTTTATGCACTTTTCAAGACAAAAAGTAATTTCTACCAACTGCTGGATTATAAATTCAACCTGGGATCTTATAATCAGATTCCACTTTTTTTCTCTCTTACCTCTCATCACAGATGATAAAGATACTGCAATTGGAATTCAGCTGTGACAGTATAGATGATTAAGCTAGAGTCTAATTGGCTTTGCAGTGTTAGCAGAAGCCTAAATTTAATGGATGATTTTCCTCCCATAGTAAAATAAACCTCTGTGATTTACAGTCTTAGAGAACAAAATTTTGTTGATTAAGAAGGTCTTTTTATGGACAGTAAAGAATTGACTATAAGAATGAAAACTTCAAGTGCGAAGTTATATTTCTCTTTCTGAACTTTTTCGAAAGCAACAGTTCTCAAATTAAATAAGAAATAAGAGCAAAACTTGTAATGGCAAGTAGTGCACAAAAAGAGTGAATGTAGCCATGGGAGCTCTGCATGTCCACTAAGGCTTCCGTGGGTGGCATGCTCTTATGACCTGGGGGCTGGGGGCCAAAGTATTCCCTGTGGCAATGGAAGTAAACAGGGGCCAGAGACCTAGGACATGAGACAAGAAAATATTTCTCCAGCAGGCTTTAAACTTGCTATTAGTTTTCCCCAGTGTCACTGTGAAATTCTTTAGCAAGAACTTACTCCAAACTGAGAGGCAGGCTTCATTCAGGCTTGTAATTCTAAAGTAATTAGAGCTATCCAGTTTGACTAGGTTTTCTGTTACTTAAAATTAAAAGCTAAGAGAAATGGATTTTTAAAAATTTTTGTAATGACAAAGTTCTAATTATGATAACAAGGTTTCTATTTGTACTCAAAATCTGCTCTGAATAATTACAGTTCATCTTTGAGCCATTCCATGGATTTGGAACCTATTAACCAGTAGTGCATAATAAATAAGATTCATGTCATTTTCCATTTCTGGTGTGAATAAGTGGCAGTTAGGAAACTAATCCACCCCCCCCACACTATCGCCTGTTTCTGAGGGTGGTGACAAAATTGTTCATATTTTGTTAAAAGTTTATATAATTTCATGTCTTCAGTAAAATTCTCTAAAATCAAAGTAGAGCTACTCTAGTCATAGTGTATTTGTTCTTCTATCACATATATGGGTGAGGATGTCTTTTGTTCAGTGTAGTCATAAACATGGGCAGCCATTCCAAAGAGAAGAGGCTAACAAATTTGAGACAGATATGAGGTCCAAGAGCAAATAGCAAGAAGCTTCTTGTAGTTCACTTAGCTGTAAACTCTGGGTACTACCATAGAGTTTACTGAAAATGGGAGTAGATTATAAAAACCACTAGAAAAATGAGTATACCATCAAACCCTGCATTCCAGAATCCTTCGTTCTTTTGTCAAAAAATAAATTTGTGAGCAAAATGTATATTTAAAAATCATGAGTAATTAGTCCCATTTAAGAAGGAAAATATTAAAATCTCATAATATGTCAAGGATTAAAAATTTTACTTCTTTCAGGTAAAGTCCAGGCTGCCAAGTTAAAATTTGAAGCATATAAGTCATTAATGGAATTTTGTTTTTAGTATTATGACTAAAGTAAGATTTGATACTAATAAAGGTTTCTTTGATCATTTTTTATGCATATCTTCCATAAAATTTATTTCAGAACACACAATTAAACCAAAAGAAGAAACAGAACAAGAACACAGGACTCCAGATTTTTCAGGAAAACCACTTCTTTATCATTTATTCTATACAGAGACCCACTGGAAGTGGGCCTATTTCACACTGGGTGGTGAAATACAAGAAATAAAATAAAATGTTATGTGTTTCTTCTTTTAGGGGCTGATGTTATCAACTTTGATGGCCACGTTGTGTTACCATATAGATTCAGAAACAAGAAGATGAAAACACTGAAAGATGTCATTGCCTTGAAATTTAAAACCTCTGAAAGTGAAGGAGTGATCTTGCATGGGGAAGGACAGCAAGGGGATTACATTACCCTGGAACTGAAAAAAGCCAAGTTGGTCTTCAGCTTAAACCTAGGTATGTTCTGACTTTTGACACCATTTCTGTCCATTTATTAATCTTCCCATTAGTAAAATGCTGATGTTGCTTAATCCTTAAAGTATAAATTATAAAAAAGCAGTTCTTGTTATGTTATTAAATCATCTTTAATCCATAGTGGTTTAATCCATTTTAATCCATATATACTTAGTCATTAAAAATAATTATTATGTACTCATCCTAAGCAAGGTACTACACTAGCATCTGAGATACAGTGGTGAACAAATAGGGAAGGTCCTTGAGTTCATGAAATTTATGACCTAGTGGAGGAGTCAGACAATATATTATCTATTATTATTTTAAAACAACTAAATCAAAAGCAATGACTTCAAATAATATTAGGTAGTATGAAGTCAAATAAACTAAAATGATAAAGGATACTGCAGAGACAAGAAGGGTCCACATTAGAGTATGTATTGAGGAACATTCCCCACGAGAAGATACACAAGCTGAGATTTTAGGACTGACATTAGCCATGAGAATATTAGGGAGGAGAGCATTGCAAGGTAGCAGTCACTACTGACAAAAATCTGGCATGTTCAAGGAATAGGAAGGAGGCTGGTGTGGGTAGATGAAGTGAGTCAGTGGGAGAAAACACGAAAACACAAGATCTGAAAGTTGGGGATTGTTCAAGTCCTGTAAGATCCTGTACGGCATGGTAAAGGGTTTATTATTATTTAAGAAAGAGAAGCTGTTGGTAGGCTTTAAACTATATGGCATCACGATCTTATTTTTAAAAGTATACTGAGATTCCTGTAAAAAAAATGTTTGCATTTGCATGAGAGTCAAAGCCAGACTTCGTTATAAGGCAAGGGAGAGATGGCCCTGGCTTGCAGAGGTGACTGTCAGTGGAGATGCAGAGAAGTAGGTCTAGTTAGTAGATGATTTTAGTGGTAAGTTCAGCATGATTTGTAATGAGAAAGAAAGAGAATAAGTGAAGGATAATTCCTAGACAACTAAGGGACTTAAGTGCCATTTTCAGAAGTAGAGGCAACTCTATAGTTTCTCTACAGAGTTTCTTCTAACAAAGGATTATTCGTTTCCTCTAATAAGAGGAGGTCTAAAATGGACATGGTGCATTTTAGTTGCTTATTAGACGTCAGAGTTGAGATTTCTATTAGGGAGTTACGTGTATGAATGAGATTGAGAGGAGCTGTTACCTGGAGACTGAGGGGAATAGGCAGTGAGCAGGAGGTATCAGAGACCAGGGAAAGAAAAAAGGCTGCTATTGTGTTGAATTCACCTGAGATGGAAACAGGCAGGTGATACTGGCTTGGCCCTGTAGCGGTTACAGGTGATGGAAACAGGCAGGTGATACTGGCTTGGCCCTGTAGCGGTTACGGTGATTCTCCCAGCGGAATAGAAAGGACAGCAGTTTTACTGACATAGGTTAAGAAAGACGAGAAGTGTGGAACTGAATTTTTTCAACAAAACAGAACTAGAAGTCAGGAATCAGAGAAATAAAATATTGACTGGAAAATAGTTCCTGTTTTGTTTTGGGTTTTTGTTGTTTTCAGGCATTTTTTAAGTCTCTTGCTTGGCTAAAAATTTCAGGATTTATGCAAGAAGTTTTTGGAGGGCATCACACATTCCATAAATTTTTCTGTTGTAAATAATAACAGATGGGCGCCTGGGTGGCTCCGTCGTTGAGCGTCTGCCTTCGGCTCAGGTCGTGGTCCCAGGGTCCTGGGATCGAGCCCCGCGTCGGGCTCCCCACTCGGCGGGAGGCCTGCTTCTCCCTCTCCCACTCCCCCTGCTGGTGTTCCTGCTCTCGCTGTCTCTGTCTCTGTCAAATAAATAAAATCTTTAAAAAATAATAACAGAATTCTACAAAAATATTATATCTAAAATATATTAATAGCTAAAGTTCACATGTTAAATGTACAAAGCTACAAAACTAAAGATAAGAACACAAAAACAGATCCCGCATTTTTGACTTGCTTATCAGTCTGAGTGGTCCAGACATTCTAGAATAATGGCTTGTGTTCTACATATTAAATTTATTACTTTGAAAACCAGTATTATACTAAAAAGTATAGTTTCAATTAGGTTTTTTGTTGTTGGTAATACTTGATACAGTGTCTATAAAGATTTACCCTTTATTATAAAACTTTCCTCATTTCAAATCTGATCTGATGGAAATAACAGCTTCTATAAGAAAAAAATGAAGAAAATCACACAAAAAGCTGGATCACTTAATTACACAAAAATATTGAATTCTTTACATTAAATAAAATCAATGCATGGGAAACTTGAAAAATGCAAATGTCAAATATGGAGGTTTAATGTCATTCATGAATAAGAATTTATACCACTCCCTAAGAATACCAAGACTTTAAGAGAAAATGTAGGCATAGGGCATAAAAGGTAATGCATAGAAGAAAAATTGTAAGTATTCTGTAAACATCAAATGCTCAACTGCGCTGTATATAAAATAAATGCACAATAAAAAAGCGACTCTAATTTTAAGTAAATCAATTTAAAAATAATATTAATATTGATGAGTATGTGACAAGATTCTTTGTACTGCTCTTTGCATGAGGAAATATTTTCAGGAAAACAGTTTGATAGTGTCTTCAGATATCTAAAAATTGCCTAGATGTTTTGGTCCAGTAATCATAAGGAAATAATGAGAAATGAATATAGGATTTAATTCCAAGGATGTACTTGGCAATATTGATTACAGTGATTACAATGTCAAAAATTGAAAAACAAAAGCTAAACATATAGAAATATGTTGATATGCATTTAAAATGTCTGAATAATTTTAATTTTATAGAAAATACTATAAATCATTAAAACTATAAAATATTATAAGTCATATCTCAATATTTTTACATTGATTATACACGCACACATAAGGGTATATGTATATAATTAAATATATGTATAGGAAAAAAAACTGGAAGGGAATAGACCAAACTATGTTTAGTGGTGGAAATGAGTGATTAATGTTGTACGTATTAATTCTTCATAATATTCTCTACTTATAATTATGTACATATATTCATGTATTGCCTGGGGAAAATAGCCCTAAATCATTTTTGAATGATTCTTAGTAAAAGATAAGGAAAAACAGGTGTTTAGGGGATAGGTATCAGAAAACAAAATGTACTTTTTAAAAATATGCACACACACACTCAGAGCAATTGAATTATATCTAAGGATGTTTACTTTCTTAAACCTTTTCCTTTTTCTTTTTTTTTTTAAGTGAAACATACAGAGCAACCTTTTAAAAGCCACTGTGCTTTATATAGGCATGACATTACTGTTTTGAAACTAGTACCTGATCCTCTGACCTCACAGAAAGATCATTACCATTTCACGGGAAAGCAGTTTACTTACAGAGCTTTATTGACTGATTGGAATTTATGACAGTCATGGAAATGCACTCACTCATACGTCCACTGTGCCTTTTTAATGCCATTACCTGAATATCAGGCATCTCTAGCTGCTACTCAGTCTTCTAGTCATTTAAAGTAATTTAGAGTAATAAAATAGAGTGTATCCTTTCACTTAGACTTATTCCGACTTTTCTTTCTCCCTCTCTGCCCCACTGCCACATGTACACAGGTGGTCATAATCACAATCCCAGTCATAGCACATTTGGCTTCATCACCAGAAGGAAAGAAAATCTGATCTAGGAAAGATATAGAAAATGTCAGGTATAGGCATCATTATCATCCTAAATGTGAAAAAAGAAAAGAGGAAATAATTCAGTGCTCTAATCAATTGTGTGTTTCTCCTATTTCTGTTACACTATTTATTCTGAAACCGTGTTGTATTTTTATAGCACTTAGTTTTACCTGGTCATGAAAAGCAGTACTTGATTAGACAAAATAGAAGATAGTATAAAACATGTAAACAGTATCCAGAGATGACCTTAGTAAACATTTTGGATTCTCACAAACTTTCACTCTCAGTTATAGTCTTGTTGCCATGGAAATCTACTTTCAAAGCTAGATTAATGCTACATACATATTTTTGCAAGTTTTTATTTTAAAATATAACTTGAGTTAATTTTCCATGCCATTAAATATTACATTGTGGTTAAAATGATTGCTTTTGGAGTCAGTGAAAACTGGAAAGTGTCATGCTGTGTTTTCTTGACCAATAATAAAAATAACAGCAACAATAAAAGACTGTTAACAGGTAACATTTAGCTAATGTTCAGTATATGCCAAGAAGTTGGTTAAGTTCTTTGCATGCGCTAATTACTTTAATCATCATAGCAACCTTGTAAAGCTGGTATCCTGATTTTCTCCATTTTCTATATGAGGCAGCATAGGCACAGAGAAGCTGCCAGCTTGCCTAGGATCATAGGGCAAGCCAGTGGGGAAGCCAGCATGAGAAACCAGGCACTGGGCTCCAGAGCCATGGGGCACCGACTTTGTAAGAACATATCAAATTTATCAGAATTCATGGCAAAAAAAAAAAACAAACTCATATTCTTCTTTCTTTTTAAAGGAGGTGTTTTCCATCTCTTAATACCTTTTATGTATTTTGAATATCAACTGTTGTTAAGTATAGTTACATGCTGGTTCCCCCACGCTAGCGTCCCTGGGCAGGACTTGAGTGGTGTACCAGCCTGTGGCTGTGATGGAAGGTAGGCTGCTACACAGAGTAGCTGTGGTGTCACTGCTTCATTTCTGTTCATTCCATGACTCAGGAAGCAACCAGCTTGGCCCCATCTATGGCCACACATCCATGATGACTGGAAGTCTGCTGGATGACCACCACTGGCACTCTGTGGTCATTGAGCGCCAGGGCCGGAGCATTAACCTCACCCTGGACAGGGGCGTGCAGCACTTCCGCACCAATGGAGAGTTCGACTACCTGGACCTGGACTATGAGGTGAGCTGGAGGATGCATCCATTGTGCTCCATCTTGAGTGGCTGCCTCAGTCTCCTACTGCATCTTTGTGTTCTTGTCAGTCACATACCCACGTGTTCCATTCATTTTATTCCCCAAGGAAAAATAATCTTTCAACTTCAGTGCCTAATATATTAATACTGTCATTTTATTCATTTCTAAATTTGTAATTATGAGCATTTGAAATATTTTAAAAATCTTGGTACCAAAGTAATAATTTAAAGGGAACAGACCATTTATCATGTCATCAGGGCAATTTAGTAAGTCCAGAACAAATATAAGTTGTAATCTTTGCATTGGTAATTAATTATGATATAAATCACCTATTATTCTTGAGGATAGACAATATACTATAAACACAGGATTGCTTAATATTTATTACAAAATATTGACTAAGAAATCCTGAGTTCTGATTTATATTAAGTCATTTATGACTTCATGACTGTAGATAGTTCTTTTGTCAGGTTCTATTTTCTCAGATATAATTATCACAGAAGAAACAAAATATAGACTATTTTAAGAGGTTGTCCATAAATAGGACATATTTTATCCTCTAAGTGATCAAAGATCAAAAAAATAATCATATTGGTCCCGTAAAAACTGTATATTCCCATATTATACAGGTACGCTGAAATTTCAGGTTTTTTAATAAATTATTTAGAGAGCGGTTCAACCTTAAAATGCCCACCAAAAATGTTAATCCTATATAGAGATAAGAGTTCTGTAAGATGTTCATCACAGTGTTATAATTCCAAGAGAAAAATAAATAGGGTGAAATATTATTCAGCAAAGAGTTTCCAAACTTTCTTACTTCATGGAGCCCTCAGTGTGTTATTAATTTTTCCACAGCTGTCCTAGACCATTCTATATTAGTTAGAGCCAGACAACTTAATGTTTATGTCCTAACAACTCACTAGCCATTTGAAAAAAATAATACAGATAAAATAAATGAAAAAAATTTATTTAATTCTTAAAACAACAATGATTACTTGCTAATGGGATGAGTGTCCCTGCATGGTACAACTCCTCAGATTTTGGAATCGGATTTGACTGCCATCTTCATCTTCTGTTCCACTTTTACTTTCATGTGACACTGTTTTTATGAGAGAAATGATAAAAAACCCACCTTCACTAGGACAGGAAATCATCAAAAGCAGGGTAGCAGGATGTTGGAATGGTGAACTAGCTCAAGCTAGTGTTTCACATAATGCCCAGAACATGTCAAATATTGCTGTGTATCCTTTAAAAATAGAAGGTGTATGGTGGCTGTGACCCTATGAGTTTTCTGTGCCAACTCTGTGTGCCTTGTCCCCAGTTTTGAAATTGTATATATATATACACACATATATATGTTAATCAGTATCTATATATAAATTTTTAAAAAAATGTGAAATATGCCCACCATAAGATAATTTACAACTGTGTTATTTTCTTTTATATATTTGAATAGTGTCTAAATTTTCTATGAGATGAATATATTACATATGTTCCTAAATAGGAACTTAAAATAGATTATGCTGTATAAACCCCGATATTGAGACTTTATTAATGTTAAAATAAATTTAAGATTATCAGAAAATAACTGTACCCCCCAGAAAACATCTCCTTAAAGCAAAATGATTGTTGCAAGGGAAAGAATATGAAAATCTCAGAAGTTTTATTTTTTCTAAATTAGTACATTTCTTGGCTTAGGTGGCTTATCTCCCACTGTATGAGAGAACGTAAAGATGAATTATTCATCCTCCATTAATAAGCTCTGAAGTACCGTAGAGGAGATGAGAGATCCTGGAACATTAGCAATGGGCAAACACAGTTCCATTTTTCAAAAAGCAGAATTAAAAATTTGGGGTCATAGACTGTATTGAGTTTGTGATGAAATTCATGAATATTCATGCACACAGGGTCAGCAGTTTCAGGCACACTTTGAAGCCCATGAATATACATACCATCTTTGAGAACCTCAGCTATAGATGACAACACCTGAGACATATTAGAGAGAGACACTAGGAAGAAATTCACATTTATTGATAAAGAATCCTGAGTCCGTTGAGTTGAGTCTCTCAGTGTTTTCACATATACCTCTTTGACTCATCCATATAGTAACTAGACTCAGACCCCAAAGGAGGCTTGTTATGAATAACTGAAGACATTCCTACCACTCAGGACATTCCAAGGGTTTTAGGAGCTTTGTGCCTGGAACTGGGAACAAATACCAAATATATTTATTATACCACATCATGATAGGGTATTCCCATCATATATAGATAAAATGAATATAATCTCAAGAATATACATAATAATAAAAATATAAAGATGAGTTCCTAGTAGCTACTATTTGTTTCATGTAATTTAAAACTATATAATTTAATTTTTAACAATGGCTCTGTTGAATAGTCAGTTCTCATGAGCTAGTATGAGCAGATTCAGCACACTATAGGGGTAAATTAATACCTGTCACTGTTCCCAGAGATGTACATCATGAAAGAAGCAGTAGAAAACAAGTTTGCTCCATTGAGGTAACTCAGTGTGGGCATTTTTTGTGGAAGGTGGCTTAAGAGTTCACCTTATCACCTCCTGGAGCCCAATTACTGCAAAGCTGCCAAACGCCATGGGCAGGCAAGCTACTAGCTGCATGGTGCCCTGAGAAGTGTACAAAGGTAAACAGATACATATCCTTCTTCTCAACCAAAGGGCAGGACCACACACTGATGTTTGGCCTGGCTTCTCTCTTTTCTTCAGCTAAATTCCAGGATAGTAGACCCTGTGGATGTTACGCCATTGCCTTTGCAATACATTTCTGCTTGGGAGGGGGAAGAATGAATGCCCCTTGATAGTTGTAGAACTAGGCTAGGATTTTAGAGAAAAACCAGCTAGGATTTTGTAGAGAATTAATTGCATGGCTCAAGCTGGAACAAAAGTCCTGGGTTGAGTCCCTTTTTGCTCCTTACTGGTTGTGTGACAGTGGACACATCATAGTCCCCCTTTGGAAAATTAATGTAATAGCACATTTGTCATAGCATTATTATATGAGGAGGCAATAGGAAGTAATAGAAATCACTATATGTATCAGTTCCATATTAATCAGTTATGATTAATTAGACTGCATGTAACAGATGCTTGTTTATTTTCCTCCATATAAAAGGTAATTGTAGGCAGGGAGCCCTGGGCTCAAGTGGCAGCATCGTGGTTAGTAGGACTCCAGTCTCCCTTTACCTTGCTGCTATTCCAGCCCCACTGCGAATCATCCAAGATGACTGTTCACATTCTGTTTTGCATTCCAGTGGGAAGGAAGAGTAAAGAAGGTTGTGCTCCCTTCCCCTTTTATAGTTTTTGGAGTCACACAGTCTTTCTAAGACCAAAACTTGATTCAGAGAGGTTGGTAAATGCCATATATTGGCTGGAGTGTGCACAGCTGAAAAGCATTCTTGTTTTCCTAAAGAAGGTAGGGAGAAAGGACACTTAGAAGTATCTAGCCATCTCTGCCACATTTTGTAAACTCTTGGTAGCTAACAAAATGGTCAATGTGGTTATTTTGTTTAAGGGTCAGGGTTATTGAATGAACTATTATCATTAATAAGCCAGTCATATGAGTTATATGATTATCTGATGAATAATCTAACAATTGCAACATTTTTTTTTACTTTCTGAATAATTATAATATCAAAATATTTTGTGGTCCAGGCACTTCATTTTACTGATGAGAATACGTAATCAGAAGAAGTGGCAACCTAGTGTCATAAGATTAGTTACATTAGGAATTGGGATTTGAACCCATATCTCTTAGTTGTACAGAAATCTGGTAAATTGAGCTTGTGTTGCTTCACTAGGGCACCTCTGAGGATGACATAGGACATGTGCTGAGGTTTGCTGAAAGCAGAGAAACCATAGGAGTATTTAATCATCATCCTAACAGCACGTGGAAAAAGAATGAGACAATATGTTTAAACTGGTATTTAGTAATAATGGTCAAACTGTGATGCTGCCTGTTGTTAAGCATAGATTTTTATTACCATCAACTGGGAAAGAATTGGTAAAATAAACTGTAGACAGGAAATATAACACTCCACATAATTATCAGTAATTCTTACCTTTGGTATTAGGTATACTTGCTTAGTTCCTAATAAGTTCATTTTAGTGCCACTTGAAAATATTTTCCTAATAATTCTTCTATTTTAGATTACTGTATAATTTTCCTTTTGTCATTTCTTAATTCTTTTCTATATATTCTCAGTTTTCCCTTCTTTCATATATACTCTATATGGTAAATGATACATATTCAACTAACCATTATTAACAAATTTTAAGTGAGATCTTTTATTTTTTTATATTGCTTCATAAACTATCATTAATTTGTGCTTTGTTTTCTGCAAAAACTAAGCATCTAAAATGCCATGACACTAAATAAAAGAACATAAATTGTTAATGGCCTCCTAGAACACAAAGATCTGTGCCTTATGTTTCAAATATGAAACTCCTTACTGGTTGGAGTCTTAAAATGTCTCAAAAATGTCTCAACTATTGCTTTCATTTTCAAAGCTTTATCGAAGTTGATAATGGTAACATTGAATAATAATTAGAAGAGAAATAACACCTCGATTATATATCTTGGTATTGCAGCTCTGGTTAGTATTTAGATTTATTTACCACTAATTCACTATTAGCAGTAAATGTCATTATGGCAATAGGTATATTAAGTATAATTTTGTATTATAGGAAATTGACACTTTAGTACCGTAATTTGGCCAAAGATATAAGGAAAAAGACATACTCTCTTTTTATAGGTGGTAGTAGCCAGAGAATCACAGTAAAGGGCATCCACCTTATTCTTTTTTTTTTAAATTTTTTTATTGTTAATGTTAATCACCATACATACATTACATCATTAGTTTTTGATGTAGTGTTCCATGATTCGTTGTTTGTGCATAACACCCACTGGTCCACGCAGAATGTGCCCTCTTTAATACCCATCACCAGGCTAACCTATCCCCCCACCCCCCTGCCCTCTAGAACCCTTAGTTTGTTTTTCAGAGTCCATTGTCTCTAATGGTTCATCTACCCCTCCGACTTACTCCCCTTCATTCTTCCCCTCCTGCTATCTTCTTCTTTTTTTTTTTCTTAACATATATTGCATTATTTGTTTCAGAAGTACAGATCTGTGATTCAACAGTCTTGCACAATTCACAGCGCTCACCATAGCACATACCCTCCCCAATGTCTATCACCCAGCCACCCAATCCCTCCCACCCCCCACCAGCATCCACCTTACTCTTTAGGATTCAGAAGACCTATAATATCTCTAAGCCTATAGTGCTAAAATAACAGCCCCCATCTCCTAATGTGTTCTTCATATATATAGTAATGAGACTTTTTGAACTATTTTCTGCATTAAAAATAAGTCTAGTGAATATTTGACTTTAATGGTCATTTAGATTAAAGTAAGTCTACATAGTACATAGGGTTTATCATTGTATTACATTAGTACTGGTTACCTCATGATGACTAGAAGCATTTATTAGTAGTATGTCTTTGAATGATAAACATAAAAATGTGTTTTTAATATTAATAAAAAGGTTGCTATATAAAATCTTTTAAAACATTTCAGGAAAATTTATAAAATGTCTTTGAGTGGCTACAAGAGATTATTGCTATTTTTTGTTAAAGTTACAATCTGATCCCCATAATTAATAATACTGTTATGTACTTCCATAACATAATTTAATATGCAACAGATTTTGGAGGCAGAAAAAAATGTCTGTATATTCCGGGAGAGATCTGCAGACCTTGGTTGTATAACTGACCTTGGTTGTATTAATAGTTTTGCCTAATTTATTGTGAATATTTTTTTAAGATGAATACAGTGTGAATGTTACATTTTTTTTCTTTTCTCAAAGATAACCTTCGGAGGCATACCTTTCTCTGGGAAGCCAAGTTCCAGCAGTAGAAAGAACTTCAAAGGCTGCATGGAAAGCATTAATTATAATGGTATCAACATAACTGATCTTGCGAGAAGGAAGAAACTAGAGCCCTCAAATGTGGTAAGATTGTTCACTCCAAAATAGTGGTTCATAGAAAAATCAAAGAAGTTTTGTTATTTTCTGGAGTATTGAACAACAACGACATCGTCACAGCATTTTGCTATCATGCTTGTGTTGGGCTCAGCAGTGTAAGACTAACTACAGAATTACCTAAAGAAAGTGTAGATGGTGGATGTACTTTGAGAATAAATAATGGTTTTTGAGTTAAATTAGCCTGCAGTAGATAGTAAGTTTAACTTAGATGGGGCACAGTATTTTGACCCAGTGTTTCTGAATTCCCCATATCAAAGGGACATACCTCAGGCATTCCTCAGTGTGTGCTTCGTCCTGGCAGTTCAGCAGCCCGTAAATGTTTCCAGATGTCTTATCATATATGAATCTCCATTTCTTGTTTATGATTTAATTCAGTGTTTTAAAAGTGTTACATCCAGGAACTTTGCTATATTCATTTCCATGTTTCCAAAGATAATTGATCCAGGTAAGTAAGTAAATACACTTTTTGTGAAAGCTCTAAACATACTAAGTATAGGCAGTTATATAAGGTTTGACTGCCACTGGCTGGTGAAAGCTGTGACGTAGAACCTAATAGTGATCTTCTTCCAGCTCTGCTGTGAGTCCTTTCCAGCTTTAACTACTTTAAGGAGGAGAGCAAAAATTGAAGAACGCGCTAGCATACCTGGCTCCCCATGACACTGTTTAGGATCACTGAAAGATAGCAACTGAAAAGTCTAGTGTGTGTTCCCTATGGGTCTGCAAAAACAGGAGTTAACTTCAACCTACAAGTGTTAGTTGGAAGAGTCTGGGGTTCAAGACCCACATTTATGACAGCCACTGACAGTAAATAATGTTACGAGAGCTTGCACTGTATTCCAAAAGAGCTCTGATGGTCTCTTGGCCCACATTTGAGCCTAAGGGTTTTTCACAAAATGATTGGATAAATAGAAATCCCCTCATGAATAAACTGGAGTTCAGGTTGGGTGTGAAAATTATTATGGCATAAAATAATTTAATGTGCATTTTTTCTTTATTTTTCTTCAAAATAAGGAATTTCTACTGAGTAAAAAGTTGAACTTTGAAATTATCTCATAAGTATTGACTATAGAGACAAATAGTGATAGTTCTATTTATAGGCAGCAGGCACTGTGCTAGGAATGTTACTTTTATGACAATCTGAGAATAGTACTACAACATGAGTAGAGATGTTATCATACACATTTTGTAGATGCCAATAAACAAAACAAAACAAAACAAAAAAACCAACCCTGAGACTTTGCCTGGAAAAATAACTTTCCAAGATGATTGAATGTGAGTGGGTTCACAGTATATGACCCCCGAGGTCATGGTCTCCTTACATGCTGTGTTACTTCTTACACAGAATAGTATTAATACATACACTCTCTTAAGCTTTGGATAAAATGGCACCAGGGTCCTTTTGTTTTCTCAGAAATCATTGCTTAAGATAAAAAGATACAGAATCCAAATCATCAGAATATTTTTTGCACCTTTAAGAAGAAATAAAATGTTATTTCTGCCCAGACCTCCCGGTTGGTCCTGATATGCATTCGTTAGGAACCTAAATTATAAAGAATTTTACTACGGAGATTCATTCCCAGAACAACCTTAACTACAAAATATATTGTAGTTATAAATGCTATTTTAACTTGAATAACAAAGATATTTAGTAAAGCATAAATTATCTATAATTATGTTTGTTGAAATAAAGTGAGCAGACATGGGATAAACTTTTAAACAAAAATATATGTACATATTAAAATTTTCGGCAGGATAGAGAAAAGTAGGACACTTTGTAGGCAACTCTGCAAGGACGGGTCCTTAGGAAGGAGACTTGCTTTCAAAGACGTCAGGTGCTGGTATTTCAGTGAAATGGACTCCACACATCCTGCGTTCATCTCCATGCACACACCCATTCCCTAGTGTTGGGTCACAGCCTCCTGGACAGCCTCCTGGGTGTAATCGCACCCAGCCCCTGGTTGCAGAGGGCAGGGGGAGAGAGAAGAGACAGACCACCCCACGTTGGCAGGTGGCAGGTTTAATAAGCAAGGGAACTTAGGTCTTGTCTTGGGAAGCCACAAGAGGAGTACCCCTCTGCACCTGCCTGCCAAGTCTTAAAAGTTTATTTAGAGGTCTTACCTGGATTTAGTTATGGATACAGGAGGCCTTAACCAGTTCAGTACCCACGTTGGATAGCCTCAACACCACATCTCTATCTTAAAACTGTATCCTTGGAGTGGGGAACACACATTCTGAGGACAGCGAAGTCTCCAATTGTCCGAGTCCTGCTCATGGATTAACTGGCAGTCACAAGTCTTCTTGATGACTTCCTCCAATACCTCATTATTCATTGACTTCTGAGTCAGCACCTTTACTCAGAAAGGACCTTTAATTTTGTTGGGAGATATTCCCCACAACATGGGTATGTGGTCAGTTACAACATCTCAATTATTAGGCAAAGGCATTTCTTTTCATCAGTAAAAGTAAGCAGTTAAAAATAATTATCTGTGAAGCTACAGTGTAAATTTAGTTTGAATATTAATTCAGAGGGACAGCCTGCCTTAGATGTAATGGTTAATGTGCTGAAATGGAAGAACAATCCGTCTAAACCTAGATATCGTGGTGTTGTGTTGTTGTGAAATAAATAAGTAATTGAAGGACCAGATGAAAATGCCAACAAATTATATTCCTCAGAATATTATGGTGGGATAAAAGAAGTGGGAAGCAAAAGTAGATTCTCAGACCTTTAAAAGGAAGGTACTTACACACAGGAATACAACATTTAGCATGTCTGAATGGTAAATGAAATTGTTTTTTGGTACAAAATAGAGGGAGAGTGAGAAGAAAGAAGAAAGGAATAGGCTTCAATTATCACAAATTTGTTTTTATTTTGTACACTCATACTACTGTTCTCAGAAGCATTAATTCATTATAATGTATGCACACTTTATAGGAATTTAATATAACAATAATCTGAAATAATCACAATTATGCTGATCTATATAGTTAATATTAATTCATATATATTAGGTATAGGGATAAAAACCAAGAATATTTGTCCCATAATATCAATAAATAACAACCAAATGACCATAGTTCCCAATGAGACTAGTCATATATGAATGAACACTTGACATAGGCCATCCAGAAGAGGACGGTGGCGTCTCCTCCTTGGCTGAGGCATCATCAGTAATGGCGGAGGGGAGCAGCAGCTTTCTGCCGTCTTTAGAAAGTCCAGTGGTTCTCACTCATGTGCACCACACAGGGACACATCCCATCCCATCAGGCTTGTCAGTCTGTCGATTCCATGATAGATGGTTCTTGTTAATTCCTCTTCTTGACGGCCAGCTGCTGAGCCCTGTTAGACACACACTCCAAGTAGAGTGATGCCGAGGTATCCGGGTGCTGAATCCAAATCATGCTGCTGCGTGTGAGAGTTTGGCACAAGCTCAAGCTCTGCACTGACATCTACAGACTGTAGCTTTGTTTCCATTTGTCTCAAAGTGTGCCCTTTTGTTTTCCAGGGAAATTTGAGTTTCTCGTGTGTGGAGCCCTACACAGTGCCTGTCTTTTTCAATGCTACCAGTTACCTGGAGGTGCCAGGACGGCCTAACCAGGACCTGTTTTCAGTCAGTTTCCAGTTCAGGACTTGGAACCCAAACGGTCTCCTGCTTTTCAGTCAGTTTGCAGATAATTTGGGCAATGTGGAGATTGACCTCACTGAAAGCAAAGTTGGTGTTCACATCAACGTCACACAGACCAAGATGAGCCAAATAGATATCTCCTCAGGTTAGTGCAATTGGTTTGCTGTTTGCTCCTGAAACTGCTGTTGTGATTTCCACAGCTATCGTTGCTTTTGTTTTGTTGGTGTTGTGTGCTCGTAGTTGTGTTTGGATTCAGACTTGGTGAGATTCTTACTTGGCTGCCCAGAGTACTGACTGAATAAGAGAACCTTGGAAACTGGCTCAGAGGGTGAGGGGTGGGTGAGGAGGAAATTTAGTTGAGTCAGAGTACCAAGACCTTCTCTTGCTTATACATACTAGTTCACATTAATAGGGCAATGGACATTACTCTAAGTGGAGATTTTATGTTTACAGAGAATGTCGGTTTTACTGACGTAAGAGTGCCTGGTACTGTTTGACTTTATGGACATTCAAATACATTTTACTATTAGTAGCAAGTATATATTAATTTATTCGTGACTTTAAAGGTATGTGCAACTGTTTGCATCAAAACCTCAAAGTGATCTTGGTAAATTTATGCAGATTTTCAAGAAAAACTACAAGGGGTGAGTACAAAGAGGAATGACAAAATGTATGTATCAACTGAGGGAAGACTGACTGTCTTGGCTTAGCGGGTAATTTTTTAAAATTGACCTCACAGTGGTATGATAAACTGAGGCTTGGGTAATATTGTTGTTAATTGAACAAACTTAGCAATCTTGGCATATTCTTTGATTAATATGGTACAAAGAAAGCTGAGATCTTGTAAACAAAGGAAAAGTCATGATAGTGGACTCTTAAATAGTAAAAGTTTTCATCAAATTTCTCTAGATGTTTCTTGCAGTAGATGTTTTTATTTTGTGAAGAACTGCTTAGAAATAGAAGACAGAGAAAATTAACATTGACTGAGCAGCTTGTACAAATGTACCAAATACTGAGAGAGGAAGTTCATGACAAAATGCTCCACTGCATGACTGTTCGCTCTGATGTCGAAATATTGCGTGTTCACTCGTGACACCATATGTATACACCTGACGAGGTTTCGAACATATTATATTGTCTGTGTCCAGGTCATTTCCCTGTGGGCTGTCAGGTCTTTGAGGGCAGAGGCTATGCCTGTTCTTCTATTCTAGCGTATAGAATAGCACCTGTTACATTAGAGGTGCTCTGGGAGTGTTTGTGGAGTTAACACTGCGGCCCTTTAAACTAGTGTTCACTAACAGAATATTTCCTGCTGAAGGATATGCGTCCTTTCATAAAATAGGTGTTGTGTTTCTGTAGAGCATGGCCATATAGACTATTACAGAGAAGGATTCAAGGAAGATATAGGGACCATTATACCAGAGGTGTGTCTGAATTACTGAAGTCAAAAGCCATTGTGAAATACCTAGATATTTACTTTTTCTGTTTTTGCTTCGTTAGTTTTGCTTTCCCCTGAATGTTTGGAGTCCAAATGATTGATCAACCATATTTTATTACTACTTCCCCGTATAAATTCACCTTGAGAGATTTAGAGCAAATAAAAAATACCTGGAGAGACCAGAAAAACACATAAAACAAACACACATACAAATATTTGCCACAGTTGAAAAACATCCCATTAGATTTTATTATGATTAATGATTCTTTTCTAATGACTAAAAACATAAAAATATAAGTATGAAGGCCCCCCTCCCTCTTGACATTCTCTGAACAAACCCAAATTCCTGGTGGTTTTCCATGTAACAGGAACCATTATAATGGAAATAATAGGATCTTAAATATCGAGATCAATAAACATTTCCTAGTTTAATTTGGTCTAATTTAAGACTCTAAGATACTTTCATCTAATTTAAACTGTGTTTATGAAAAAATAAAAGGAAGAAAGAAGAAAGGAATCCAATATACAAGACTAATTTACCTTAATAGATTTGCTTAAATATGATAAAATTGGACTTGAGAAATTTTTGTTAATTTAGCCAAGAATCTGTGCAAATTAAGGGAAACGGATAGGAAATTTCAACATGTCGGTAACCTTGATCTTACATATCCCAGTGAAAATACGTTACTGTTCCAAATATTTATTTTTCTTATACACAGAGTGGAAACCACAATCTTATCAGTTATCATTGCTCAAGTTTCAGAAAGATTTGTAAGTAAATATAGATGCACATACATTTTTAAAAAGTTATATCTTATACTCATTTAAACTGTGTTTATTAAAAAATAAAGGAAAGAAAGAACAAAGGAATCCTATATATGACTACATTCATTCATCCATCCTATAAATACAAATGAAGTCCATAGAAGGCAGTTTTCATCTGTATTTAAAGTACTTTACCAAATTCAATTAAAGGTATGAGTAACTTAGTGTAAGTAGCAACCCTGAGAAAATAATTTAGAAAGATAAGTTAACCGAGGGCACTAATGTTTGCTTTAACGAAGGGAAATAGTTCTGCATTATGTCTATCTTCTTCTTCTTTTTTGTTTATTATTTTTTATAATAAATGCCACAGAAAGTGAGGAAGGTAACAATTGTCTCTCCATTGTCTGTGAAGAGATGTAAACTTTCCAATTCAGAAAACTTTGAAGGAACATTTGCTTTTACAATAGAAACATTTTTTTGGCTCTCATTCTTTTTGTTTTTTAAGATTTTATTTATTTATTTGAGAGAGAGCAAAAGAGAGATCACAGAGGGAGAGGGGGAAGCAGACTCCCCGCTGAGCAGGGAGCCAGATGTGGGACTCCATCCCAGGACCCTGGGATCATGACCTGAGCCGAAGGCAGACGCTTCACTGACTGAACCACCCAGGCACCCCTGCCTCTCAGATTCTTCAGAGAGGAAAAAATCAAAGGAAATAATTACATGTTTAGCATGCTTTGTTATATGTTATTTGACCTGGAGTATAAACACCACTGATTTATAAATCACTGAATTGTTGAACAAACATCTCAGCTTTAGCACCTTTTTGTGAATGCAAGTGTGGGTGCTCTTCTCAAAGACCAAGTCCTTCATGTCTACCTTATTCTTATCAGCAGCATAAGCATTGAAGTATGTCAGTCCTTTTTTTATTTTATTTTTAAAAATAGCTTCATTGTGAAAATGTAGAAGATACATAAAATTTAGAAAACAAAAGCAGTCACTGCTAGGACTTCTGTGTGCACACACACGCATACAAAACACTGTGCGGCAGTGGACTGAGACAAAAACACTGTGCGGCAGTGGACTGAGACAAAAACACTGTGCGGCAGTGGGTCGAGACAAAACCGCTGTGCGGCAGTGGGTCGAGACAAAACCGCTGTGCGGCAGTGGGTCGAGACAAAACCGCTGTGTGGCAGTGGATCGAGACAAAAACCGCTGTGCGGCAGTCGGTCGAGACAAAACCGCTATGCAACAGTCGGTCGAGATGTCATTATACAGACACTCAGGTACTGTCTGTTAGTACATACTTGTAACTCAGTTTTATTTTTAAAATGTGAATAAGTTCTGTGGTCCAAGATGAAGCTAATTCAAGTGGTTCAAAGCCTTTTTATTCTGTCTTGGACAACATTGTTCTTTGATGATAAAGTCAAACTAAATCCTGTAAGTTAGTATTCAATATATTTTTCACCCTCCTTGTATTTTTCCCTCTACGTTCTGATTGATTTCAGGTCTCATTAGTCTTGACACTGGACTCAACTTGTAAAATTCAGTCAAACTGAGTAACCTTGACTTTGCAGAGCGGGTTATCTTTCTATGAAAATATTTTCCAAGTTGCAACATCAACTTTTATAAAACATTCCATTATATTTATTTCTATTTAGAACTGTACTTAGTGTGTGGGGAATACAGATTTATGCTTTTCCCTTGGCTCGGAGTAGGTAATAAAAGGGGGGAAAAGTGCTAAAATGAACAGATGGGTAACATGTGTTCATTGAGCATACTGTTTAACATTCATATCAGAACCCTGGAGAAGGTGGGCCTAGAACTGTGTTTTTAAAATTACTTAGGGTGTTTGAAATTTGTTTTTCCAGCTTTTTTGAGGTAGTATTAACAAATTTAAATTATATATATTTACATGTTGTACAGGTTGTGCAATGTGATTTTTTAAAGTGTATGATAATATATATATATACATTGTGAAATAATTACCACAATCAAGTTAATTAATGCATCTGTTACCTCACACTTACTTTTGTGTATATGTGTGTGTTTGTATGCACATACACAGTGAGAACCCTTAAGATCTATTCTCTTAGCAAATTTCAGGTATACAGTGCAGTATTATTAAATATAATTACCATGCTATACGTTGGATTCCTTGGAACTTTTTCATCTCATACTGAAAGTTTGTACCTTTTGACCAACATTTTCCCATTTCCCCCACTCTCCAGCCTTTGGCAACCATCATTCTACTCTCTGGTTCAATGAATTTTACTTTTTTTAGATTTTACATAAAAGTGAGATCATACAGTATCTGCTGTTGTGTATCTGGCTTCTGTCACTTAGCATAACATCCTCCAGAGTCAAATGATTTTGATAAAAACACAGAAAACATAAGGAAACATATTATATCGCACTCAATACCTACTGAAACTTACTTTGCTGCTTTAGATGCACTCTTACTTTATGTTTTTTTTCTTTTTTTCCATTAAATTTTTCATAACCCATCAAACGATTTTATGACCTAAAAACATGTTGTGACCTACAGTTTGGAAAACATTGACCTACAGATCTGTCTTCTCATTTGAAGAGTTGGAATTTTTTAAAGTTCCAGTTGCTTGGAGGTATTTACACCATCAGTCCGTTTTGGAAAACTAAATGTATCTTCCAGGAACAATACTGCAATATTATAAAGGTAGTAAAAAAGTATGCATGTGTATTGCTGTCTGATGTATAGTCAAAAAAAAAAAAACTACCCATCTTTTAAAATAAGGTTTTTATTGCAAAATTCCTCAATTTTATGTCACTAAATTATGCACAGATGTTTACAATAATACTCTAATGTTGTAGTCTACCCATATTAATAAGGTCATAAAATGTTTGACTCAGCATTTATATAGTGGAAGGGAAGTGATTTCTATTAATGATCTTTCTTACCTGTTGAAAAAAAATCAATTTCTATCCATGTAAACAAAGCCTTTTCTAAAAGTCATTCAGAAAATGCACTGCTTCTAAATCAGCTGTTTTCTAGCTGAAGTATTAGAACCTTGTTTTGTTTACATAGATATTGCTTCAAGTTTAGAATGAATTTTCAGCATCTGCACTGCTTCAGAAGCCTGTATTCAGTAAAGATCATCTTTGTATTTCTGTCTCTAAAGAAAATCTTTGTGAGGCCTTGTTTTGTTTTTGTTTTATTACAGTGTCTTTTGTAATCCTTTTGAATTCCATTTGGGTGTTTTAAGGGAAGGTGTCTTAGTCTAATCAGGCTACTGTAACAAAATAGACTGGGTGGTTTAAGCAACAGACATTTATTCCTAGGAGTTCTGGAGGTGGAAGCTTGCCATCAGGGTGCCGGCGTAGTTGAATTCAGCTGAAGAAGGCCCTCTTGCAAGTCCATAGACCATAAACCGCAAGTCCATAAACGATAGACCGCTGTTTTCATTTGTTCTTATCTTCACAGGTGGGAGGTGCTGGAGAGCTCTGTGGGGGTCTTTCTTTAACAGCACTAACCCATTCAGGAGGGCTCCACCTTCATGACCTCAGCACCTTCCAAAGGCCCCAGCTGCTAATACCATCACACTGGGCATTAGGATTTCAACATATGAATTTGTAGGGGGGAGATAGAAACATTCAGATCACGGCAGAAGGAGTAGACGTTTTCTTGGCTTCTGGTGTAGCTTGGGAACTTGGTGGTAAATACTGGCATGTTTCCAGTTTATTGTTGGCAAATGCATTTCCCTGGAACTGCTCTTGGCATAGTCTGTCCTAAGCAATTAGAATATCTCTTCTCTTGATTTTATGAACATTTGAAAATGTAGTTAGTACATTAATTCTGGGAAGAATTCATACCAATTTTGAAAATTCAGTGATAACTTGCATCATGAGGTATCTTTTTCATCACGTAAGAAAAAAAAGTTTAGGGGTGCCTGGGTGGCTCAGTTGGTTAAGCGACTGCCTTCGGCTCAGGTGATGATCCTGGAGTCCCAGGATCGAGTCCCACATCGGGCTCCCTGCTCAGCGGGGAGTCTGCTTCTCCCTCTGACCCTCCCCCCTCTCATGCTCTCTATCTCATTCTCTCTCTCAAATAAAGAAATAAAATCTTTTAAAAAAAAAAGTTTAGTTTCAGTACTGTTTTTTGTGTTTTGTTTATTGAGATATGATTTTCAGCTCTCTGATTTCAAACTGCAGATATTATTTAAGAAACTCAGGGCACCTGGGTGGCTCAGTCAGTTAAGCATCTGCCTTCAGCTCAGGTCATGATCCCAGGGTCCTGGGATCTAGCCCTGCATCAGGCTCCTTGCTCAGCAGGGAGCTTGCTTTTCCCTCTCCCTCTGCTGCTTCCCCTGCTTGTCCTCTCTCTCTGTGTCTCTCTCTGTCAAATAAATAAAATCTTAAAAAAAATTTTTTTTACAACTTAAAAATTAAATAATGTTTATCTAGGCATACTTCACATACTTCAAATGATTTGTTTTTTTACATTGCAAAGGGATTGGAGACCTATTTAGTAGTGTATATTATATTCCTTAATTCAAGTTAAAACCATAATTATTAGAAGCCTTGAAAATGTCATTCTTGACTATTAAATTCGTATCATTCTGATTCTAAAAAAATAAAGAAGTACACAGAGATATTTATTGCAACATATATAATACAAGTAAGTGGAAACGAACTAAATATTTTAAATGAAGAAGTGCTTTTAAAGGCTGTATTGTCAAATGGAATACTGTTATGTCATTAAAAATCATGTTCTCGGGGCGCCTGGGTGGCTCAGTCGTTAGGTGTCTGCCTTCCACTCAGGTCATGATCCCAGGTTACTGGGATCGAGCCCAGCATCGGGTTCCCTGCTCCGTGGGAAGCCTATTCTCCTTCTCCCACACCCCTGCTTGTGTTCCCTCTCTCGCTGTGTCTGTCTATATCAAAAAAATAAATTAAAAAAATATTTAGGGCACCTGGGTGGCTCAGTTGGTTGAGCGACTGCCTTCAGCTCAGGTCATGATCCTGGCGTCCTGGGATTGAGTCCCACACTGGGCTCCCTGCTCAGCAGGGAGTCTGCTTCTCCCTCTGACCCTTTTCCCTCTCGTGCTCTCTCTCTCTCATTCTCTCTCTCTAAAGTAAATAAAATCTTTAAAAAAAAAAAAGAAATCATGTGTCTCATAAAATTTAATACCATTGGAAAGTATAATGTAGTGAATTAAAATGTTAACGAAAATTTATATAGAATATGATCCCAATATTATTTATTTTGAGTTACAAAAGTATTGTATTCTTAATAATACAATACAATAATCTCAATACAAAGTAATACATTGTCAAGGTGAATAATGTATATGAAACACAAGGAAGAAATTTAAAACACTTATATTCACACCAGTAAGATCGTGACATTTAAAGGAATCCAACTGCAGTTTTTCTATGTATGGATATAATTTAATATTTTAAAATAAATGTCTTCATACCGAACATTCTACTTTGTAACATATACCATCCATTTAGCTAAATATTTTGATTATTTTCTCATGCCATTAAGTGTTCTTCTAGAACATAATTCTAAATCCCTGCAGAATTCCATAGCAGAGATAACACTATTTAAATAATTCCTATTTTTATTCTTTTTGTTTATTTGTTTGCTACTATATTACCATATCTAAAGTTGAGAGGAGCATTCAAATACAATTTCCACTCAAACTCAACCTAAAATTGTACATTGGTTATCTTTGATATACTTTCTGAAATCTGTGTGTCACTTTCACTTATTGTGTTTATTTCCCTTCACTTTTTTTTCTCACTTTGTGTTTTTTTCTTTAAATTTTTTATTGTTATGTTAATCACCACACATTACATCATTTGTTTTTGAGTAGTGTTCCATGATTCATTGTTTGTGTATAACACCCAGTACTACACACAGAACGTGCCCTCTATATTCCCCATCACCAGGCTAACACATCTCCTCACCCCCTTCCCTCTAGAACCCTCAGTTTGTTTTTCAGAGTCCATCGTCTCTCGTGGTTCATCTCTCCCTCCGATTAACCCCCCCTTCATTCTTCCCCTCCTGCTATCTTCTTCTATTTTTTTTTAACATGTATTGCATTTTTGTTTCAGAGGTACAGATCTACAGCGCTCACCATAACACATACCCTCTCCAATGTATATCACCCACCCCCCATGCCTTCCACCCCACCCCCACTCCAGCAACCCCCAGTTTGTTTCCTGAGATTAAGAATTCCTCATATCAGTGAGATCATATGATATATGTCTTTCTCTGATTGACTTATTTCACTCAGCATAACACGCTCCAGTTCTATCCACGTCATTGCAAATGGCAAGATCTCATTCCTTTTGATGGCTGCATAATATTCCATCGTGTATACATACCACATCTTCTTTATCCATTCATCCATCGATGGACATCTTGGCTCTTTCCACAGTTTGGCTATGGTGGACATTGCTGCTATAAACATTGGGGTGCATGTACCCCTTCGGATCCCTACATTTGTATCTTTGGGGTAAATACCCAGTAGTGCAATTGCTGGATCATATGGTAGCTCTATTTTCAACTGTTTGAGGAACCTCCATACTGTTTTCCAGAGGGGTTGCACCAGCTTGCGTTCCCACCAACAGTGTAGGAGGGTTCCCCTTTCTCTGCATCCCCGCCAACATCTGTCGTTTCTTGACTTGTTAATTTTAGCCATTCTGACAGGTGTGAGGTGGTATCTCATTGAGGTTTTGATTTGGATTTCCCTGATGCCGAGCGATGTTGAGCACTTTTTCGTGTATCTGTTGCCCATTTGGATGTCTTCGTTCGGAAAATGTCTGCTCATGTCTTCTGCCCATTTCTTGATTGGATTATTTGTTCTTTGGGTGTTGAGTTTGGTAAGTTCTTTATAGATTTTGGATACTAGCCCTTTATCTGATATGTCATTTGCAAATATCTTCTCCCATTCTGTCGGTCGTCTTTTGGTTTTGTGGACTGTTTCTTTTGCTGTGTAAAAGCTGTTTTTCTTGATGAGGTCCCAATAGTACATTTTTGCCCTTGCTTCCTTTGCTTTTGGTGATATTTCTAGGAAGAAGTTGCTGCGGCTGAGGTCGAAGGGGTTGCTGCCTGTATTCTCCTTTAGGATTTTGATGAACTCCTGTCTCACGTTTAGATCTTTCAACCATTTGGAGTCTATTTTTGTGTGTGGTGTAAGGAAATGGTCCAGTTTCATTCTACATGTAGCTGTCCAATTTTCCCAACACCATTTGTTGAAGAGACTGTCTTTTTTCCATTGGACATTCTTTCCTGCTTTGTCGAAGATTAGTTGACCATAGAGTTGAGGGTCCATTTCTGGGCTCTCTCTTCTGTTCCATTGATCTGTGTGTCTGTTTTTGTGCCAGTACCATACTGTCTTGATGATGACAGCATTGTAATAGAGCTGGAAGTCCGGAATTGTGATGCTGCCAGCTTTACTTTTCTTTTTCAACATTCCTCTGGCTTTTTGGTGTCTTTTCTGGTTCCATACAAATTTTAGGATTATTTGTTCCATTTCTTTGAAAAAGTGGATAGTATTTTGATGGGGATTGCATTGAATGTGTAGATTGCTCTACGTAGCATTGACATCTTCACAATGTTTGTTCTTCCAATCCATGAGCATGGAACGTTTTTCCATTTCTTTGTTTCTTCCTCGATTTCTTTCATGAGTATTTTATAGTTTTCTGAGTACAGATCCTTTGCCTGTTTGGTTAAATTTATTCCTAGGTATCTTATGGTTTTGGGTGCAATTGTAAATGGAATCAACTCCTTAATTTCTCTTTTTTCTATCTTGTTGGTGTATAGGAATGCCACTGATTTCTGTGCATTGATTTTATATCCTGCTACTTTACTGAATTCCAGTATGAGTTCTAACAGTTTTCGGGTGGAGACTTTTGGGTTTTCCACATACAGTATCATATCATCTGCAAACAGTGAGAGTTTGACTTGTTCTTTGCTGATTTAGATGCCTTTGATTTCTTTTTGTTGTCTGATTGCTGTGGCTAGGACTTCTAATACTATGTTGAATAGCAGTGGTGATTGTGGACATCCCTGCCACGTACCTGACGTTAGGGGGAAAGCTCTCAGTTTTTCCTCATTGAGAATGTTATTCGCTGTAGGTTTTTCATAGATGGCTTTTATGATATTGAGGTATGTACCCTCTATCCCTATACTCTGAAGAGTTTTGATCAAGAAAGGATGGTACACCATCCTTTGTCAAAGGCTTTTTCTGTATCTATTGAGAGGATCATATGATTCTTATTCTTTCTTTTCTTAATGTATAGTAAAACATTGATTGACTTGCAGATGTTGAACCAACTTTGCAGCCCAGGGATAAATCCCACTTGGTCGTGGTGAATAATCCTTTTAATGTACTGTTGGATCCTATTGGCTAGTATTTTGGTGAGAATTTTTGCATCCATGTTCAACAAGGATATTGTCTGTAATTCTCCATTTTGATGGGGTCTTTGTCTGTTTTGGGATCAAGGTAATGGTGGCCTCATAAAACGAGTTTAGAAGTTTTCCTTCCATTTCTATTTTTTGGAACATTATCAGAAGAATAGGTATTAATTCTTCTTGAAATGTTTAGTAGAATTCCCCTGGGAAGCCATCTGGCCCTGAGCTTTTGTTTGTTGGGAGATTTTTGATGACTGCTTCAATTTCCTTAGTGGTTATAGGTCTGTTCACGTTTTCTATTTCATCCTGGTTCAGTTTTGGTAGTTGATACATCTCTAGGAATGCATCCATTTCTTCAAGATTAACTAATTTGCTGGCATAGAGTTGCTCATAATATGTTCTTATAATTGTTTGTATGTCTTTGGTATTGGTTGTGATCTCTCCTCTTTCATGCATGATTTTGTTGATTTGGGTCATCTCTCTTTTCTTTTTGATAAGTCTGGCCAGGGGTTTATCAATCTTGTTAATTCTTTCAAAGAATCAGCTCCTAGTTTCGTTGGTCTGTTCTACTGATTTTTGGTTTCTATTTCATTGATTTCTGCTCTGATCTTTATTATTTCTCTTCTCCTACTGGGTTTAGGCTTTATTTGCTCTTTTTCCTCTAGCTCCTTTAGGTGTAGGGTTAGGTTGTATATTTGAGACCTTTCTTGTTTCTTGAGAAAGGCTTGTATTGCTATATACTTTCTTCTTAGGACTGCCTTTGCTGCATCCCAAGGCTTTTGAACAGTTGTGTTTTCATTTTTATTGGTTTCCATGAATTTTTTAATTCTTCTTTAATTTCCTTATTGACCCATTCATTCTTGATTGAGTAGCATGCTCTTTAGCCTCCATGTATTTGAGTTCTTTCCGACTTTCCTCTTGTGATTGAGTTCTAGTTTCAAAGCATTGTGGTCTGAAAATATGCAGGGAATCATCCCAATCTTTTGGTACCGGTTGTGACCTGATTTGTGACTTAGGATGTGATCTATTCTGGAGAATGTTCCATGGGCACTAGAGAAGAATGTGTATTCTGTTCCTTTGGGATGGAATGTTCTGAGTATGTCTGTGAAGTCCATTTGGTCCAGTGTTTCATTTAAAGTCTATTTCTTTGTTGATCTTTTGTTTAGATGATCTGTTCATTTCAGTCAGGGGGGTGTTAAAGTCCCCCACTATTATTGTATTGTTGTCAATGTGTGTCTTTGCTTTTGTTATTAATTGTCTTTTATAACTGGCTGCTCCCATGTTAGGGGCATCAATATTTACAACTGTTAGCTCTTCTTGTTGGATAGACCCTTTAAGTAGGATATAGTGTCCTTCCTCATGTCTTATTACAGTCTTTGTTTTAAAATCTAATTTGTCTGATATAAGGATTGCCACCCCAGCTTTCTTTTGGTGTCCGTTAGCATGGTAAATGGTTTTCCACCCCCTTACTTTCAGTGTGGGTGTGTCTTTGGATCTAAAATGAGTTTCTTGCAGACAGCATATTGATGGGTCTTGTTTTTTAACCCAATCTGATAGCCTGTGTCTTTTGATTGGGGCATTTAGCCCATTTACATTCAGGGTAACTATTGAAAGATATGAATTTAGTGTCATTGTATTGCCTGTAAGGTGACTGTTACTGTATTTTGTCTGTGTTCCTTTCTAGTCTATGCTGCTTTTAGGCTCTCTCTTTGCTTAGAGGACCCCTTTCAATATTTCTTGGAGGGCTGCCTTCGTGTTTGCAAATTCCTTTGGTTTTGTTTATCCTGGAAGCTTTTTATCTCTCCTTCAATTTTCAATGACAGCCTAGCTGGATATAGTATTCTTGGCTGCATATTTTTTTCGTTTAGTGCTCTGAAGATATCATGCCAGTCCTTTCTGGCCTGCCAGGTCTCTGTGGATAGGTCTGTTGCCAATCTAATGTTTCTACCATTGTAGGTTACAGATCTGTTCTCCCGAGGTGCTTTCAGGATTTTCTCTTTGTCTCTGAGACTCGTACATTTTACTATTAGATGTTGGGGGTTGACCTACTTTTATTGATTTGAGAGGGGTTCTCTGTGCCTCCTAGATTTCTATGACTGTTTCCTTCCCCACATTAGGGAAGTTCTCTGCTATTATTTGCGCCAATATACCTTCTGCCCCTCTCTCTCTTTCTTCTTCTTCTGGCATCCCAATTATTCTAATGTTGTTTCATCTTATGGTATCACTTATGTCTCGAATTCTGCCCTCGTGATCCTGTAGTTGTTTCTCTCTCTTTTTCTCAGCCTCTTTATTTTCCATCATTTGGTCTTCTATATCGCTGATTCTCTCTTCTGCCTCATTTATCCTAGCAGGTAGTGCCCCCATTTTTTATTGCACCTCATTAATAGCCTTTTCAATTTCGACTTGGTTAGATTTTAGTTCTTTTATTTCTCCAGAAAGGGTTTCTCTAAAAAACTTCCATGCTTTTTTCAAGCCCAGCTAGTATCTTTAAAATCATGATTCTGAACTCTAGGTCCGACATCGTACTAATGTCCGTATTGAGTAGGTCCCTGGCAGACAGTACTACCTCTTGTTCTTTTTGCTGAGGTGATTTTTTCCGTCTTGTCATTTTGTCCAGAGGAGAATAGATGAATGAGAGAACAAAATGCTAACAGGTTAACTATCTCCCCAGTAAATATACTCTAACCAAATCAGAAAAGACCTGAAACCAGGGTAAAAGGAAGGGAAAGAAAGGAAAAAGAAAGAAAAAAAAAGAAAAAGAAAAAGATAAAAACAAACAAAAACAGAACAAAACAAAAAAAACAATATGATCAGATATGACCAGGCTAGTGCATAGATCAGTGCCACACAGTAGATTTTGGGTGTATTTTGGTCTCTTATAAAAAAAATGCTTCTGAAAATTTTAGAGAAAGAAAGACTTATATATGTACAAAATAAGGGTTGATACTTGAAGGATGGAAGATGACTGTAAAGATGAAAATTATAAAAGATTTTACAAAAGGAATTGATAAGAAGTTGTTTGAAAAAACAGAAGTTTAAAAAAAAAGGAAAAAATGAGAGAATGTGATCAGGCAGGAGACTAGAACAAAGCCATACACTAATGATTTAGGGTATATTTTGATCTGTTAGAAGAAAGTGTATCTCAAAATTTTAAAGAGAGAACAGCTTATATATATCCCAAAAATAAGGGTATCTACTATGAAGGGATAGAATATGACTCTAAAAATGAAAAGTAAAAATGTTTTTTTTTCAAGAAGGGATTGATAAGATTTTGGTTGAAAAAGGGAAAAAGAAAAATTCAAAAAAAAAAATTAACTTTGAAAAACTAATGAATCATGGTAAAAAGCCATGAATTCTATGTGCAGTATTCCCCTAGCGCTGGAGTTCTCCCGTTCTCCTTGATCGGTAAACTTGCTCTTGGCTGGCTGTTTGTGCTAATCTTCTGGGGGAGGGGACTGTTGCCGTGGTTCCCAAATATCTTTGCCGGAGGCTGAATTGCCCCGCCCTTGTCAGTACGGGCTAAGGAAGCTGCTCGGGTTTGCTCTCAGGAGCTTTTGTTCCCTGCAAGCTCTCCGTACAGCTTTGGAGGATGAGAGTGAAAATGGTGGCCTCCCAATCTCCACCCGGAGGAGCCGAGAACTCGGGGCCCCGCTCCTCAGTGCGCCCCCAGAGAAGAGCAGACAGTCACTCCCGTCTCCCCGGTCTCCGGCCGCTCTCCGTGCTCACCCAGCCTGTGACCGAGCGTTTCTATCTCTGGCACCCGACCCCGTGTGGAGTCTCCAAACCCAGCAGATCCCTGCGGTGCGCTCCCGCGCCGCTCCTCCCGGGGGAGGAAGGGGAGTCTCCCCGGCTCTGCGGCTTGTTGGGTCCCTGCTGGAGGAGCAGTGGCCCGACTGTGTTGCCGATCACAGTTTATGGCAACCCCGAGCTGAGAGCCTGCACATAGGCTCCGTCTGTGCAGCCGGCTTCCCCGCTCCGATCCCTGGGAGCTCTGCCCACTCAGGCACCCACGGACTTTCTGTGACCCCGAAGGTCCTGAGACCACACTCTCCCGCGAGGGTTCCACCTCCTGCTTCGCCACTGGAGCGACGTCCCTCAGTGGAGCCGATTTCTAAAAGTTCTGATTTTGTGCTCCGCGGCTCTAGCACTTGCCAGAAGTGGCCGACAGAGGCCTCCTCCCCTGCCGTCTATCCTCCCGAATATCGCCTCAGATTCACTTCTCCGCACGTCCTACCTTCCAGTAAGTGGTCGCTTTTCTGTTCAGAGAGTTGTTGCTATTCTTCTCTTCGATCTCCTTTTGAGTTCGTAGGTGTTCAGAATGGTTTGATCCCTATCCAGCTGAGTTCCTGAGACCAGACGAAATCCAGGTCTCCTACTCCTCCACCATCTTGCTCCACCCCAACCCCTTTGGGCACCAGCTTTAATCTCCCAACCTGAAATGCTTCTGTGAGTCCTGTGCAGATCTGTCCCAGATATCAGCCTCGTTCTGTCTTCTCTGTCATCAAATTTCTATTGTTTTTTTGGGATGCAGACATGACATACAGTTAATTGGGGGTGGGTGAGAACTACAAGCAGAGAATCCCCCAATCCCCCAAGCTCTTAGCTCTGCGGGGGCATAGATGGCCAGCTGATACCACAGCGGAGATTCCAGTAGAGAGGAGCCTGCACTTCAGTGCTTTACAGCATTATGGGGGCAGGAGTCAGAAAAGCTGCCTTGTTAGGAAAGGGAGGCCTCTGGAGCCCAGTAGTTGATATAAGTCTACTTCTCCTTTGTGCTGACTCAGATCTGCTGAAGTAGCCCTCTGCTACGGAACTAAAGGTTGGAAGAAATGATACTCCAGGGCCATCCAGAGAAGTCCCATCTGCTCCTGAGACTGTGTTGATAACTAACAGCTGCTGAATATTTAAACCATGCCTGTCACTGCTAAATCCTTTACATTGATTGTCTTACTTAAGGCTCCAAAGACCTTGTGAGTTAGGTACTGTTTTGTAACCTCCTTTCTCACTCATTTCTATGAAGGGTAAAATCATTCTCTTGGGACCTGAGATCATAACCTTGAGAAAAATCAAATTTTGTCCTCCATCTTTGTCCAGCACATGTTATGATTTAGCAAGTACAACCAGTTCTTTTGAAGTGTGTCATCCATCCATCATCTTATTGTAGTTCAAAAAAATCATCGCTTGAAACCATAATCAAGGCCATCTTCGTAACCAAAAAGAATGTTTCTTTTTGATCATAGTCCTATTTAAATGGTATATATCATAGTTAAAACCATGGGCGATGGAACGAGACTACCCACTGTCTGACACTGATGGAGGTCTTTCTCTGTTCCTGTCACTGTTTAAACAGAGTTCGTGTTCATAAATATACTAAGTCATTGAATTCAGGAACTCCTCAGGGTAAAGATCATCATTATCTGTATTGTATAAATGAAGAAGCTGAGGCATAGAGCTACAGTAACTCACCCAGACTCTTGCAGCTCATAAATAGCAGGTTCAGAAAGGAGGCCAGAAAAGTTGAGTCTAAAATCATTCTACATTCATTCTTGGCTGCTCTGCTGTGTTGCCCCCATATTCATTCAACACGTCTTTCATTCACACACAATCAGGTATTGTACATGACTCACCTGAAATATTTGTTGAATGTGGCACCTAACAATGACATCCTTATCATGTCTCATTGAGATTCTCCCAGGAGCCTTTTAAATAATCTCCCTTATTGTTTCTTATTTTTCTCTCACATTATCCAAGTTTTTATTTCTAAAATGCAAGGAAAATAATTTATTTCCCATTACATAAGGGATAAGTCCTAATTTCTTAGCATGCCATATAAGAGCATGCCATACAAGAGCACACACAAACTGAGCCCAGCTGGAGGATTTGGCCTCATTTTTTGTGCGTCATACTGTATAGTCCCACTGCTTTTCACTGTCTGCTGGGAATTCCTTCCTCTATATGCCATTTTGGCAAAATTCTGTTCATCCTTCAAGATTCACTTTAGTATCATTTATTATCAATTTAGTATCATTTCCTTTCTCAAACCCCAGGGAACAATCTATCATCCTCTAGTATAATACCTCATATCTTGAATAATATTTTCCTTTGTTCCATCTTAAATTACAGACTCCTCCACTGTCATGTCTCTTACATCTCTGTACCCCCTAACACTCGCCTAACACTTGTCAGAGAGGAGATGCTCAGTATTTCCATCTTTGAGTTTTGTGATGGATCTACACTTAGACAAAGGCAGTGTTCTTCTCTCTGCCTCCCACCTCTCTAAAATAGTGCACTCCATACATTTCCTCCTTTAAAATCTGAAAGTGACTGCTTCCAAAGTGTCATATTCCCATTGAAAAGTCTTCCATGAAACCCTGAATTTTTAAGACTGAGTCTTATGTGTTCTTCACAAAAGTCCTACAACACTTATCTCATGGTGATCTCAAATCCTTTTAAAATTTTAAATCACTCTGTTTTCACTTGTTTGTTACTGTTTATTACATGGTTCAGGCATTTGACTACTCTGGTTGAAAATGCTTAAATTTCCTGAAGCTTTTTGAGGACATTAATTCTCTTCTTTCTTCTGCCTGAATACCACTGAGCCTAGCACAATGTCTTACATGTGGCATGGTTTCAAATATCCAGTTGATTGACTATTTTTAATAAACTGATACCAAGATATTATAAGCTGTAGCTTTATGATTCTGTTGTCTTCATCAATTTATATGAATCAAATTCATTGTGAAACGAGAGTAGCAAGTATCTCAGAGGAAATAATTGCTTAACTGTTGGAGGTTAATGTGTGTGAAATTGATCTGGACCTGAATTTTGATGTGATATTTTTAGGGAAAGAATAGTTGTGTTTTAAGTATTGGAGCCTAGAGCTGTACTGGGTAAACTATTATATGAATAAAATAAAAGCATATATACATTTGCTGAAAAATGTATTCTAAGGAGCATGACATGAAGTAAAACCTTGAAATTAGTCATATTCCCTTTGTATTTATTTTTATTTTTTCACACAGAATATAGAAAAGAGATGTGCATGATTAAAATTAATTTAGCTTTATTTTCTTCTTCAGGCTTGGGAATGCCCCATTTGACATAATAACTCTAGGGGAAATAAAGCAATCAAAGTTTTTTGTACCTTCTACTTAAGGCCCCTGATCTCCAGTCATTTCTACACTTGCTTAAAACACTTTCCAATTGTCTTAGGAGCCTAGTCTGACATACTTTGTCAAGGGAAAAGGTGTCTTGGATGATCAAATCGTGTTGTTTCTGACTCCTTTTATTTGGTATCTCCAGGCAATAACCCTTTCTCTATTAGATAACTAAACAAGTAACTTCATACGAGACACTGTACACAGACACAGAGAAATAAATAGCATGTCCCCTGCCCTTCATCACGAGCCCAGCATGGGCACCTGTTTATCTCCGTCCACCTAAGAGCGTACAGCACATACTTACTGCACTTCAAGCATACTTTGTTCAGCTGCGATGGGAAGAAGAGAGCTAATAAATCCTCTGCCTTTTCCTATATTCTTTTTTTTAACATTTTTTAATTTAAAATCAATTAAATTAACATATAATGTTTTATTGGTTTCAGAGGTACAGGCTGTGATTCATGGGTCTTATGTAACACCCAGTTGCTCATTCCATCACGTGCCCTCCTTAATGCCCATCCCCCAGTTACCCCATCCCCCCACCCACCTCCCCTCCAGCAATCCTCAGTTTGTTTCCTGTGATTAAGAGTCTCTTATAGTTTGTCTCCCCCTCTGGTTTTGCCTTGTTTTATTTTTTCCTCTCTTCCCCTATGATCCTCTGTTTTGTTTCTTAAATTCCACATATGAGTGAGATCATATGGTAATTGTCTCTCTCTGATTGACTTATTTTGCTTAGCATAATACCTTCTAGTTCCATCCATGTCAATATATTCTTTATAATGCAGTGCTGTATAAGAAAATGTGAAATCTGGATCCATTGTCAGGTAAGTTTTAACCTTTTCTAACCACAGAGCCATGTATTCTATTTCAGGCAAGGTGTACATAGCAAATGGTTTGTTCATAAAAAATTTGATGAGGGATATAAAACCCTTGATGGTCTCTGTGAGAAATATTTCCCTTAGGAAACTGAAAGAAAAAGAGGCTGCTGTATATCTTTAGGTATTGTTTGACTGCCTGAGTGGTTCTGTAACACACAGTGCAGTATATTTCATAGAACAGCCAATGGACATCACTACTGAAAAAAAAATCAAGTGTGTGCTCTTTCACTGTGAATGAGCGCATCTCCAGTAGTGAACACAGCTGGTAGGTGTGTGAATGTGTGTAAGTGTGTATGCATACTAAGAAAAGAGAACACCTTCAGTCTTTAATGAAATAGAGACCGTAAAATTCAATAATTCTGCTTTTAATTGAGCACTGTAATGTCTCCATTTGCTATATTTGAATGATTTAGAATAGAAAAGGTTTAATCAGTAAGATATGACATTAAACAGTCAGAATTATAGCTCATCCTGAGCTTTAGTAAAGTGCTTGGTTTCTTTTATTTCCTTTCCTCAAACATTTGAGCATTTACTATTAAGTAACAAAAATAACAGTTTCTAGCCTTTTTGGTTCCCTTTTTTCCCTCTTAATAAAATAATGGATTTTATTAAGGTGGTGGGGAGAAGAAGTCTTGAGGGATGGGTCCTCTAAAGCACTGGTTTTCCATTGGGGGTGATTTTGATCATTAGGAGATATTTGGCGACATCTACAGACATTTTGAGTTGTCACAAATTGGTGTGGGTGTGTGTGTGGTGTGCATGTCACTGGCATCTAGAGGATAGAGGACAAAGATGCTGCTAAGTATAGGATGACCCCACTTCTTCCCAAACTAGGATGTATTTGGCCCAGACTGATTCCTAAGGTTACTTTTAGGTACATTTAGAGTCTTTTTTTTTTAATTTCTTTATCATTTTGTTCAATGCTGTTATGAGCTTCCTTCTTTTCTTTCCCTTTCCAAGTATGTGTATGCACACACACTTAGAAAAATTTCAGACTCCTCCCTTTCATTTTGCTCTCTTTGTGAAACTCTTGTACTTCAAAACAATGAAGATAGGTTGTTGACTCATCTGGATGTGGTCAAAACAGATCATACAATGAGATTGCTATCCTGATAAGCACTCTTCACTATTTTAAACCATTTTTATTATTTTCTTCTTTTTTATACAAACTCCAAACTCAGGTTTTCTAAAAAATGAACTCTCTAGTACCTTCCTTCACTATAACTTGTCCCTGCCATTTTTATCAGTAACAGGCACAAACACAAATTACGTGTCTGTGTAAGTTTGGCATCAGGCAGATTATCTAAATAGTCAAAAGGATTGTTAATACTAGATTCCAATGTTACAGAAACGTATTTAACAATATTAATGGTGAGAAAAAAGAATTTTATAGTAGAGAAGAGTCCTGACTGAAATCTTTTTGTTTTTCAAAGTGTGTTCCTTTAGAGATCCAAGTTGAGAGGCAACAGAGACATAGCTGAAGACATAATACAGCAAGGCAGAGAGCACAGAACACCTTTCTCCTTCAGCAGTCCAGCTTTTTCTGTATAAAATGGTAGCCAGGATTATCTCTCATCTTCTCTGAGTAGCCAAATTAGAAGCTTCTCCTCCATGTTGTTACTAGCCCAAGTGGGCCTCTTTTCATCTTGGGACTCATGACAGTTGGGATCCTGTACCTTTTCTCTGACGCTGAGCAGAGGAGGCCAACCTTCCCTTTACTATCATTATCTCCCTTTACTACCCATTATTTCCATGGTCTTTGATCTCCACAAAAAAATCCACACCACACACACACACACACACACACACACACACACAGACACGTGAGAATCATAAAATAGAGAAATTACAGTGTAACAGGGAAAAAGTCACAGTCCTCCATAATGTCACATCTCTGCGACTGCAGTCTTACCTGCAGATTGCAAACACACACACTCTCACAGATTCTCACACAGCCCTTCCTTTCCTGGATCGTTCACTATTGTATATTGGGTACCTAGTGTGTGCTAAGCACTGGAAATATGAACAGAATGTCCTCGTACTAATACTGTAATGAGAAATGAGAGATATTAAATAAATATATACTTAGATGCTAATGAAAGCTATAAAGGAAATAAGCAAAACTATGCGGTAAAAAGTAGAAGGTATTAAAATTAGACTCAGACATAAAAGATAAAGAAGGGTCAAGTGGGATAGAAAAAACCTAAATTACAAGTTCTACAGTTTGAAAGCACTTAACAATTCAATAAATGTTTTAAAAAGGGGAGTTGATAAGAAGGAAGAACTGAGTTTGCAGAGGTCAGTAGAAGCTAGATGATGGGTGGTATAATAAGCTATGGTAGAAAGTTAGGACTGAAAGTCATTGAAGGATTCCTTCCTACGGAGTACCATGATTTGATTTTTTAAATGATTTCTCTGGGTACTATGCAGATAATAGATGAGGCAGATACATGGAATAGATAATTGATTATAGGGTGGGATTATAGACAGGCAGCAATGAAGAAAAGGAGACAAGGTAGAATCTATTACATAATCCAGGGATAAGATAATGGCACTTTTAACTAAGATGGCAGCAGCGGAGATGGAGAGAAGTTGTAGGATTTGAGAAATATTTCAAAGGTAGAACCCCGTCACAACTTGGCAATAGATTCTGTGTGAAGTGTGAAATAAAGGTAGTGATCAAGAATGAATTGCAGGTTCTTGACTTGATTACCTGGATAGATAATAGTCCCTTTGGCCGATGTGGAAACAAATGGGAAGAAGAGTTTGGAGAAGGTCCAGGTCTGTTTGGGACATGTTACATTTTAGATATTTGCTAGATATGTCTGCAGATAAGTTGTCAGGGATATGAGTGTGGAGCTCGGACAAGAGTCAGGGCTGGAGTTATATACTTGGGCATCATCAGCATATGGATGGTGTTGGAAGCCATAGGACTGTATTACTTTGGTGAGTAAGAAAGGACAGAGAAGAGTTGCAAACCAAGCCTTAAGGAACTTGATCTCTTCAGAATTTGGGAGGAGGAGAAAAAGCCCACAAGAAGACAAAGAAGAGAATGGATAATTAAGTAAGAAAAAACCTGAGAGGGTGTGGTGTCCTGAAGTTGCAGGAGGAGAGTTCCTCAAGAACAATAGTTGAAGTGTTAAAAAACGTAATAAACGTAAGTAGTCAACTATATAAGAAATGAATACTTAGCACTTGCCTAAGTGCAAGGTAAAATTGAAAGTGTGTTGAGAATTCTCTTCCCACCTCTGCTGTTCACTGATTTTGTGGAAGGCTCAGACAGGACAGATACCATCTCCACTGGATAGAGAAAAGCCAGGATAATGCTCTTTGAAAAATGGAAAATATTATTATATTTTTAGGACTATCATTGTTGATTTCCTGTGTACTCTGTGTTTCACTCACTCTTCCCTTCCTCCCATCAGTCACAATAAGTATACTCAGAACAGCAAAAGTTAGAAAAAGATGAGTAATAAGAGAGAATGTATTATAAGGAAAATAAATTGAAAATACTTGGAATGACCATTGAAGGGAGATAGGAGGAGAAAGTTAGATGCTGGAAGATGCCTGGAGGATCCTGATAGTAATAGAAAGTCAACCAAGACAGTGTTGTTTCGTGAAAAACAGCAAATAGAAAGAATAGGACTAACATCTACTCAGGGGCACTCCGTGACAAATATAGGTGTTTAATATGTCTTACCTCACATAATTGTAACAACAAATTCTGAAATGGGTATTGTCCTTTTATAAGGTGAAAACCAAAGCTTATAAGGATTCTACCAATTCTCTTAAGTTCTAAAGTGGCAGAGTTGGTGCTTGAAATAAATTTGGCTCTTCTCCTAAACTCATACACTTTCTAGTACCCCATTCTAGTAAAAAATAATAAAGAAGTGGCAAATGTTCCAAAAGGTAGGGAAAATGTGTGGATACCAAGTAAATCAGAGGAACTGGTGAGGGTGCTGGTGTA